>NC_086157.1:71451193-71764943 GCF_035149785.1 Candoia aspera | reverse complement strand
AAATGAGGACCATATGGGTCATTAAGCAAGGGCCTCACATGATCATGACTTCCAAGTTCCTGATGGCTTCTTTACTGACTGCTTGTGGGAAGTTGGCGGAAAGGTCACAAATTGTGATCACATGACTGTGGGATGCTGCAATGGTTGGAAATCCAGGCCAGTTGCCAAGGCTTCCAGGGGAGGCATGGTGAACTGAAGATGTCTCTGCGAAAACAAAGTTGATGACCACAGCAAAGACCAAGGAACCAGTGAGTAAACCGGCACCTTTGAACCTCTCCAGATAAGGAAAGGACAGGAGATCACCTGTATGTTTGTTCTCTGGACAGCTGTTCCTCATGAGGATACTGCAGGACAGTGGTTTTCCATGGGTTTGAATGCTGGGAGGCAACAGGATTAGCCATCTTGCTCACAACTGCAACAGACTTTTAAAGGACACTAAGTTCACAACCTCACTTTCTAATTCCTTTTGGAAATTGCTCATCAACTAAGCAACTAAGGACCTTTGGAATGACAAGTTGGAAACCACTGGGTGAGTTTGAAATGCTGAAATTCACATGCTGAAACTCAGAGGATTTTTTTTTTTCAGTGAGAATATAATTAGAGTATTTGGAAGTAAGAAGGGAATATTGGCTGCTGTTTCAGCTGCTATTCATCTTCTATTTCTGACTTGTTATTTCTGATTCTGCTGCATCAGATGCTCTTCCAGATGTTTATGGAATGGAAACATGGAATATATAGCTTAAGTGAAACCTTTTAAATGATAAATGAAAGACATTTTTATATCTTTTTTTTTCATTTATGATACATATGTAACATTATAAATAATTTTTTATACTTTCTGTTATGTTCTCCTCAGTTTCCAATGTTTAGCCAAGACCTGATTCATCAGGAATTTTAACTAGTGCTCTATTAATAAATAATTTAATTTACTTGGATTTTAAAAGGAAAGGTTAAGGTAAACTTTGGAATACTTAAAAGTTCAGTGTTTTGTGTTAATGCTTTTGCTTATGTCTTTTTCCCTCTCTTCAAAGGCTAGCTTCATCAAAGATTATGGGGCAAATGACAGATTAAATGGGAAAACATTGTCTGAAGCGGCTCAACAATACTTGTATTGACATATAAACTTGGTCTGATTTGGGATATGGATAATTTGAGGATTACCTTCTTTGCTATTTATCTGCCCAGTAGTAAATCGAAGCAAATATTTGTAGCTCAGGATTGAACTGTAGAGTCCTTGGTGCTCTCTGAGCCTTGTTGTTTTCTTGCAGATGTTTTATTGCCAGACTAGGCAACATCTTCAGTGCAAAGAGGGAGTGGGCCTTGCTTTCAGATTATGTACAGTGGTTTGCTTCAGCAAAGGATCGTTACCTTGTCGTGGTGCTGGAGCTTGAGCACCTCAATGATGCCATGAGCTAAACCGTGAAGGGCCACCCAAGACGGGAAGGTCATGACAGAGAGGTCAGACTAAATGCGATCCCTGGGGAAGGTAATGGCAACCCACCTCAGTATTCTTGCCGTGAAAACTAAATGGATCAGTACAACCAGAGATATGTCGGTATACCATCGGAAGATGAGACCCCCAGGTCGAAAGATGGTCAAAATGCTACTGGGGAGGAACAGAGGATGAGCTCAACTAGCCCCAGACGTGATGACGCAGCTAGCTCAAAGCCGAAAGGACGGCTAGCGGCCGACGGTGCTGGTGGTGAACGGCGAATCCGATGTTCTAAGGATCAACACACCATCGGAACCTGGAATGTAAGATCTATGAGCCAGGGCAAATTGGATGTGGTTATTGGTGAGATGTCAAGATTAAAGATAGACATTCTGGGCGTCAGTGAACTGAAATGGACTGGAATGGGCCACTTCACATCAAATGACCACCAGATCTACTACTGTGGACAAGAGGACCACAGAAGAAATGGAGTAGCCTTCATAATTAATAGTAAAGTGGCTAAAGCAGTGCTTGGATACAACCCAAAAAACGACAGAATGATCTCAATTCGAATTCAGGGCAAGCCATCTAACATCACAGTGATCCAAATATATGCCCCAACCACAAATGCTGAAGAAGCTGAAGTAGAGCAGTTCTATGAGGATCTGCAGCACCTACTGGACAACACGCCTAAAAGAGATGTTATTTTCATCACAGGAGACTGGAATGCTAAGGTGGGCAGTCAAATGACACCTCGAATTACAGGTAAGTATGGCCTGGGAGAACAAAACGAAGCAGGACACAGGCTGATAGAATTTTGCCAAGACAATTCACTCTGCATAACAAACACTCTCTTCCAACAACCTAAGAGACGGCTTTATACATGGACTTCCCCAGATGGACAACACCGAAATCAGATCGATTACATCCTTTGCAGCCAAAGGTGGCGGACATCTGTACAGTCGGTAAAAACAAGGCCTGGAGCTGACTGTAGTTCAGATCACGAACTTTTTCTTGCACGATTTAGGATCAGACTAAAGAGATTAGGGAAGACCCACAGATCAGCTAGATATGAGCTCACTAATATTCCTAAGGAATATGCAGTGGAGGTGAAGAATAGATTTAAGGGACTGGACTTAGTAGATAGGGTCCGGGAAGAACTCGGGACAGAAGTTGGCAGCATTGTTCAGGAGGCGGCAACAAAATACATCCCAAAGAAAGAGAAAACCAAGAAGGCAAAATGGCTGTCTGCTGAGACACTAGAAGTAGCCCAAGAAAGAAGGAAAGCAAAAGGCAACAGTGATAGGGGGAGATATGCCCAATTAAATGCAAAATTCCAGAGGTTAGCCAGAAGAGATAAGGAATTATTTTTAAACAAGCAATGCGTGGAAGTGGAAGAAGACAATAGAATAGGAAGGACAAGAGACCTCTTCCAGAAAATTAGAAACATTGGAGGTAAATTCCAGGCAAAAATGGGTATGATCAAAAACAAAGATGGCAAGGACCTAACAGAAGAAGAAGAGATCAAGAAAAGGTGGCAAGAATATACAGAAAACCTGTATAGGAAGGATAACAATATCGGGGATAGCTTTGATGATGTGGTCGGTGAGCTAGAGCCAGACATCCTGAAGAGTGAGGTTGAGTGGGCCTTAAGAAGCATTGCTAATAACAAGGCAGCAGGAGACGACGGCATCCCAGCTGAACTGTTCAAAATCTTGCAAGATGATGCTGTCAAGGTAATGCATGCTATATGCCAGCAAATTTGGAAAACACAAGAATGGCCATCAGACTGGAAAAAATCAACTTATATCCCCATACCAAAAAAGGGAAACACTAAAGAATGTTCAAACTATCGAACAGTGGCACTCATTTCACATGCCAGTAAGGTAATGCTCAAGATCCTGCAAGGGAGACTTCAGCAGTTCATGGAGCGAGAATTGCCAGATGTACAAGCTGGGTTTAGAAAAGGCAGAGGAACTAGAGACCAAATTGCCAATATCCGCTGGATAATGGAAAAAGCCAGGGAGTTTCAGAAAAACATCTATTTCTGTTTTATTGACTATTCTAAAGCCTTTGACTGTGTGGACCATAACAAATTGTGGCAAGTTCTTAGTGGTATGGGGATACCAAGTCATCTTGTATGCCTCCTGAAGAATCTGTATAACGACCAAGTAGCAACAGTAAGAACAGACCACGGAACAACAGACTGGTTTAAGATTGGGAAAGGAGTATGGCAGGGCTGTATACTCTCACCCTACCTATTCAACTTGTATGCAGAACACATCATGCGACAAGCTGGCCTTGAGGAATCCAAGGCTGGAGTTAAAATCTCTGGAAGAAACATTAACAATCTCAGATATGCAGATGATACCACTTTGATGGCTGAAAGTGAAGAGGAACTGAGGAGCCTTATGATGAAGGTGAAAGAAGAAAGTGCAAAAGCTGGTTTGCAGCTAAACCTCAAAAAAACCAAGATTATGGCAACCAGCTTGATTGATAACTGGCAAATAGAGGGAGAAAATGTAGAAGCAGTGAAAGACTTTGTATTCCTAGGTGCAAAGATTACTGCAGATGCTGACTGCAGTCAGGAAATCAGAAGACGCTTAATCCTTGGAAGAAGAGCAATGACAAATCTCGATAAAATAGTTAAGAGCAGAGACATCACACTGACAACAAAGGCCCGCATAGTTAAAGCAATGGTGTTCCCTGTAGTAACATATGGCTGCGAGAGCTGGACCATAAGGAAGGCTGAGAGAAGGAAGATCGATGCTTTTGAACTGTGGTGTTGGAGGAAAATTCTGAGAGTGCCTTGGACTGCAAGAAGATCCAACCAGTCCATCCTCCAGGAAATAAAGCCAGACTGCTCACTTGAGGGAAAACTATTAAAGGCAAAACTGAAATACTTTGGCCACATAATGAGAAGACAGGACACCCTGGAGAAGATGCTGATGCTAGGGAGAGTGGAAGGCAAAAGGAAGAGGGGCCGACCAAGGGCAAGATGGATGGATTATATTCTAGAGGTGACGGACTCGTCCCTGGGGGAGCTGGGGGTGTTGACGACCAACAGGAAGCTCTGGCGTGGGCTGGTCCATGAAGTCACGAAGAGTCGGAAGCGACTAAACGAATAAACAACAACAGTGGTTTGCCCTGCTTGTGTTGGTAGGGGTGTTTTCTCCTTTGGAGTTCTTTGATTGGGCTGTTGTTTGCTGCTTGGTTGATTGACTAAGTTAATAGTTCCTTGATTAGGGTGTATTGTGCTGTTTGATGGTTCATCTGGTGTTAATCCTAGTGTTGATTTTTGCATATCTGGGTGTTGATTGCTGGCAAGGGAGTGTACTGGTCTTTTGGTTTTTCTATTGTCTCTTTTGAATGGTATGTAGATGTTGTTTACATGTGTAAACATGTGTCTGTTGATGGCTACTTGGTCTGAGTGCCAGGCTTCCAGGAATTCTCTGGCGTTTTTGGATTTGGCTTGGTTTAGGATGCTCACGGTTTCCAAGTTGAAACTATGGTTGAATCTGTCCACGTGTTGTGAGATTAAGCAGTTCTCATTGTGTCTTCTGACTGCTAGTTGGTGTTCATGGATGCACTCTGCTTGTCTTCTGCCTGTCTGTCCTACATAGTGGCTGTTACAGTCTTTGCACTGTATGTTGTAAATAACTCCTGTTTTTTCTTCTTCTTGGGCTATTGGGTTTTTTGGGTGGCTTAATAAGTTTTGAAGAGTTTTAGTTGATTTATGTGCTACAGTAATGCCATGCGGTTGAAACGATGTTGTCTGTTGGTGGTTTCTGAGATGTTTCTGATGTATGGCAGTGTTATCCTTTTCATAGCTTCTACTGGTTTGGGTTGTAGTGGGTTGGGTGGTGAGGCACTTTTTGATAAAGTTGAGTGGGTATCCATTTTGCAGGAAGATGCTGTACAGATGATCTTTTCCCTTTTTTCTGGTGTTCTGGGTTGCTACAGGGTGTAAGGGCTGAGAAGAGGAGTTTTCTGGGCATCTGGAGAATAAAATTGCTCAGATCCAGTCCAACTTGGGTGTCAAGGTGCAGCATGGCCTGTGGAGATGCTTGGGGAATGTACTTACCAGGTTATCTGGGAACAGTTTGACCCTGTTGGACCCAAGAAAGTGGACAGTGTTCTCTGGACTGTAAATGCCACCACTTAGCAATTAGATCCTTGTCCCTCCTGGCTGGTGAAGGCAGCTCAGGAGGTGACATGTAGGTAGGTCCAGGAGATTGTGAATTCATCCTTGGGGGAGAGAGTGTTTCCAGCTGCCTTTAAAGAGGCACTGGTGCACCCCCTCCTCAAGAAACCGTTACTGGATCCCATTGTACTGGATAATTTTTGTCCAGTCTCCCACTCCCCTTCATGGGGAAGGTGGTTGAGAAAGTGGTGGCATTACAGCTCCAGAGGATCCTGGATGAAATGAATTATCTGGACCCTTTTTAGTTAGATTTCAGGCCCAGATATGGGATGGAAACAGCTTTGGTCACACTTTTGGATGATCTCTGGCAGGAGAGGGATGTGGGCAGTGCATCCATCCTGCTCTTCTTGACCTTTCAGCAGCTTTTAATACCATGGTATCCTTTTGGTTCAGCTGAGGGAGTTGGGGGTGGGTGATACAGCTTTGCACTGGTTTGCCTCCTTCCTCCAAGGCTGGTTCCAACTGGCTTTGATAGGGAACAAGAGATCTGGCCTGTGGCCGCTCCTTTGTGTTATGTCACATGGTTCAGTACTCTCTCCGCTCCTTTTTAACATATACATAAACCTCTGTGTGAGATCATCCATTGCCACGGGATGAGGTATCATCAATATGCTGATGATACCCAATTATATATCTCTATCCTGAGTGACTTAAGTGATGCTGTGGCCACCCTGTCTCAGTGCCTGGAAGCTGTAGGGGTCTGGATGGGGGACACCAAGCTTCAGCTGAACCCTGGTAAGACAGAGTGGCTGTGGGTTGGGGGCTCCTCAGCATCCAGGAACTTACCATCCTTGGTTCTGGATGGGTTGCACTACCCCAGACAGATTGGGTGCGGAACCTGGGGGTTATCCTTGACTCCTGACTCCTGCTCAAAGAGAAGGTGGCATCTGTGGCCAGGGGTCCCTTTGCCCAACTTCATGTTATGCACCATCTACACCCCTTCCTGGATCGGGAGTCCCTTTGGTCAGTCACTCATGCCCTTGTCATCTCCCATACAGACTGTTGCAATGTGCTCTACATGGGGCTATCCTTGAAGAGCATCCAGAAGCCACAGCTGGTTCAGAATGCAGCTGCATGAGCAGTTTTAGGAGCTCCAAAGATGGCACATATAACACTTTTGCTGCACGAGCTGCATTGGGTGCCAGTTTGCTTCCAGGTCCAGTTCAAGGTGTTGGTTATCGCCTTTAAAGCCCTACATGGCATGGGTCCAGGTTACATGAGGAACCGTCTCACCCCCATTACATCAACTGGTCCCACCCGGCCAGGCAGATAGGGAATGTTATGGACCCTTTCCATGTCAGATTGTTGATTGGCAGGGTCCAGGAAGAGGGTCTTCTCTGCCGTGGCCCCTGCCCTGTGGAATAAGTTACCCCCAGAGGTGAGGCAGGCCCCCACTCTCCCTGGCTTCCAAAAGAGAGTCAAAACTTGGCTGTGCCACCTTGCTTGCGGTGGGAGGGGGGATAGTCAATCATGGGGGTGGTTGACACCTTGATGAAGCCCTGGGAAATTTTATTGAGATGGTTGTTTCACCATCTTGGATTTTATATTTTATATTTTTATAATGAATCTTTTTTATGATGTTTTAATCTTTTATTATCTTAATTTGATTGTAATCCACCTAGAGGTATTGTAATATGAGATGGGTGGTGAAGAAATGTGATAAATAAGCATTGGTATATTGTTCTCTGCTACAAGAATTAAGTTACTATGGTAACAGATCACTCTGGCAGAGTGAAAAGGTCAGACTTAATTGTCCTCAGGTTTGGGTGTGAAAAGGATGACCATATAAGATAAAGCTGCTAATTGCCTGGGGGAGGGAATTTGCCTGGACTTGCCACAAGCAGTTTCAGTTTCCTTTTTGCTGCCTCTCTTTCCAGTCCTTTCCATGTCCATGTATGAGCTTGTAAATATGTTTATGTAAGAAGCTTTTGTGCCTATCCAACTCTGGATATGGAAACTACTTATGTTTTATGCTTTCTGTAAATGCATTTATTTTTATAGGAATGCCTGGTGTGTGTTTTTTTCTGATCTCTCAGGCCAAACACTTTCCAGAACTCTGAACAATAAATAAATAAGTTGCCCACCTATGGATAATGGTTGAATCAGGGAAGACTTAGCCATAATGAATATCTAAATTAGGGATGGACAACTTTCACCCTGAAATCCCCATGCTTCTAGAAGCCATCTATGTTACCTGTGGGTGTGCTTTTGAGTCATTGCTGACTCCTGGCAACTGCCTGGACTAGTGCCTGCAGTTTTCTTAGCCAGATTTCAGAAATAATTTGCCACTGCCTGCTTCCTAAGTTTGAGAGGGTATGACTGACCCAAGGTCACCCAGTTGGCTTCGTCCCTCAGGTGGGACTAGAACTCCTGGTCTCTATCCCAGTGCCCTAACCACTACACCAAACTTGCTTTCCTATGTAACCTTCTTCATGCCTTGCATACCTTTTCCCTTATTTGTCCCAAGCATTATCCCACAAGAAATCACTTTTTAGGAAGGACACTTAAAATTGCCACTTTATTTCCGCTAGAAATGTTAGCAAGAATAGAGGGATAATTGTCCTTTTGCCATTGCCTCCTTTTTCCTTCCAGGAAAGGAACATTACACTGAATTCTATGTACACATACATGTATGAACAATATATTTCTGTGGGGTTGGAGGTACTCATGTATTTTGTGTTTGGTGATTTAGGATTATCTATCTATCATCTATCTATCATCTACTGTATTTATCATCTATAGAGGTATTTTGGGTCACAGCCTGGGTTTATATCTATTCCATATTCTCAATATGGCACTTCTAATAAAATGTGTGTGTTTTTTTTTTTAAAATCCACATTAACTTTAACATACCACAAATATCCATGCCATCCAAACCTCAAGTTGTGGCCTTCTACCTCTAAAGCTATCTATCTTTCTACCTACCTACCTACCTACCCACCCACACCATTCATTTCATTTCATTTCATTTCATTCAGCAATATGTATAAACTGATATAATCTTGGATAACAATGAATGCATCACTGAGGAACAGTTGAAAGTGAAACATCAGCATTAAAGAAACTTAGATGACCACCAGGGTGATATGTTCCAAATACATTGGGACAACTTCTCTAATTCCCAACTAGTGCATTAGCCATGTTTCTAGAATTCTAAGAGCTATATCCCAATAATCTCAAAAATGAAATTGTCAAAGAAATCATTCATTAAAAATGCTTTCTACATTTTCTGGGTTCTCACTTCCTGAAAAGCAGATTTCAGACTATCTACAGAACAGACAAATGAATTACTGTGTCTCAAGTCCTACCCCAGACTCAAGTCCTACCCCTGTTTTAAAATCAGATATTACAAAATGTTAACCAATGCCCACATATTAGGGAGGAATTTCTTTATCACTTTTTGATAAGCTGAGGGAACAGTTCAGTTAACTGAATGCCTGTAGGGAAAACCAGTAAGACCTGGTTTTCATTTGTATATGAGTTTTTAAGATCTGCATAGCCAAAATGTGTATTATTGTTAGCAGTTGTTTATGTTTCTAGATATGTCTTTTTAATCTTATTTTTTTTCCTGAAAAAAAGAATTCATACACATCCGCAACACATACAATACAACCTTCACTCTGTAAAGAATGACAGTGAAAAAAAGAAGCCATTAGGCTTCTGTAGTTTTGCTTTTCACTGAAGGGAGGCAAGAGGCAGTACCTGCAACCTGTCAACCTGTTGATCAAGCCTGTTGCCATGGTCCAATTGGAAGGATAGTCTCAGGATAAAGAAGACTGATGAGCAGGAAGGCAGGACACAAGGAATTTAATGGGTACAAGTGAGCTCTTGGTAAGCATATAACTTTTTCTGTTATCTTCTCCCACCATATAATCTGACTTATCATTACTCTGCATTTATAAAAACCACTTTGCCAAGATACACAGTGTACACTCAGCTTTACACTTTTCAGTGTATACTCAGTGTTCCTTAAAATTAAGAATTCCAGCATTACAGGGTAATTTTTGCTTCTCTCACTTTTTCAGTCAAGCTGTTCCTATTGGTTAGTATCAAGTCAAGAATAAATGATCCCCTTTTGGTTTCCTGTGATTTGTGGAGGAGAAACAACTTTGGAACACAAATCTGGAATTCCTGGAAGGACTGTGATTGGCAGAGCTTAAGTCTGAACATATGGCAGGGCAATTCCCTATTATTTTATGCCTCTTTGAAATATCTGCATTTTACTTTTGAAACACATCTTCCACCAGCATTCATCCACTTCTTTCAACACAGATGCTTTCTGCAATATACTGTATTAATTAATTTTAATTTATAAGCAGGTGTGGATACTCCATCTCTTTCTGTTGCTTTGGTTCCTTTTGTATAAGTTGTATCCTACAACTGTTATATTGGGAGTCATTACCCCAAGTTTCATTTTTACCTATTAAATCAGTGTTTCTCAAACTTTAAGATCTGTCAACTTCAACTCCCAGAACTCCCCAGCCAGCCATGCTTATTATTTACAGTATTCTCTTAATGTATTGTTTACTGTTTAGAGAGTTTCTTTTTTCTCTGACAAAACCTACCTGATAAAGAAAGATCCAACAAAGCGGGGGAGGGGGCGGCACCAGGCAACCCGCTTACCAACAACTTTCAAATTGCTAACTGGTGTTGTAGCTAATGCAGTTCAACAGCACCTCGTTGAAAACAAGTTCTTCCCATCTGAGCAGAAAGGAAACTGCCCAAACAGCAGAGAGACAAAAGATTAGCTCCTAATTGACCAGATGAATTTGGAAAACTGTAAGAGAAGGAAGACCAACTTGAATGTAGCTTGGATTGATTACAAGAAGGCATTTGACTCCCTGCTACATGACTGGGAGAGGTCAACATCAAGAAAGGAATATTTCAAGGAGACTCACTATCACCACTCCTGTTTGTCCTTGCATTGATTCCTCTGTCAACAATACTGAACAAGTCAGGTCATGGCTATCAAACATCAAAAACATCTGCCAAGCTATCCCACCTCCTTTACATGGACAATCTGAAGCTATATGGAAAACACCATCTGAATTAGAATCGCTGCTCAACAGTGTCTAAATATACAGCCAAGATATTGCAATGGAGTTTGGACTAGACAAATGTGTCACCCTTACCATCAACAGGGGAAAAAATAGTGAAAACTGAAGGAATCAAGATGCCCTATGGAAATAACATCAAGAGTCTGGATGAAGATCACTATAAATACCTGTGGATATTCCATCCCGTTCTGTTGCTTTGGTTCCTTTTGTATAAGTTGTATCCATAAACTGTTATATTCCAGTCATGGGACTCATTACCCCAAGCCAGCATCCTCAGGCAGACAACATCAAGTACACTGAAGTCAAGAAGAAGGTTAGTAGTGAATACATCAGAAGAGCTAATATCTTGGACTTCCAGTGGGAACATGGTCGACTGAACAGCTGTGTCTGCAGGCTCTACAGGCAGAACTGACAATGTGCACTTTTGCGGGGTGGGAAGGGCTTGGGCAGGCTTTTTCCTGGAGCTGAGAGCTTTTTCATAATTAGGAAAAAGCTCAGAATCACCCAATCTGCTCTCCTGAACACTGTCTTGCAGCCAGAGAATTGCAAACAGTTTGTGACAGTCTGGTAAGAGACAACGGGAGGTGGGGACGTCACCATTTACAAGCCATGTTTGTAGCCTTAAAGGGACATTAGGTCAAGCCACCCCATTTCTAAACCACCCAATTTACACTTTTTAAAAAGTTGATGTACCCCAAGAGAGTCTTTCTACAGTAAGTGGACTCTCTTGGTGCTTATTGTTATTTCTGGATTAAAATCCTAATATTTTTTTTAAAAAAGTTTTGGCTTGTTTTCCCATTTAAAGATTAAGGAGGACTGAAAATAAATAATTGCCTTCCTGCTATCATTTTTGTGCTGAATTTGAATGATTGAATATTTTTTCTACACGTTGTATTTGTCATTTTGAATCTTCAGCTTTCTGTTCACTTTCTCTGGGACCTGCTTGTTAGCATACTTTCTCTTATGCCAATTTCAGTTGGAACTCCTCTGCTGACTCATTAACTCCTATCTGTGTGAGTCAAGTATCTAGGGGGTGCCATAATCTACCACCTGAAATATGGAGGATTTCAAAGAGGATTTTTCAGAGTTTCATAGTGAACTAAAGCAGACTTTCAAAGAGATCTTCTCAGAGCGCTGTGAAGCTGTTCTGCAGAATGTTCAAGAAATTGGAGACAATATC
Source organism: Candoia aspera (assembly GCF_035149785.1). Lineage (NCBI taxonomy): Eukaryota > Metazoa > Chordata > Lepidosauria > Squamata > Candoiidae > Candoia > Candoia aspera. The sequence goes on along the minus strand of NC_086157.1, from coordinate 71,753,070 downwards.
ATCTCTGGCTGAAGATGTTATGGAGGAAGACGAAGATTTTGGAAAAGATGGAGATGTTTCTACGGTCAGTGAGATTGAAGTAATGTCAGGCGAAAACTACATTTTGGTGCTGAAGGGGTTAAAGTGACAGTCTGAATTGCAGATTACAAAGAAAGCAGTTTTTTTTTTTTTTTTTCTGAGGGATTGTTATGGCTTCCTGAGGGAATGTTATGGAAGAGAAGAGAATATGTTTCATGGGAGTTTTTTTTGCTGAGAAGTCTGAGTTGTTAAGGGGGGCAGTTGGGCTGCTGGATTTTTGCAAGAAAAAAAATCCCTTATGTGTAATAGGGAGATATAAATGCCTTGGTATACTTTGAAGTGGGGTAAAAAATTAAGTAGTATTATTAATTATAAAAGTAGACAATTTATATGTTTTTATAATTTGATTTTTATTATAGTGGACAGAAATATATAGAATAGTGGTAGGAAGGAAATAATTAAATAAATGTTTTTTGGGGGGAGCGAAATTTATTTATATATATATGTATGTATGTATAAATTTACCCACCCCAAAAAACATTTTCATTTATATATATACACACACACATACACAGTATATCTATTCTTTTATATATATATATATATAAGGGGAGGAAGCAATTATATTAGTGATTTGTACATGTGCTAATGGAAGGATTTATAGAAATAATGTGATCTTGGTTTGATATAGAATAAGAGATTGATTATGGAAATTGCTATATATTCTTGTTGTTGAAAGTCGGAAGTCACTTCTTTATGTAATCTTTAAAACTACTTTTTCTTGTGTTTCATACTTTTTTAGTTTTTTTTTTTCCTTTTGTAGTTTCTATCTTTGTTTCAAACTTAATAAAATTCTTTATTAAAAAAAAAGAAGAGCAAATATCTTAAAATCAAAACTCAGAGGCGTTAATACCTTCAACGTACCTGGGCAGTCATTAGATATGCTTCTGGAATAGTGGACTGGACTCAAGCTGAACTAGAAGCCCTGGATAGGAAGACCAAAAAAATAATGACAATGAATCATTTCCTTCATCTGTGCAACAATATTGACAGACTCTATTTACAAGGAAGCATATGTGGGTGTTGAATCTGGCAAGTACACCAAACAGTTGAAGAAGAAGAAAAAAGGTGTTGGAAGAATATCTGCAGTACAGTGAAGAAGATGTATTGAAGGTAGTACACCATGAAGGCTTACTGGATACCAAAGAGACCAAAATGGCCTATAAGAAAGACCAAATGAAGAATAGAAAAGATACATGGCAAGGCAAAGTATTACATGGCCAGTACATAAAAATACTAGCAGGCAAAGCAGATAACAACAAGACCTGGCAATGGTTGAGAGCAGGAAGTTGAAGAAAGAGACTGAGGAGCTAATGCTGGCTGCACAAGACCAAACCTTAAAAACAAAAGCATATAAAGCCAGAACTGAGAAGACAGCAACAGACAGCAAATGCCATATCTGAAAAGAAACTGAAGAAACAGGAGACACCTAGTTAGTTGCTGCAAGAAGATCACACAGACTGATTATAAACAATGGCATGACAAAATAGCAACAATGGTCCATTGGAATATCTGCAAGAAATACCACTTGCCTTCCAGCAAGAACTGGTGGGACCACAAGGTAGGCAAAGTAATAGAAAATGAAGAAGCTGAAGTGATCTTGAACTTTAGAATTCAAACAAGCAAGCATCTGCCACACAACACCCCAGCCTTAACAATTTTGATAAGAAAGACAAAAAAGTCAGGATAGTGGACATTGCAATACCTGGAGACAGCAGAATAAAGGAGAAAGAACCGGAGAAAATCACAAAATACAAAGATCAGCAAATAGAAGTAGAATGACAGTGGCAAAGAAAGCAAAGGTAGTACCAATAGCAATAGGTACCTTGGGTGCCCAAACCCAAAACATCTGGAGCACCACTTGAACACCATCGGCATTGACAAAATCACCATCAGTCTATTTGAAAAGCAGCTTTACTAGGAAGAACTTACATCCTGCAATGATATCTTTAATATTATTGAACAACAACATCTGCCTATCCCAGGTTGTTGGGAAGGATTCGATAGGTGGGCAAAAATACCAAACCCAGTGTAAACATTTGGCTGATTGTGCAATCAAACATAATATGGATTTCTTTAAAAACAAAACAAAAATTAACCTTATAGTCTTTTTTTAAATAAAAGATTCCTGATTGGATTTTTCAAAATTTTATAAAATCTAAAATATCAATTCAGAGAAGAGGAATTGATTGCATTTTATTATTTTTTTCCTTAATGATTATATTTCCATTGATTATGCCCATACTGAATAACATCAGAGCCACTTCTGTAAATAAGTATTTTTTAAAAACAGGAAAACATTATAACTGAGTGCTATAGCACTTTTGGTGGCATGAATATTATATTCACTATAATTTTTAACAGTCATATATCTGTCACATTTCATTTATTCTATATTGTATTTTATTGTTATTACTGTTGCATTGATTGTGATTGTTGCTTCTGAACATTGCTTAGAATTACCTTGACTGAAATAGTCTATAAATCAATCAATCAATCAATACAGTTTTAAAATGTGTCTTTAATAAAATGTAGAGGCTACCTGACTCCAGAGGAGAACAATTAAAACAAAATAGCTAATTCTGGCTGCACAAGACCAAGCCTTAAGGGCAAATACATATAAAGCCAGGACTGAGAAGACAGCAACAGACAGCAAATGTTGTCCAAAGAAGCTGAAGGAACAGTGGACCACCTAGTTAGCTGCTGCAAGATCACACAGACTGATTACAAACAATGACATGACAAAGTAGAAACAATGGTGCATTGGAATATCTGCAAGAAATACCAGTTGCCTGCAAGCCAGAACTGGTGGGACCACAAAATAGACCAAGTAATAGAAAATGGAAAAGCTAGTGTGCTCTCGGACTTTAGAGGAGAACAATAAAAAGAATTATAAAAGAAACAGGAAAGTTCATGAATGTCCAGAAGGAATCCCCCCCACCCCACCCCACCCCACCCAAAAGATCAAACCTATGGGGATTAAGCAACCACTCTAACTCCAGGTCTTGGAGCAAAGCCAGGTTTTGGAAGACTGCTAGAACATCATCAGGGTTGGAGCCATATGGATCTCTAGGGTGATGCTTTTCCACAAGGGAGATTCCTAATAGATGACATTGTTTAATTGAGGTGACCTGGAGCAGACCCAAACTACCTGATCTTACTGGGCAGGCAGAACTATTAGAGATAAGCAGTCCTTATCTGCTTTTACCAGGTCCTGGGCAGTGATAGAAATTTGATCAATCAATCAATCAATGCTTTATAAGTAATAACCAGTATCTTGAACTGCACCTGGAAGCAATTTCTATGGATATACATACATACATACATACATACATACATACATACATAATCCAAGTCCACTGCGCTATAAAAATTGTCCATCCTGATTTTCATTTCTCTACTTAATTTTTTTTAAAAAGTGAATGAATCCTTTAATTTATATTGAGTGGAATTTCTGTAAGAGGAATATAGATTTATACTTTTTTAGTGAAACCAAAAGTCTATATGGCATACTGAGATATTACATAAACATATTACTTTTGTTCTCTAGCTGACAAGCCATACCCTGGTGACATTTTTAAAAAGGAAGGGGGAAAAACAGCCTAATAAATTAAGAAGCAACAAAAAGACTTTGAGTTTGAAATTATTTTCCACAATGTAGCTTTTGAAGTATATATTATTAGTCTATCCTAGTGCAAAACTATTGACAGAAACTAATCTTGCTAATGAGGTTCATTTGTTCTTTAACAAAGCAATAAATAGTTTCCTCAAGGAAAAAAAAAATGACTAATAGTCAAGCTGGAGCCTCATAATTAATTTTCTTCCCCATCCCAGCTTGCACAAAAACAAACAGTAAATTTTTCATTTGTTCCTCTCTTTACAACAACTGTTTAGCACAGATATGTTTGATTAATGGATTTAATTTGTTCCTTTCTTCTGTAGTCAGTTTTTATATTACAACTGTTATCAGAGAAGAGGGCAATAATGTGGGGACTCTCATTGTACTGTGTTCCATCAGTGTCAGGGCTCCCTACTTTGCTCTGGGCTGGCTTCTTTAACCTTTGCTGGTCTGCCAAATCTTTCATCAATCTGTGTTATTGTCATCTTGGGAAGCAGCAAAGGCAGAAGCAGTCAATCAGCACACAGTGCAGTAAAGTATGTCGTTATTTCTACAAAAATGCTGAGGGTGGGGGGACACCTTCCATTATCCAGAAATATAATTTGCAACTCAACTATTGAAATCGCAAAAAGGTGTAAATAAACATGCTTTAAAGTTTGGGGTGGTTATATTATAAAAGTCCAAGGTAAGATTTGTAAAACTTCCTAGCTTTTGGGATTGATAGTAATGTGGGTTACATAATCTAGAATTTGAAATTTCAACTTCATGTTAGTATCATTTGAAATGACATTAAAGTTTTGTTTTGAATTTCACAGTGGTTTTTTGTTTTATTTAAAAAAATCATCAGCTATTTCTGGCAACAGGAAAAATATATTGCTTTTAATTGTATTAATGAGGTCTAGACTGTTACTGTACTGAGTATTTCCAACGTTTGAGAAATTACCAATTTAGAAGACTGAAGGGCCCTCAGGTGATCCTTATACATAAAACTTCACTTGTTCATGGTTTTTCAAGATATTCTATTTTATTGCTAAGAAGCACTATTTTACAATCATTTTACGTGTTGCTTATGTTTTTCCTTAGAATAATGTAAATATAACATGTCTATCCATAGTGTAATTCAAGTCCCACAATCCCTAAATCAGATCCCTAGCTGGTACACTCTATTTTCCACAGGGAGCAAAATAGGGGGAGGGGGAAATATACAGTGCAATCTTCCACTGAACACTGCAAGTTCAGAATGAAATTTGAGGACAAGGGCATGCATTTCAATTTCAATTGAAACAAAGTTGTGCTGCTAAATCCCTCCTATAGACTAAGATGATTTTATAGAACCATTTCATTTCAACATTCAATATTAAAGGCCCAAATATTTCCTTAACCCTGTTTTCAGTGAAGAGAAAAATGTGAAATTAATAAATAAAATGATAGGTAAAATGATACCTTTTGAGTACTAGATTTAACTAGCTGATCAACAGGCTCCATTTGTAAGGTAGCCTTGAAACTGATGCCTTTAGGAAAAAAGTATACAAAGAATTTATATATAATTAATCTATACCCTAAACCAGAGACCTGAGCAAGAAAGAGCCAAGGGTAACATCTTACAATAGTTTTGATAATTAACATAAGTAAATTATATATATATATATATAAATATATAGGCATTATACCCATGGCTATTAACTTGTGAAATGTCATTCTTTAGATCATGAACTTTTTTTTTTTTAAAGTATCTCAGAAGACTGCCCCCAAGAAAATTAATCATATTAGCTTTTAATATTCCTGATCAGCAGCAAGTGATAAATAAATGGAATTGGTATCTGGTCTGGATTATTCTGAGTCTATCATTCTTATTAGTATGGGACCTACTCAGTGGTCCAAGGAAGAGTGTTTTTACTTTTAGTGTCCCATAGCATTTGCTTTGAAGTAATTTCCATCATGTGACATTTGCTTATACTGTTTGCTATGGTAACTTGAATTATCAATTTTAGCACTATTTGAAATATCACCCCAGTTTTGTTTGGATAACTGTGGATTTTCAGGATATATCTGTATGAGTACTTGGTTCATGACAAATTTGCCTGATATATAAGATCTGATATTTCAGTGTATCACCATAATAAAACTGATGAGATTCAGTGATGATTGAAGTTGTAGGAAGACTCAACTTTGATTGTTTCCGTTAATCTTTTGTCATTAGATTTATGACATGTGGAAAATTCTTGAACTTATGTAACAGTGGAAAAGTAGTTTCTGAGACATAAAGACTTACATTTATCCTTTATATGTGAGGATACTGTGTAATCTTGTCTATGCCATTTTTTTACCTACAGTACGCTTCTTAAACAGAGTTGCTGTTTTGATTTCAGAATGAGAAGTATGATATGCACTTCCATAAATAGCAAAGCACAGTCTTTCTACTCCATTTGATTGCAACAATTAAAGGTGCCATCATATATTTGGGAAGAAGTGCTATTAAACTCAATGGAATTTATTTTTGAATAAATAAGACTAGATTATATGTCTGAGAGCAAAAAACAAGCTTATTATTGGTCTCCGAAATATAGGAAAAAGAATATTTAAATAATATTAACAGAACTTACAAATGTACATTAGGATCCCCATTTACTTATACTTTTGTGGGGGTATCTGTTCTTCCCAGTTGGTTTGGTAAAACAGCACTTATATAACACATAATGCTAGAACATCAAGCCATCAGAACAACTTTGCATATACAGAATAATGGAAGAACTAATGATATGCAGCCAATAAATGTGAAGCACAAAAGGTGATTCAGAGTGCACATGGACAATTCAGAGCAACTTAAACAGGTCACATCTTTTCCTGGTTCTCATGGTAGCTGAGAGTTTCCAGGAAAATATGTGTTTGAATTAAAGAGGTGTCAACAGGATATGATAAAGTCATCATATCCTATTTTTGCCTTCTCAATACCTTGAGATGCGGTGGCGCAGCAGGTTAAACCACTGAGCTGTTGAGCTTGCCGATTGGAAGGTCAGTGGTTCGAATCCGCATGACAGGGTGAGCTCCCGTTGCTAGTCCCAGCTCCTGCCAACCTAGCAGTTCGAAAACATGCCAATGTGAGTAGATTAATAGGTACCACTTCAGCGGGCAGGTAGCGGTGTTCCGTTTAGTCATGCCGGCCACATGACTATGGAAGTGTCTACTGACAAATGCTGGCTCTTCGGCTTTGAAATGGATATGAGCACCGCCCCCTAGAGTTGGACATGACTGGACTTAATGTCAAGCGAAACCTTTACCTTTACCTAATACCTGTCCTGACTCCCAGGAAACACTCTGAGACAGGGAACTGTTCTCTAATGTTTTATTGCTAATACATAACAGTAATCCTAACAAACTGAACAAATGTGGGAAAACCCAGCCATATAAACCCCGCAGGTTAAGGCGGTCCCAATCTGTGCCTCTTGGAATGGCTCACCAATTCCTCAGTGCTATGCATGCACTTAACAGTCTGGAAGGGAGCCCCCTGCTCGCCATCCTTACTCATGACAATACCTCTTCACTCAAATGCATAGTACTTTCTATGAAGTATATTCATGAAAAGAAATACAGATTGTTACTCTTACGTTCACTATTAATTTAGTGAAATTGCAGCATTTTTTGTGGTCAAGCCTAAAGTGTAACATAGATATATAACTTAATAATAATAATAATAATAATAATAATAATAATTTGCAAAGAAAGAAAATATCAAAGACATTTAATGGATCACGCTCATTACTGCTGACTTGTCAGTCCCATAATTTACAGCCAAAATCATATTGTAAAATGAATTATATTGAAATCATCTGAAGCCAAACATAATACTTGATTTTGAAAAGTGATTTGGTTTTCTAGACTGCCATTGAACAGCTTATGAAGTCACTAGGAATATCAGAAGTATATTACTATAATGCTTATGGCAACTAGATTTGCTTGAATGCATAAGAGTTTGAAATTAAACTTAAGATACAGTTGTGTATGTTAACTTAGTCCCTTACATCTTTGCATCCAATCTGTTGTTCTCTCCAATCATCACCCATGTTCAGCTGGCAGAAATGTATGCACATTCATTTAACCAATTCATTTTATGAACATAAAAGATTTCAAACAATGTTTCTGAGATGGTGTAATTAGGCCAGATGTTTTTTACATACAGTCAAAAACTTTTGGCTGTGACCCTTACATACAAATATTTCCCTAGATATAGAGTAGAAAGCTGCGACACATGGAAGAAGTCTAGCCTTCTTTGTTAACTTAATGCAAGGTTTTCATACATAATTGTTTTTAAAAAGCCATTACTTTATTTGGATTTTGAGTTGGTACAAAACAAAAGTTTGTAATTTATGTTTAATTGAATTTGATCTAATTTTTTTGGGAAAAACTTAATATATCTAGTCTTTCCTGTTTAGTTCTCAGAAATAAACCCTGACTTAAAGTGGGGAGGGGTACTTATAATTTAAATTTCAAACCATTAATACTGTCTTGCATAATGATTACTTTAGTATTTACTAAACTAGCCATCCCTGTTGATAGATGAACACTTTGGTGTCTTTCAGAATTAAATGTTGTAATTCATCTTGAACCGTCTTCTTGCTATTTCTCTAAATTTTCCTTAAATTTAACAGACTTAATTAGACGAATTTTTATTTAACAAGAAATTGTTTCTTTCAATTTTCCATTATTGGGAAGTTTTTATAGTTTCCCAGTTTGATGGGTTGTATGAATTGTTTATGTGCTATTTCATTGAATTAATAAAGCTTTTTAACTTCTTCTCCAGCTGGATTATTGAAGGCACAGGCACGATCTATATGATATATGATATATAATGTATGGTATATATGGATCAGAACTCTTTGCAATGCTGCAATATTGTTTTTGTCATTTTCCTCTATTTTAGTCCCCCTGAAAACACCTCTGAATGTCATATTTTCTTTTTTACATTCTTTGAACCATTTGATGTTATCTACCTTATCTGATATCTTGATAGGTTTTAAAAATTGTCAGAATTTTTGTCTTTATACACATTTTACAGTATATATTATTTCTATTTTTACATAAATATATGTATATATGAACATACCCAGGGAAGGTCAACACTACCTATAACCAGATATCTCCCAAAGTGGGGAAAATCTCTGGCTGCTTCATCACTTTTAAAGATTTGCCATAGTAGCCAGAATTTCTCTGCTTCTTCTCCATACCCATTGTGTTCACACTATTAATTTCCAAGGTTGTTTTTCCTTTTCTCCACCAACCCCACATTTCATCACTACAAGCTGAAAACTGGGAACCAGTTAAGACTCCCCTTCTGCCATATCCATTTATGTTGAATTGAGGTGGCCCATGTAGCACATGAGGACAATTTCATGGAAATTAAGGTAGCAGACAGCTCACTCCTGGGTGCTTCACTTCAAAATGTTTCTAAGTGCTGTAAGTGGCAAGGAAACAACTTTATGAAGAAAAGCTTTCCAAAGAAATTAGATATATAGATTAATGCTGAATTTATACTCACATAAATTTGCATTTTTTAAAATAAAAAAGTCTGTCTTTTTTTGGCTTCCTGATTTGCAAAAGTTATCTTTCTTTGAGGATGATACCATCACTACTAAATGTAGTATCAGATGAAGTTCTCAGACTTTGAGAAATTATTAAATTAATATTTGAAACAGCAGTACACTATCTTCTAATATGGGTTATTCTTCCATTCACAAGTCCGATCAAGACGTAGAAGGCCATTTATTCCCTAATAGTTCTGAAGAGCTGGACATATTAATTTGCCATGCTGTATTTGCAAGTTATTTCCCTTGTAATGTAGAAACATTACACAGTAAAACTGAAACAGAGAAATGTCCTGATAACCATCAGTGCGCTAAATGAAAATATTTTTGATTTCCTTCTCTTCATTCTTTCAAATAATTGATTATTCAATATGATTTTGGATTAATCTCCAAAACAAACAGTGTGTGTGTGTGTGCGTGTGCGTGTGTGTGTGTTAGTTTTCAAATATTGTAGCTTTCTATATGCAGTGGATGATGCTGTGTCCTGGGGTAGGGGCTTATAAAAGAAGCAATTTAAAGTAGTTGAAGCATTGGGCACTTCAAGAATCAATTGAATGAAATGATAAAAAGAGATGGCTAGGTAAAAGAAGGAGATGTTTCAGGAAGATAAAGCAAAACTGGATATTGTGCATAAAAAGAATGAAAATTATAATAATGCCTAAGGGCAAGGCTAAATAGAATAAAGTATGGCTTTCTGTTGCTGGAAAACAATTGGGTAATCCATAAATACTGTTCAGCAGAACTGATGTTACTCTTTTCTAAACTACATGATCTCCCACCTTGAACACATAAGAAATTACTGGTTACTGCCAAGGCAGTTAAAAAAAAAAGGGAAACAAAAGTTGTTATATCTTTAACTTAAGAAAAATGTCAATAAAGCAGTTTCATATTCCTGGAGCTAGCTTCATCTCTACAGTTTAAAAACAGACACACAGACACCCCACACAGAGTGAGGGACAGATTACTATGACTCAACTCCATCTCAAAGTGCTACTCCAGACATTAAATTAAATTATTTTGAAAAAAGTTTATAAGAAGACTTATACACAGATATATAGATGATATAGATATACATATATGTATACATATACATGTACAAAATCATATGCAAATTTTATGGACATGTCTTCTCTTTTGTAAACCTTTAAATCTTCTTTTTAATCTAGGTTACCCAAATTATATAACCATTATTATTTTTTTCCATCATGGCATTACAACTAGAGTGTTTGTAGAAGTGTGGATTTAGGATGGGTTTCAGCATGTGTTGAAATTCACAAAGTTATGATCCCACCTGCCCCATTTGGGGGTTTGGAATTTTGCTGGCAGTAACTGTCAGTTGGAATACCAGTCTGTTCCCCAGATGAGAGGCTGCAGCACTGGCAGAGCAAAGAGTAGACCTGGAGAGGTCTCTGTCAGCCTGCTTGGTATTATCTATCAACAGCTTGTCATGTTCCCGTTCCGATGTTTATGGTTCCTTGTAACGTTTCACATGTCATATCTGCAGTTGCGTGCCTGCCTGGCCACGCTGGTAAATTTCCTTTGTGCTGACTTCTGATCTTCTGGAATGTATGTTTGGGTTATCTCTGCTGTTCAAGGTTACTTTCTCAGGCCGATTCTAACGGTTGCTAGCATCTGGGGGGGTGGTTGCTATGCTAGCCTGAGGGGAGGGTTCGCAACGGGAGCAAGGCTTTTTAAGTTTGCATTTGGCGCGCTTTTGCTCATTCTCAGCTTTCTTCGTACTTTGCATACTATTCATTCAATAAATTAGTTTTCTCTAGTAACTACTGATGAGACTCCTTTTATTGGAATAGGCAATCATTACATAAAGCTGAGAATTTTCTATTGGTGCCCTCTTATTGCAAGGCAATGAGCAAGGACAATTAAAGCCTTGTGCTTATCTGTCACGTAAATTCTCTGAGACAGAGAGACACTGGCATGTTTGGGAAAAGGAGGCTTTTGCGGTGAAAGCCACTTTGGAGAATTGGAGGCATCTTTTGGAGGGGGCGGCACACCCTTTTGAAGTGTGGACTGATCGTAAAAACTTGGAGTCCCTTACTGCCTCTCGCAAGCTCAGCCCTAAGCAAGTGCGATGGGCTCAGTACTTCAGCCGCTTTGATTTTAAACTCAGATTCATTCCAGGAAAGAAAAACGTTTTAGCTGATGCACTGTCGCGCCAACCCCAGGATTTGGGAACAGCCCCAGATGTGGTGGGAACCCTCTGGACAGATTCCCAAATGGCACTAGCAGCAGTCACTCGCAGTCAGACGCGAGCGCAGCAACCTGACACTCCTGCCGGTCCTAGCGCGATACATGTATCCGTTCCTGCAGATTTGCAACAAAGGTTTCTGGCAGAGTTGAAATCGGATACTTGGTTGCAAAACAATCAGAGCGAGGTTACTTTGAAGCAAGGTTTGGCATGGAAAGATGATCACCTCTATGTGCCTGTAACTTTGCGCAAAACCGTGCTATTCAGGTCTCATGACGATAAAACAGCTGGGCATTTTGGCTTTACAAAAACTATTCATCTAGTGCATCGACAGTTCTGGTGGCCAACCCTGCGGCGAGATGTAAAAGCCTATGTCAAGTCTTGCCCTGTCTGTGTTACTGCAAAACGAAAAGGGGGGAAACCTCAGGGCTTTGTGCAGCCAGTGGCCAATCCCTCCCACCCCTGGGAGGAAATCTCTATGGATTTTATTGTGGATCTACCTCCTAGCCAGAGAAAGACTGTCATTTGGGTTGTTAAGGATTTTTTCTCGAAGCAAGCTCATTTCGTCCCTTGTGCGTCTCTACCATCTGCACAACAGCTGGCACGCCTCTTTCTAGTTCACGTGTACAGATTACATGGTAGCCCCGCCCGCTTGGTGACCGACAGAAGAACACAATTTACTTCACGCTTTTGGCGGGAATTTATGAAACTATTGGGCACTAAACAGGCGCTATCCACGGCTTTTCATCCTCAAACAGATGGAAATACTGAGGCGGTTAATGCCACGTTGGAGCAATATTTACGTGCTTTTGTTAATTATCAACAAGACAACTGGGTAGACCTCCTGCCATTTGCTGAAGTTGCTTACAATAATGCTGTGCATCAAAGTACTGGGGCGGTGCCCTTTCGTACTGTATTCGGCCATGACTTTGTCCCTATTCCTGAATTGCCTCCACCGTCTACCTCGCCCACCTCCCCGACCGATTGGGCCTCACAACTGGCAGATTCCTGGCCAAAAATACAGCAAGCTTTAGCTGATGCTCAAGCCACTTATCAACGACATGCCAACGAAAAAAGGGCACCACAACCTCTTTTTCAAATGGGGGATAGAGTATACCTCTCCACCAAATACATCAAATCCCCTCAACCATCCAAAAAACTGGCGCCCAAGTTCATAGGTCCATTTCCTATTGTTGCTCAGATTAATCCTGTTACCTTTAAGTTGGACTTACCTCACAATCTCAAGCGCTTACACCCTGTTTTTCATTGCAGTTTGCTTAAACCATTCGTGGAGTCTACCCATTGGCATCCTGAGCCGCCTGCACCTCCCCCATAATGATTGATGGTCAACAACATTTCAAAGTCAAGGAAATACTAGACTCTAGACGTTTCCATTCCACTCTGCAATATCTGATTCGCTGGAAGCATTTCTCTCATCCAGAGTGGGTCCATGCACAACATGTGCGCTCTCCCCACTTGGTTGCTCAGTTTCACACTGCTTACCCTGATAAACCTGCGCCTTAACAATTAAGTTTTTTTCTTGGTGGGGGGGGCAGTATGTCATGTTCCCGTTCTGATGTTTATGGTTCCTCGTAACGAATAGGCAATCATTACACAGCTTTTGAAAACATCAACCATGGTATCATTCTAGACTGTCTCTGAGGGATTGGAGTGGGGGGTACTGTTCTTTTTTGTGAAGGATCAGGGGTAATGGGAAAGATCTACCTGATGCCCTTTACTCTATGGAGTATCTCAGAGATCTCTCCACTCCTTTTTAATAATTGTATTAAGCCATTTGGAAAGGTCGGTGGAGGGCATGGGTTTCAGTATCATCAATATAGTGATAATATCCAGCTATAAACTTGTCCCTGGGCTTCCCAAGTGATGTGGTGAAAGTGCCTGGAGGTTGTTGGGATCTCGATGGGAAGGAACAGGCTTCAACTGAATCCCTACAGAACAATGGCTTCAGATTTGTGGCCTTCATGATTTCAAGAAAATTCCATCCTTGACACTGAAGAGGTTATACTTCCCAACTCAAATATGGTCTACAGTTTGGGGGTTCTCCTAGACTCATACCTTCTGCTTGAGGAACAGGTAGCAACTGTGGCTAGGAGCTATATCTTGTGTGCCAATTGTGACTTTCATGGACTGAGATGACCTGCTCACAGTCATTTATGTGCTAGTCATTTTGCATTTGGACTACTGTAATTATGTCATTACACTCTGGTGACCCCACTGCTTTAGGAGCTGCATTGGTTACAAGTTAGCTTCTGAGTGTGATTCAAGGTGCTTGTTGTAATCTTTAAGGCCATAAATGGCTTTGAACCTGGTTACCTTTTCCTGTATTAACCTGCCTGTCCAACTAGATCAAATAAAATAAATTCCTTCTAGGTCTCATCCCTATGGGATTGTCACCCAATATATCTTTGGATATGGGTATTCTCATGGCTGCCCCACTTGCACATTCACATGTTCTTTGGATGGATTTGAGTCACAATTACAGAAAAGACATGCTTGTAGTCCTGGGGTTACAATGTCAGTTGGGACTGGAATTCCTATTGCTAAGTGATGTGGTCGTAAAGTGTGACAAAACATGCCATTTTAACCCCGGGACTGTGTGGGTCATTAACCAAGGACCTCACATGACAACGACATGGGAAGAGTCAGAAGTCCCAGGCAAGCAGGCCAGCTGGTGAGAGCTGTGGGTGACAACTGTGGGTGGATGCTTGGGTGCCACAGGCAGGCAGGTGAAAAAGCAGCAGGAGTGGGAGTAACTTACAACCTCCTACTGGCTTCCCCATTGACTTTGCTTGTGAGAAGCTGACAGGGAAGGTCACAAATGGTGATTATGTGACTGCGGGATGCAAGCTGGTTGCCAAGCACTTGAATCGTGATCATATGACCAGGGGGAATGCTGCAACAGCCACTTACAAATCAGTGTAAAACCCCCCTTGTTCAGCGCTACCATAATTTTGAATGGTCACTGAATGATTGGTCATAACTGGAGGACTACCTGTAGATTTTATTTTAATCACATACAAATTATGATAGTATAATGTTCTTTCAATGGCAGTGAATCCTGCCCACCACAGAAGTCTGTTCAACAGAGAGATTAAAACGAGTATGGAAACAAGAAAGTTACATAACATGTGCTCTTAATGCCTATGCATTCCAAGGATCTGGCTACTTCAGAAAATGCTTATTTGTAGTGCCCAGGGTCTTTTTTAACTATGAAATTAGTAATTCACTATTTTCTTCAAGATGCAAAGGCCTTATTGCCCCTATAGACAAATATGGATTCTCCTAAATCCAAGTACTGATAACACTGTTTTATTTATCTATTTATTTATTTATTTATTTTATAAATTTATTCACCGCCCATCTCTCCCCTATGGGGGACTTGTAAATTAGAGTATCTAATAAGAGTATCTAATATCTTTATATCTTTATACCAATACTGTACAAAACAATAATAACTAGTTATAACTTATATATTTGTGCAAACCACCTGGTGCAAGTTTAACTTTGTTAGGATAAATAGCTCAACTGAAGGATCTTCAGAGATGGTAGCTCAAGGTAGAGACTGTAGGAGGTGATAGGAAGCTGCTTGTAGATAGTGTAGAATGTGTTCAGAAGGGAGCTGGGTAGAATAGAAGGAAATAAATTAGTTTTGGACAATGAGCTAGCTGAAAACCATATAAAAGAACCCACATTCCTAGCCAAAGTGGAAGGGCAGGAAAGAAGAAATGAAGGCACTGAGGAATTGCTTACAGGTCTGTCTAAACTAGCATATATTTTAAATAAATACATTCTCCCTGGCAGAAAGACTTATTATGAGTATAGATATATGGAAGAGCACAAGACTTTTCTCCCTGCAGCACTTTGTCCAGCTAGGATTCCGTTCTCTGCAACTAATGGGAGGGAGATGTAATTTGGGTTATGCAAAAGATTCCAGAGAGTTACATTTCAGCTAACAGGGATTGATTGGGACAGATGTGGTCAAAACTTATCTTTCCTCAAAAATCCCGGATTTCCTCTTTAGTTTATTGCTAATGCTTGCACTTGCATAATCTTCATTTCTGAGTGCAGCATTAATAAAGCACTCACAAGCTTGAAACAGTAGATATCACTGTTTCATCTATCCTTTGTTTAAAACTATTGTAAGACCATGACTGGAAAATGACTTATTAGTTTTTGGGATAGTTACTTCACTATCTCAAACATACTGTACCCTTAGGTACTGTCTATCTAAAAATCCTGTTTTCTTTTCTTACACAATGGCAATGGTTATATTACTAGCAAGAGTTTAACCTAAAAGGAGGGGCGAAAAAGCCCAGAAGAGAATAAGAAAAGTTGCTGTACAAAGATGGTTATACAGGGCATATTTATCAGAGTTAGATGGTTTAGGTTTATGCTGTGCTTTAACAAGACTGCTCAATATATTGCAGGTGAGACAAGGCTATGCAAGTTCAGAGCCATCTTCCCTTCAGGAGACAGGGAGATTCACCCTTTGAGTTCAATAGTTTAATGTTGTTTAGAATTACTGACAGGCTTGTGTTACACTGCTTTGTCTCTGTGCACTGTTTCTTAATGATATAAATATAAGCTGTAAAGCTAGCATTGAGCTACTGTTTTCTTCTTGGATGCTCAAAAGAGAGAGAAGTCACCTCCTGGCACCCAGATTTGGCTGTAGGCATCTCTAAAGTAGACTCTATAAGAACTGAAAGGGATTCTGCTAGGAGAACCCATAGTGAGTCAGGTCTCAAACTAGGATTGGTTCCTGTATTAACAGCAGGAACTACATCTTTATGCAAATTTATAGCAAAATAGAAATGTATGAGAATGATCAGATTATAAAAAACTTTTTGCAAACTGACAACCACTATCTAAATAGATTTTAAAAAAACACCAGTTCATAAATTAAGCCATATTTTTTATGGCTTAGTTTATGAACTGATTTTTAATCTATGTTTATAATTAGTGCCTTGCTTATAAATCTTTACTGACAAAAGATTATATTTAGAACAACAAGTTTATAATATCAAATTCAGTGCATGTTATTTTTGAGAAAAGCAAGCCAAGAACAGCTTTTAGGCTGCAACCTTAACGGACATGTGTCTAGGAGGACCCTTCACCTCTGATTAAATTTGTTAGAAACATGACTTGCATAATATAGGTAAATGAATAAATAAACCTGATGGGGCAAGATATTGTCAGAAGCTGATTCATTTCTTTTTTAAGGAACTTCAATTTTATGAGTAGCATCACTGGGTAATATTTGCCTCCCTAACAATATACTTTACCTGCCAGAGAAAATAGACCTTTTTTCATTGGATTTTGTAGACCATTACATACTAAGTCATTATGTCTGTAAAGTCATTGGATAATGAGCTTGATAGGTTGTAGATATTCTGCATATTTATTATTAAATATTAAATGGATTTATAAGGCCGCCAACTCACATACATTGATTCTGGGTGGCTTACAGAATTAAAAACCATAAAACCATACACCCCTCCCCTGGCAGCAGCAAACACATTCATACTAGCCACTTGAATGGCTCCGAAGCAGCTTGGGGTCCCCAGGCCCATTGAAAGAACCACGTCTTTGGGGCCTTCCGGAACAGGATCAAAGAAGGGGCCAATCTTATATCCAGGGGAATGTTGTTCCAAAGGGAGGGAGCCACTATGGAGAAGGTCCTTTTCCTTGGTCCCAATAGATGTACATCCCTAACTGAAGGGACCTGCAACATGCCCTGCCTCCCTGCTCTGGTGGCCAGGTTGATGTGACTGTGGAAAGGCGGTCCTGCAAATAACCTGGCCCCAAGCCATGTAGGGCTTTAAAGGTGATAAAGGAGATATGTATATGTATATGTATATACAGTATATATTGTATAAGCAAAATGGTTAAAATAAATTTATTTTACCATAAATTATTAAAAAAAACAATTTTATAATTATGGAAAGAGATTATTGCACTACAAATGAATTTGACTTTGATTTTCAACAATATGAAAGGAAAATTCTGAGGATACAATTTTGCAAGTTTTTCCACATAATTCAGCTGCTTAATAGTAATTATATGGCTCTCATTATGATATCCACTCTTAATTGGTTTCATAATAGTTAACAGAAGATTAGCTAGTTTCATAATGGATAGCAAATATCTAGTTTTTTTGTACATGAAGTGTCATTAAAAATATAACTTCTAATTTTGGGCTGTAATTGGCTGGCCGAAAATTGGTTTAATTTAAACAAGATTTTATATCATGTTTAAATATGAGGTTCCAGAGCTACAACAGATCCTATATAGTAGCCTTCCCTTATATACTGTAGCCCTAATATTAGCCTTCCCTAATTTGATGGATAATTTTTCATCCTTCTCTTTAGCTAGTTTGAACATTGCTTCATGTAGGCAGCATGTCAAACCCATAGAGAGGATAAATTCCATCAGTGGGTTACCTTTTAGCAGTAGCACACTGAGAGAAACAGTGTGAGATCCTACCATGTTTCCAACCCGTCATGACACCACAGTGTTTCCTTCATTATGCCACTTGATTGGAGACTTGACAGGTTTGGACACTTGGTTGTGTAGCTATGTGCATGTGTGCAGAACTAATGAATGGCAGCAAAGTGATGAAGAGGGCTAAGCATAAGTTGATAGGAAGAGGAGTAAACTTTCCTCACTGTTATTTCTGGTTTTTTTTTTTTCCTCCTCTCTAGCCCTGTGAAGACCCTCCAGAGAATAAATCAGCTGTGGCCAGAACTATGTAAGGATATATTTGCTCCTACTGACTAGGCTGACACAGTCAAAAGGACAAGTGCAAGAGAGAGTTTTCACTGTACCTTTCACTGTAACTGAATTCACAAATTTGGAATTCATGCTGCAAGCATAAAGTGGGACAGAGCATAATCCATCTCATGGACTATTATTTCTCCAGTAGATATTGCCATGCTATTTAGAAAGAACAACCACTGGCAATTTAACCAGCAATTTCTTTAAGAAAGGGATAGGAACATCTGTGCAAAAGGCTTGTACAATTTTAAGTCTTCATTAACTACTTCCTGTCCAAATTCCCAAGACAGAAGGTAGAATAATAATAATTAATAATTATATTTGTGATAACTATGTACAATCTCATTTTTCACATAGCAGTAAGTTGAATTTGTTGGCAGATTGCTGGGAAAGCCTTTGGCCCAGGAGAGGTCAGAAAAGTCACACACCAGGCATTTCTATAAAAATATTTTTTTATTTACAGAAAGCAAAACATCTTTAAAGGCTTCTGCATTCTTGCAGGCCCTCAGTGAGAGCTGCTTAACTCAACTCTACATGCCTACACAGAAAGGAAAAAGAAACTAAAACAAGTCCAGGCAAGTTCCTCCCTCCAGGTGCAAAAAATCAACATCTGAAAAGGGGACAGTTGAATTCAACCTTTTCACCCGGCCAAAATGATTAGTTACCATAGTAACCTTAATCTGTAGTAGAAAACTAACATAATTTCATTCTGAAATCTGTACTTGTAGGGTGTCTTTCCTCACAACTGGCAGTTACTAACCTCCAGTTACTAAATCCAGCCTGTAATTGTTACCATATTCACTAAGTTAGCAGTATGACATGTTATTAGAACTTTCACATATTTGCCTCTGTGTAATAAATCTGCTTTCCACTTCTTTAAACTTCTCAGAATAAGAATTCAGTATTCAGTAATTGTTTATGGTGAGTTCTACTGTCAGATGCTTTAACTATCATGTAGGTTCAACACCCACGTAGGTTCTATTTTAAAAAAAAATAATCACCATATAAGAGAATGCATGTTGAATTATTTCTTCCCTCAAAATGACTCCTGAGAACTACTACCAAGCTAGATGACTCAAAACATAGACCAACAAAATACTCCAAACAATTGCCCTAGACTTGAAAGAAATGGGATTAACTAATAATAATTTAGTGCATGCACATATTAATGATTATAGCTATGGGGACTGCACAATTTGAGAGCAGTCAGCAAGCTCAATTGAATAAAGCTCTTTACAGAGTTATGCTTAAATGCTCAGTGCAATAGATATTCCCTGCCCCCACAACTTTCTTTGTGCACCAGATAGGAAAATAAATTAATTAAAAGGTAAAATAGAAGAAAATGACATGTATTTGGTTAGCATTTAATATAAAACAGGTGGAGTTCAGTGAGTCCATAAGTTTCTTGTCAAATATATCTCCAACCTACTGCTAAAAATTACTTAAGCACATATTTTTAGTATATACTTTTTGTTCAGGAGATTTTATATTTTCAGAGAAGTATAGAAAGAAGTAGGATTGACTTCATACCAAATGGATGCTAGCCACACCCTATGGCAGTTATGTATATACCTTCATGCACAATAAGCACCTGCTACAAATTGTGCCTTACTGCATCAGCTTTAGGCTGTTGCTAGTTAGTGTGAACTCCATCTTCCAGCTTGGAAGATTATATGAAATGGTTTGTTTTAATACCGTTCATATGATCTTATGATTTATGGCTTTGAAGATTAGAAAAAAGAGAACTTTTCTTTTTGTAACCATAGAGTAAAAGGTAATTTTGTAATTGTAGTTATATTTGTGGCAAAGAAAATCAAAAGTGTCTGCTTTCTATTTCTTTTCATTCT
Source organism: Candoia aspera (assembly GCF_035149785.1). Lineage (NCBI taxonomy): Eukaryota > Metazoa > Chordata > Lepidosauria > Squamata > Candoiidae > Candoia > Candoia aspera. Next base: position 71,732,946 of record NC_086157.1, on the reverse strand, counting down.
TTCTTTTTGCAGTTTTCATCTTTTTCTTCTTTCTTTTTTTCCTTTCTTTTCTTTCTTTTATATTAGTTGTCATTGGTTTTTATCCTCTTTTCAAAACTCTTGCTAAAAATTGGACAAAAAAACCCACTGTTCACTGAAGCATCCAAGAAAAGGATGAACATTTGATTTGACTGCATATCTAAACTGCTCTGAACGTTAGGTTTTGTTTTGGAAATGGTAATATTACCACTGTTTCTGGTACTGTGTAACAATGTTAAATCAGACATGTAAAATTCTGATGTTGGGTATGCTTTAGGATTCTTTTTCTTGAAGATTCCATATTGTACTTCTGAATAACAACTCTACTATTAGAAAACAAATGAAGAATATGTATTGTTGTGGCCAAAACCTGGCTCACCTAAAGTAACCAAGTCACTTTGAAGATACAACATAATTTTATTTAGTATGCAATCAATAAACAGTATAGATTCTGGGCTCCCAGCAAAGCTGTGGCACTTTGCTGAACAGACATGAGCAAAAGCAGAACCAGTGTTTATGTACTTTTGGCCTATTACATTGCAAAGACAAGACAAAGGAAAAAGGCATACACAGTGGAATTTATGTTGGAATGTAAACCAGTCCTTGTAACCTTATTACTATTCATCCTTTCCTCTAAGTCAGCATGCTAGCCATACTATCTCTGAGAAATGGTCAGTGAATAGACACAGTTTGGTTTACTGGGCCACAGGTTCCTGACAGATACTTTTCCCTGCCCTGATGAGAAGACATAAATGTTCCTTAACTTTTGTTAAGGAACATCCTTCCCTCAGAGGTGAGACAGGCCACCTCTCTCCTGGACTTTCAAAAAAGATTAAAGACCTGGTTTTGGCAGCAGGCTTGGAACGGGAGGGGAATAGTCATACGTGGGGATGGCTAGCGCCCTAGAGTGATTTTTGATGGACCTATTATACTCACGGTTTGATAAAGAACTCTTGGACATCTAGATTCCATCACATGTTTATTTTTTATTGTATTTATTGTATTTATAACTCTTTTGGTTTTAATTCTATTTTATTGTAAACTGCCCAGAGTCCCTCCTTGGGAGGGAGATAGGCGGTGATAAAGCTTGATAAACAAACAAACTTCAGTTATCAACTTTCCATCTTTAAAACTTATCAAAATGTATGCTTATTCATGTCCTATTTTTATTCCTTGTGACTGCTGCCCTGGTTGTAAAGATAGTTTGGATATACAGAAATCAAAGACTAGCTGAATCAGAAAAAATCTATGTTTGAAAGCAGTGCAACCTCTTTGCAGATTTGCTCAGCATATGACCTCTTTTAGTGATCATGTTCGATAGTGAGCTTAATTAACTATATGAAGTACATACAGTCTGAGTCTGTAGGTGTATGGATAAAAAGGAGTAAGTGCACCATCTTTCTAAGTGGAGTAAAAAAAACAATATCCCAAAGATTGATGAAAAGCAGTTAGGCAGAGCACATCTCATATAAAACATGAGATGAAAAGGAACTTTGTGTAAGGTTTGTGAGGGTGTGTGTGCAGTGTATAAGAGCTTCTTCATTTTAGAGCTTGCTATTTAATTTTCTGCTTTTTGTCTGCTACTTCTCTTACTATCTTTTTCACACTGGAAATCTTTGGAATCAAAGAGATACAAGACAACTATTAGTAACTTATTAGTAATCTCTGCTTTTTTTTTTTTTTTGCCTGTTGGTCAACCTTGATTCCTGGCAACCACATGGGAAAGATTTGTCGACATTTTCAGAAGTAGTTTGCCATTTACTTCTTCATAGGGCTGAGAGAGAATGGCAGTCTCCAGTTGGCTTCCACACCCAAGTCAGAGCTCAACATTCCTAGTCCAGCACTTTAAACATGATAGTACAAACAGGCCCTCAACTTATTAGTTGGGAAAATTCAGTCTATGATGTATACCTCTAATTACTGCTGTGTTGCAACTGGAAAATGTATTAAAGGGACAACTTTTTTAGTTGTCCCTTTGAGCTGAAAAACCTGTTGTACTATGTACCATTGCTTTCTGATTATGTCGACTGGGAAGGGGGAAAAGCAACTGAGAGGGGAGAAAACAAATTCCATGTTTTGACCCTTTCAACAACAGGTGCCATCACAGCATTATATGACAACATTACATTCTGTTTTATGAAATTTGGGGAAAACAAATTTTATGGTTTAAAAAAATATTGAAATATTGCTGCATATTATAATCCTGCTAATTGTATGATGTGACAAGAGTTTGAATTGGTTCATTTTGGATTTTTGAAATCTAAAGGGTTACCCCTCTCAGTTAGGTTTAGACCATTCTGATCTTTAGTTTTATAGTTAGTTTGGCAGCATAGTTTTTAATTTGAAATATCTAACAAATCAGATGTATTGCTCTTTTCATTTCTTAACGTTATATTTAAAACAATTCTGTGAAGTAGGTCAGGCTGAGACAATGTTTGGTAAATCTGAAGATCAATCTGGCTGTCTCCAAGAACATGTAAGGACTAGATTTACTGTAGAACACATATTACTAACGGACCATCCTAAGATTAAACTCCATTTTAATGTTCCTGAATAGAGAAGAAAGAGAAATAGCTTTATCATTTCAACTCCTGCCTTCATTGCAATGGTATCATTTAAAGTTAAATATATAATATTTCTAATGGGCAATCAAGATGATTCATCTATATGACCTAACAGTACATCAGAGCAGATGAAATCAACCTAAACTTTAAAACATGATTTGTGATATAAATACCCTTGACAAAGTATGGAAATACAGATCCAGGAAGTGCATTTGCCCATGACAATTTATATACACATGTTTTGTTTATATATCTGCTGGCAATAAATCATGTGGACTGAAGCATATTCCAATTAATTCTGTAACCATTATTTCCAGCATAAGCTTAAATGTCACACTGCTGAAAAATTATTTAGTTTAGGAATATAATTTACATAGGACTAAAACACTAAGAAAAAAAGAGTTCCTAGCCTTATTAGTAATCCTAACTTACAGGAATTTTTGTTTGTTTTTAATATCTTAAATCTTATATGATGCTTGTATTTTTTTTTTCTTTTTAATTTTCCTTCCAACAGATTTCTTTCCAAGGAAGCCTGTAGAAATAGGACACTAGAAACATGGAAATTATTTCCCAAGCAGGGAAAAATAAGTATAGTTTAGCTTCTGGGTTACAGATCTATATTATTTTAAAAAAACAGAATTACAAGTTAAAATTGGAACTATATCTCTGCCTGAGGTCAAAAGTCAGAAAGCAACAGGGTCAAATGATTACATTACAGGACAATATATACATTGTCCTGTATACAGTATATCCCTTCTTATCAGGTACTTTAGGATTAACCATCAGAGCTCTGGATATATGCATTTTTAAAGATGTTTCACTAAAGGTGAGATGGGAGTCCTGAGAGAGCAATGATACAGAAAGCAACATATTTCTGCTCTGCTCAGCTTTTGCTATTATTCCCATACCACCACCTTTTCATTTTCTTTCACTGTAAGATGGAGAATGCTGATGAGTGCAGTAAGAATAGCCTCAATCAAGCACATCCAATTTAAATGAGTATTTGAGTGTACTGGCTGACCTTCCCAATAAATAACATGACATCTTCTTGGCTATCTGTAGAAGTTAATACTGTGACAAGATTGCCTGCTTCCAAAGGCAAAACACTATTAGTAGTCTGTTGCTTATTTACTTCTATTCCACAATGACTATCTTCTTCCCGTAAAATGTTACAGTGATAGTTAATGCATTTTGCCTCCCCACAATAAATTCCCTTGCACTGAATAGTTTTTTTAGAATAAATTACTTCCATAATTTAGTTATTCTTATAGCAATTGACATTTACAGCAACTACCAACCTGTACATACCTATGCTCATTTGGTACCTAATGGTTCAATGTTTTAGTCTCTCTGCACTACATCAGTTGCTTGGAATCCTAACATAATGGTCAAACCTAGGGTTTGATCTACAATTGCTCAAGCCTAAATCATTCACATAAGGCATAAGAAAGCCTGCTGTTCCTTAATATTCAATGTGCATTTATAGACACAAATACAGCTTACATCCAAACACATTAAGAGGCATGTTTATATGTGGTATTTGTACTGCCATTGCCCTTTCTTTTTCTATTCCTAATCTTTAACTCAGAGTGCCATGAAGTATGTAGTCCAGACAGGATTTTCTTAAGCCAGTTTAAAGTCAAGCCAGTATGACCATTGGACAATACTCACAGGACAATAGAATGTTAAACAATAAGTATGAACCTGCCCTACCTTGCTTCAAAGAAGGAATTTTAAAAGGATTTAGGTATGGACATTTTTAATTCATAACCTGCCATAATTTTCCAACATTCTTTCTATCCATGGGGGGAAAAATACAGCGGACAAAAGAAAGACTCAACCAGGTATGGTGTTTCCCAAGACTTCAATATCAGTCCACACAATAAAACAGAAAAGAAAGGAAACACTCAAAACAGAAAAGAAAGGAAACAAGTAGCCAACAGAACTTTGTCAGATCATCTCAAGAGCCTATGTTCCTTCTTCCGAAGGAATACAATGTAGACTCATGATGCATAGCTTCTCTTAAACTCCATTTCACATTTATAAAATAGGAACCTACAAAAGCCTGAGGCTAGATAAAATTTTAAGAGTTCTTCTCTGTCAGAGTAGATAACTTGATTGATAAACTATTTGTAATAAAGCTTAGTCTTTGGGAAGGAAGTAGCAATGGATTCTTAAACTGAGCAGCCTGACACCTATCTCCTAAATGACTTTTGCCAGAGCAGAAGAGGCTTCTGTACAAGCATTGTGCCTGGGCAGTAATGTTTAGACATGTCGGAGAAGACAGAAATGTATGTTGTCCAGGATGCTAATCAAAACCTGATGCAAGTGGTCCAGAGGAGGAGAACAGTGTGTCCTCTGCAGTGCTAATAAAAATGCTTGGCAAGTAGTCTGGTAGAAGTAAGAAGGGCTGCCTTTCTTGTGGTCACCAAATTTTTGCTGAAGGCAGCAAACTGAGCAACAGTTTCACTTCACTCTTAGATGTGAAGCAGCCATGTTGCTTCACAAAACAACTTTGAAGAAGCACTTCACTTTAACCTTTGTCAAAATGAAGCACATCCTTAAAACCTATTACCTACAATTAATGCTATTTCTATGTTTTTGCCCTTAAGTGCCGAAGTGTATTTATTATTCTTTATGTTTCATGCTCTTTCATATTGTAACATTACAATAATATTCAGTAATAAAAGAATAATCAAGACTCATTGTTCCCCCACCCCCACCCCTCCATCTCTTTCACAAGTTCCTAAATCTGCAGGCTTTTAAGAAGAGGATTATTTTGCAGAGCTAGCTTCTTATCAACGAAACTGCAAGTATCATATATTTTCTAATAAGTTCATATTGCTGACATTGTCATTATAGGAATTTAACACTGAAGAGTTCTGATTGATACCAGATGTTTCTTACAATTATACAGCTGAATGCACAACATACCGAAACTCTGATGCCAGTTTTAATAATAGGCATGAAATTAATGGAAAGTTCGGGGGGTGGGGGTGGGGAAAGAGGCACAGATCAGAAACAAGGTGAAGCTGAAAGCTTTTGAAATATCCGTCAATTCATATTCAAATGAACTCCTTTGTCAGTATTCTTTCAACCAGGCTTTCAAAAACTCTACATATATGAGGGAAAAGGTAGGTATAGTGTTTGGTAGAATCACTATATTTTTCTTACATAACATTCTGCAAAGCCCACATATACTGTTTCTCAGATTGAATGTATAAATGTAGGTTTATAGGGGTCAAGGTTAGAGTCCAATTTATGCTTTCCAGCAAGTAGACTATAAAGGTAAGATTGTTTTCCCTTTCCTGATTCTGCCTGTCCTGTGTGCATCTGAAAACTAAGGTAGGAAATATGACAATGCACTTTAGGATGGCCTCATCCATAAGTTGTACTGTTACTTTGATTTAGAACTAAATGCCAGCATGATAACAGAAGAATATTTGAGCAGAACAACTTCTATTTTTTTTTATTCCAGCTTTCAATATCCTGACCAATTGTAAGCTGAAATGCATACTTAGTATGAGACAGGAAGCCAGATCTGCTTTTAGTGTGTTACATGCCACCAAACACACTTCAAGGAATGTGAGAGGTGGGGACATTGTTTCAGTAGTAATCTAGCCAAGGAGCAAGAAATTGTGGGACATTGAGGCTTCTGGCCATTGACTGCAATTCACTAGACTTCTTTTAAACAGAATCTGTGCGCACGTTAGGAATGCTGAGAACATGTCAAAGGCATGCTAACAAAATGGCTGTTATGGAGGGTTTGACCAGTAGTGCCACATACCTATACCAAAAGACAAACTACTTGTAGCCCTTGTCCTTACTCTCTATCACCTCAGATTACTTTAGTCTTTTTCTAGATAGAAACACTTCCCATCAATGTACTGGGCTGCATACAGCCACCATTTTTTATTTTTTTATTTTATAACAATACTTCTGTCTTTGTGAAACATCAGTATTATTTGAAGCAAATAAGATTTTGAATCTGAACTTTGGTCTGCAATATGCTATGGAATGCACAGTTAATAAATGACCACTTCTGCTCATTGATCTACACCCTCTCCTCATTTAGTGACCACAATCTGTCCCTTAAATTGAAAGTGAAATGGTCACTAAGCGAACATGTAAGTGAGAGATTGAGAAAGAAAGAGAGAGATGCTGCAAATATCATTGGTTACTGCCATCTCATTTAGATAAAATGAGTCATACAGTGTCCTGTGCCTGATCCATTTTTCCCCCTTTTTTGCCCTTTCACAGGGTGGACAGATTGCTTAAACAAACTCTCTCTTCCTGAGCTGCTTTTGTCTGCAATGCAGTACTTCCCTTATAAGTGCTAACTGCAAGTTAACAAGCACCTTTCTGTGACCTTAATTAGTTGATTAGAACCCTCCAGACAGAGATGCTGCTACCTGAAACTGGCCACGTCTTAATCAGTTTCACATTGAAGGCTTTTGTTGTCAGGCACACAACATTTGGTCATAAATGCAAACATTGGTCAGAAAATTACTTTTTTATTATTATTATTACCAAAATATTTGTGAATGGTTGCTAAATGAGGTTGCTGCTAAACAAGGAGTGACGGTATTACTAGTTGTAGATGGAAACAATTTTATTTCAAATTGATTTGGCCTTCACAATAAATAGCCACAACAATCCAGGCTTCTGGATCCAAGATTGAGGCATTTGGGCAGAAGTGGAGACCAGCACCAACAGTGCCACAGTATTTATGATGATCTCTCGCCATTGAAATCTGCTCACTTGCCTTCCCCCTCTCCATGATTCTACCAGATGTACTTAAGACATGGCTGGTAAACCCTGTGCACAGAATTATAGTTATAATTTATCAATACCCCTAATCCAACTCAACTATATCCATTTCAATCCAGGCACAAAAGCCTGAAATCTGATGAAAGTTATGCTAGCTGGCTTCCTGACCCATCCCCAATTATGCCCAGCTACTGTCCCCATATACTTCTACCTCCATACCACCTGATGCTTCATACACAATCTTTCTGCATTATACTAATTCCTCCACTAAAACACCAATCAGCTTTCCTATTGCCCAAGAACTCTCTTTTCACCAGGTCTCATGTTATTTGATTGGAATAATTCCCCCATATTCTCATTCTAGAGTGGTAATTCTTAATTTCACTCTCTATCTTCCACACATAGAACAATTTACTCAGCCTGGTCCATCTTCTAATCTAGCTAAGAAGCAGAGAAGGTAGTCATGTCCTATCTTCTTACCTGACATGGTCCAGGCTTAACTACCAGCTACATCCAGTGACTCTCTTGATGTGGCTGCTGCTTTTTGAAGACTACCCCTGTGCCCATTAAAGCTGCTCTAACAGAAGCCCCAAGGTTCTGCTGAAAGTTGGTCCAGTCATCAGCAATCCATCTTCATTAGGCAGTAGCCCAACAGTCTTGCAGCTTGTGCCTGCCATTTCACCAAGGCTACTCTTGTTAATCTCACCAGTCAGACTCTTGCCAGTCTCACCAAGCAGACTCCATGTACTGTCCTGCTTGCTTTGACTTCCAGTGGCAGCCAGCATATGGTTTATTTGTCTCCAACTTTGCTCTTGTCTTACTCTTTGTTAAATACAAATAGGAAGCTAGGTCAGTATATTACTATTGCTGGTCAATTTCATATCCATTTCATATGTCTCCTCATTTCTTTCCAACTTTCTCTTTCTCACATGTCTGAATCTTCTACACTGGTATAAGTATTGAAAATGGAATTCACTTTACAAGGCCACATACAACTGTCAAATGGAACACGGACCAGAGAAAACTTCAAATTTTCAAAGTGGAAATGTAAGTATACTTGAATTTGATACTTTAGGAATAAGTGAATAGCAGACTAGAATGGGCCATTTCACTATTTGTGGTACACTACCATATGAAATAATGGTATGTAAATGTCTATACTCCAATGTATTTATTTTATATTTTTTATTGATGCAATCAATTGACTCTAGGCAGTTAACAATAAATAAATAAATAAACAATACAAATATAAAACCAACTCTAACCCTTGATCCAGCATAACTTAGGTAAAAAATAAGTATCCAGCCACCAGCAGCTCAAATAAAAATGCCCACTTAAATGGAGAGTCTTCAGAGCTTTCTGGAATGCCAAGAACATTTCAATATCTATTAGAATTAGTGATATCTACTGAATATTAATGTTATATGACTATACTCACCTACTACAAGTACAGTGGTGGAAAACATTGAGGAACTCTATGGCAATTTGCAAAAGATGTTAAATGAAAAATCTAGAAAGGAGTTGGTGTTATTAATAGATAATGGGAAGGGAAAAAAGTTGGAGAAATAGAGGAAACTAGAATTTCATGAAGTTTTGAATTGAGTAAATGTATTAATGCAACAAGTAGGTTAATATCATTTTTGGAAAGAGAATTATTTGTTGTTAATATGTTTTTCAAACAAATAGACTCTAAACCTGAAAATCACTGTATGGACAATTTTGGAATCAAATCAAATACATAAAAATAAATACCAAAGGAGAAAAAAAAATCAGCCAAGATGCTTCCAGAATCAGACTGTGGAACAGATCATGGATAACTGATGTGAAATATGTGAATTTAAAGACTAGGTATGCCAGCAATATTTGAACTGGCCAACATATAGTCAGAATATAAAATCAATGTATGGGACAAATTCTGTGTGCTCAACTTATGCTAAAGAGAAGCTGAAAAGCTGTAAGAAGCAATAAGAGACATTGTGAAAAAATAAAGTCCTCTGAGAATTTCAAAGAGAAAAGATTCAAGTGGCCTTTAGGACAAAGTGTCATGATAAGCAAAATAAACAGAAGATGAAAGCTTTGGGCAGTAGGAAGGATGCACCATAACTGAACACAGACTTTAACTTCAGTCAGGAAAGGACAATACAAGAGATATCAGTTAAGTCAACAAATAAAGAAAGAAGAGGGATAATCAGAGATGTTTTTAAGATCAAAGAAATCATAATGTACAGCTAAATGACTACTCAAGAGTAATCATAGAAGAAATCAAATAGAGACAACAGAAGCTTATGGAAAATGGAAAACAACTAAAGCCCTTGAGAATTGGGATTATTGGATAACAAAACATTTGTGGAGAAACATACATTCAGAAACTGGCTGTACCTGAAAGAGAGAGAACAACTGGCAATAGACTACTATCATAAAGGTATTGAAGTACCATTGAATTGTTTAAAGCTATAATAGAAGAGGCAGTTAAAGCGCTAACAGTTCTAGGTCACGAAGATGTATTAAGAGTATGTGGCCTAGAGACTGAAAGGTATTCATGCATGTATCCAATCAGAACTAGAAAGATGCAAGAGAATTTGCAAATCTTGAAACCATTGCAGTAATTCCTCCAATGAATGATATTTTGCTTATAATCTTACAAAGAAGTATAGAATCATTGTGGGAAAAATGCCAGATGAAGAGGTAGGTTTCATAAAAGGCAGAGGGCCACAAGGTCATATAGTTAACATAATATAGATAATGGCAGGAGTATAAAAATACAAGAAGGGTGATTACCTTGCTATATTGATTACAGCATAGCTTTTAGCAATATAGATTGTGATGCTGCTGTGATGACTTGTGATGCTATCAGGACTGAGTTTGATTCTGTGATTCCCAATGAAGTAGACAAGGTTTTCTTAATTATGAACTCAGCAACTTGTGTGTTAGATCCAGGTTACTCCTAGGTTATCAAGGTGGCCCAGAAGGTGACCTGTGGTTGGGTCCATGTAATGATGTTGGCCTCTTTGAGGAAGGGAGTTATTCCACTGGTCTTTAAGAAGGTGGTGGTACCCTCCATTTCAAGAATCCATCAATGGACCCTTCCATCCAGTTTCAAATGTGGAAGGTTGTTGAGAAGATGATCAGACAGCAGTTGCACAGAGTCTCAGAGGAAGCAGTATATCTGGATCTTTTCCTGTCAGGTTTTAGGTCAAGGTACAGTACTGTACCTTTCTGTCTGTCTGTCAGAAAGCAGTGGTGACACATGGTTATAGCAAGAAATGCCCATTAGTGGCTGCACCACTCTTTTGAACCATTTGTAGCTTTTTTGAGGGTGTTTCCATGTAGAGCACATTGTAATAGTCTATTTGTGATATCACTCACTCATGAATGCCCATTTGAAGGGCCTCCTTGTGCACCAGTTGTGCCCCTTCAGTTGTGCACCAGGAGGCCCTTCAAAGAGGCATTCATGCATGAGTGATATCACAAATAGACTATTGCAATGTGCTCTATATGGAACCACCCTCAAAAAAGCTACAACTGGTTCAAAATAGAGTGGTGCAGCCACTAATGGGAATTTCTTGCTATAACCCTGTGACATCACTGCTTTGTGAGCTGTATCGGTTACCAATTGGCTCCCAAGTGCAATTCAAGGTGCTGGTCATCACCTATGAAGCCCTTAATTTCATAAGGCCTGATTATTTGAGAGAGTGCCTGTCTCTGATTCTTTCTGCCTATCATGTATAATGGATGCACTCCAGGTCCCTTTAGTTAAATGTTGTCATGTTGTGGGAACATACCTTCTCTGTCATGGTACCTGCCTTCTGGACCAGCATCCTCCCAGAGATATGTACAGCAACCAGCCTTCACTACATCTCTGAAGACATGACTGTGTTCTCAAGCCTGGTGTTTGGGTGTTTGTGGAGCCACTGGCAAATATTTGTTTGTTATTTCTGTGGTTTTGTCTGGGCATTCATGTTATGTATTCTCCACTTTTATTTTCACTTTAGTATAGGTAAAAATATCCATACAACTTTCTGCACTAGTTTATTTAAACTATTAAAGTATAAATACTAATAAAACTCCATGGATCTACAGTAACATAACACTTATGAATCAAAATTTAAAATGCACACTCTTTATCTCACTCCTATTCCTATAAGCCAAAATAATTTCATTATATCTGTGCAGGTTCTAAGTGTAGCATACTTTCTTGATTTAGCCACTGTTTCCTGAAACAAATCCATATATTAAATATTTATGGCTTGTCAAGCAAGTATGACTTGTTTTTAAAGGCAAATGTTTGTGATGAATAATCATTATTCACCAGTGCAATGATTCACAGCTTGTCTAGGATGTTTAACCAAAGAACTGAAGAGTGAAGAGCACAAATAGGAGAAGCCAAGGGAGGTTTGATTTAAAATATGAAGGTGTCCATGATTGTTTAAAAATAATATATAATCATGATGCCTTTTGGTTACAAAACATTGCTAGTTAACTGGCCATGCCCTATAATGTACGGTATGCCCATAGTTATAATTCTTGTACACAGACAAATATACATATTGCATTTATATGAGTAATTAGAGTAGTTTCATGTAGTATTAATTCATTTATTAAATGAAGCATCACTTTTTGAATAATTAAAGCTTCTACCAATTTTTCCTCTTCACATAGCTGCTTTTGAAATTGTTCCTCATTTTCACTGCTGGGAAAAGACATGGCTGTTTCAATGACTAAAAACGGTCTTTGTATGGGGCCCTACATACAATGTTTTTCTTTTATTATCTCTGTTTTTCTCTCTTATGGTTTATATGACACTGAACTAAGTAAATGAAGAATTCTTGCTAAGAAGAATTCTTCATGTACAAAGGAGGAACCATGGAGTTTTGCAAGCTTGATCTATAATTTTCAAGGCACTGTATGATACTGAAAAGAAAGCACAGTAAATTTTCTCTTAGGAAAGCCACAGCTACTTATTTTCTTATCCTGTGATAATATGAGGCTTGAGTCGGACCTTGACTCTGAAAATGAAACTTATCTTGAGCCAGAAGGGAAAAACGAAACTTACCAGGAAAGATCTGGGGAAATAGAAACTAGTAGTGACTCAGCAGAGCAGGAGAATTTGGGAAAGCTGATTGGGCAGAATCCGGAGGGAGGTTTGAATCCTCCAATTAGTGCATGAGAAAGGAGAGTGGAGAAGCATGCAAAGCAAAAGGCAGCCTGATTGGCTATGAGAGAAATAGCACAAAAAGGATTGCATAAAAAGGCACCAGCACCAAAAGCAAACTATTGGAGACAACCATCCCGCTGCGCCAACAGCTTCCACAGGAGAATCCTCACCAGGAAATGGAGCCTCATCTGTATTCGACATGGAATCAGTGCCAGCTCTTTCTACCGATGTGGACCTGCCTCCTTCACACCCCGATCCAGCCAAGTCCAGTCTTGCATCCAGTTCCAAGCCTCGTCTTGTCTCTCTATCCAAGTCTGTTCTTACTTCCAGTTCCAAGCCTTGTTTTTTTCAATCTAGCCAAGCCCAGTCTTAATTCCAGTACCAAGCCTTGCCTTTCCAATCCAGCCAAGTCCACCCTTGCCTCCAGTTCCAAACTTTGTCTCTTTGCTCCAGCCAAGTCCAGTCTCCCTTCCAGTTCCAAGCCTTGTCTTGCCGATCCAGCCAAGTCCAGCCTTGCTCCAGATTTGATCCTGGTCTTGTCACTCCAGCAGAGTCTTGCCTAGCCTCTGTTGCCAAGCCTAGCCTCACCTCCCTGCCACATCCTGTAATCAAACCTCAAGCTACCTCTTTGCCATGTGCTCTAGCCACACCTGGTCTTGCTGATTCACTGAGAGAGTTAGCTGAGTTCTGTCTTGCTGTGTTGCCACAATCTGCTGCTACTCTTGATCTGGCAGCCTGGCCCTGTGTGCCTCCACTGCCTGGGTGGACTTGATTGAATTATATTGCCTAAGGACTCTTTTCTGTTGTAAATAGTTGGTTGTTAATAAAGATCTTCCTTTTATAATTCTGCCTGATCGTCTCATACTGTAGTCTGAACAGGACAGATAAAGTTAATATATAAAACTGATAAATAGCACAACATTGATAAATTAGCATTTGTATGATGGTAGCATCCAAGATGTTTTTGTTTTTTTTAATGTTTAAATAGTTGCACAATATAGGTATAGAAAAGTTGTACTGGGAATTTTTTTAGAAGATAAGTATATAAAGCAATTTCCTTGGAAAGTCAAGAAAAATCAAGATTGATTTTATTTTAAATGATTCCTATCAAAGGAAATTGGTTTATTAATTTGATTCTTTGCTTACCTGATCATAAAAGCTCTGGGCAATATATATATATAAAAAGCAATTAAGTAAAATAATTGAAAAATATAATGAAAGGCATGTTCAGAGCAGTATCATAATTTGTACCACAGAAGACAGCATCATTTCTCAAATACAATTTGGAATCTAAATTTGCCCAAGTTCACTTTTTTTCAAAGAAGAATTTTATTCAATGCACTTACAAATGTTTAGTTTCTGATCTAGTAAAGTAACGGTATAGCAAGTTTAGGAAACAATACCCCCATTTCAGTTGAGACATTCCTTGACAAGTTTTACTTTGTGAACCTCTAATATAAAATATTGGCTGGAAAGAACAGTGACTGAAAAAAAAATGCAAAGTGCTTTGCACTAATAACCTAACAGCTTCTATCTAACAATGCAAAAACTGACTTCTTAGCAAATGTATGCATAACCTCTATTATTATGATCCTACATGTTTAGTTTAGAAAACATAAGAAGGAAGCACTTTGATCAGTGGACATATTAAGAATACTGAAAACACTTCTATGCATAAAATTGTTTCTAAGACAAATAACAAAACTTATTTGGAACTAGAAGCTAAACTAGTGAGGTTCCTCCTTACCACATTGTGGGGCTTCTTCCTTACCTTCCCTACCATGTTTTCTACATACTGCTTCCTTTTTTTTCTGGACAGGTAAACAATGTAACCATGGCTGCACTTACTGGAGATGTTTTTGAGGAATATCTACAGGTACTCTTAGAAAATTAAATACATTTATATAAAAAGATGATGCCAGAGGCCTGCAATATGGCAGCTTCTTATTGATTTTTTTAAAAAATAAAAAGAATGATTTTTGATAATTGATATTCAGATCAGGGTGCCAACAATATGGAAGAGAAGTCTGCATATTGTTTATTTTCATACAGTTCTTGCTCACTGGTTACTTGTGTAAAAACCAGGACAGCTAATAATGGTGCAGCAATGTGGTTGCCTTTGTATAGGGTCAGGCATACAGCAATTTCTAGTGCAGCCTAATCCTATTACTGCTGCCTCTAGTTCCCATCTTTCTCATTTATGTTCCTGTCCTCTTCATAGACTTATTTCAAGATTATATATCCCTTAGTGATTTGCCTCTTGAACTGATAGAAGAAGAAATCTCTCTCTCTCTCTCTCTCTCTCTCACACACACACACACACACACACACACACAAATACTTGAATATGCTAGGCAAGATTTTGTTTTGCATACGTTTTAGAGCAGATGCAATAATAAAATATCTGGTTTTCAGTCTAAAGTAGAGATGGTTGAAACCTTGGAATTATCAGATGTTATACACTTTTAATTAATTTGTGAAGTTAGAGCCTCTTTTTATTTAGGATTTGAGAGATGAATACTGTAAAATAAGAAATCTTCTGCTATTATGCCTGGGAAGGCATGTTGCTTTGGCACTGTGGAGGGATTTACTACAGGACAAAGGGGTATTATTATTTATCTAGACAATATGGGTTCAATTCCTAGTTTTCAGCATTTTATTCTAGAATAGTACTGAAAAATGTGCCATACTGCCTAGAAAACAAAGCTACTGTTGTTGTCTTCTATCATAGTCTTCTGTCATTGCAGAACAAAGGAAGAATTAAACAGTGAATTAAACAGTATTTAGCAAACTAGCAGAACATTTCACAGAAATGAATTGTTACACTGCATAGGAATGTTCTGAATGTATCATGCCCTTCCCAATTTCTTGTCCTGTCTTTTTCATGGATGACACTGAGTTGCTGGAATCAAGTGGAAGGCATAGATAGGGCTCTAATTTAAACAGCATTCAGAATCCTCAGCACCATTCATGGTTTACTTTCCTGCAGCCCTACGGAAGTAAGCTACATGAGAAAATAGTTTGACTACCTTTATTTTTACGATACCTTTGCTTCTGAAAACAACACATTTTCCCCCTAGTGTTAAGTGATTCTACTGTTGCGTATTTAAGTTTAGTGCATGATTAATGTGTAGTCTGTGCACTAAACTAGAAAGGTCTTCAAGAGAAACACTACCAGTTTACCATTTCTCAAATTCTGTAGAAATTCTTTTATTTCTACATGCATATGGAAGGAAAGGCAGTGTATTCAGTTGAATGAAGTGTAGTTCAATATCTAACATTTTGAGAATAATGGGATATTCTGTGAAATATCTCCTGAAGCTGGGGAATCTAACAAAGCAAAGCTTACTTGTAGTAATGCAGGGTTCTTCAAAGTGGTCAATATTGACCCCCAAGGGTCAATGGACTATCCAAGGGGTCGATAAATGGCTGGGGGTCAAAAGGGGCTCAGTAAATATTGAATTGTTGAATTGTGTTCAAATCCATGAAAATTTTATCACTTTTCAGCTATTTTTTTAACTGAACACATGGCAACATGGTCTACTGAAATCATCTGCAGTATTCCGAATACTCAGATCATCTGATTTGCAGCAGTATGTCTGATAGCACAATTTTCTACATAAAAATATGTAAGAATAACAGCATCACCAAATTAAATCCCCATAGTTGTAGGAAATTACAAGAATTATGTGAATCCTGTTTTCCTTGCCATGTTCTGCAATTTACTCCATATTCCCCAGTACGTGGCATATTTGCCAGCAGCTAAAAATAATATTTCTTTTATATTGGAGGCATTATCTAGCAATCAGAACTAAAGCTATTATAATCTTATCTCATCTAACCTCCTTGGCAGCAGTCCTAATGGAAAGTCATTCCTACATAACATGACAGTGAACCAGTTCCTTTTCTTCTTATCACAGTTACACTGAATGACACTAGATTCTATTTCTCTTATAGAAAAAGATGGAATTGTCCTCTTTTTAAGTACATACTTAAAGTGCATAGTTTTATAATCTATTTTAAGCACTATATATATTTAAAGTACATGCTGCCATGCCTTACTATTATGTCTCTGGACTCATGTATTATGCCTTGTATATTTTTAAAGCCAAAAGATACCATAAATATACCTTTATGAAATCAATGTGTTTGTATTATTTTTATGTAATTGGCTTCAATGCTGCCTGACTTCAATCATTTCTGGGCAGCTCACAACATAGGCAGCCTATTAATTTTATTATATTATTCTGCAATTTTTCCGCTGCCAAATTTTAATATATCATCAGAGTGATGTAATACTGCTTATCGCTTTTTGGAGGAAGGGCAATATCTTAGCAGAGGTAGTGATCATTTCCTAAACTCAGGGCCTTGCAGTCATCTCAGAAATAAAATATGTCACATTAAACCAGATACACGCTAAATGAGAAATCTGTAAATAAAGATGTCCAAGCTTGCTCCCCAAAACTTTGGATGGTATATTAGGAGGACTTGACATATGCTCTGGCCAAAAGTTTTTATATATGTTTGTTGGGTAAAGAAGAACCACAAAATAGGGATAAATATTAATAAGATTAGAACAATATTTTTAAGAAAAAGACAGACATTTTAAATGAAATTGATAATAATACCTACGTATTTTAAATTGAACATGGCATAAAAGATAGTCTGAACTTTTTCCATGCCCCTCAATATTACTACCCAATTTTCTTCATTTTGATTTTGGGATGGAGAAACATATAGGCACAAAATAATTGGGAGAAAGGTATATTTCACTTTCAGGACTTTTACAGAAAAATAATAATTATGTATAAAAAGCAGACTTCTCAGTTTTTTCTGCAAGGTATCTCAGTTTGCACTACTAAACATTTTTTTTTGTCTCCTCAAATGAGATTTTAAAATATAAACTGTTGATAGGTCATTTTATGCTGATTGTTTGCCATATGGTAGTTAGGTTTTAGAATAATTTAGATGAAGCAATCTGGACTATTGGCATGCAATAAAAACTACAAACTGGGAAAAAATAGTAGGTTGGAATTAGTTTTACATGTAGATGAATAGAATTTATCAATTCTTTAAGAGAATTTATCAATTCTTTAAGTCAAAGAGACAATGGTTGTAAACTCCCAAAAGAATATGAAAAATTATGAATTAAAAAAAAAAAAAACACTGCAAAAATCTACAAGTTAGCATGTTGACTGAATTCATACCTTTCCAAGTTAAAAAACAAATAAGACATTATCAGCAAAATGCATTAACATGCTATATTCTAAAGATGACACTTGAAACCAGATATTTCATTTTACTTTAAAGTTTCCATAAACATCTTAAAAGATATTTTTATTTTCTGGTTCTTTCTTTACACAACAGTGTCTTTATTAATTATTTCAATTTCCAAAATTTCCTATAAAATCTTAGTGGTCTGCTTAGAGAAAGAGATTTTTAAAAAAAAGAATTAATGATGCTATTGTACACTTTGACTAATTTGTTGAATATCATATCTGGTAATACAGATGTTACCTGTTTGTGGATTCATACCAATATTGACATAACCTTGGTACAAAAGAGGTATTACCATATGAAATCAGTCTTGCTGCTGCTGGAAAGCATGGTGAGGCATACTGTTTGTCTTTTATATTATTTGAACATTTAAGACTGTTATAGCCATGTGAGGTAATTGTTTTATACTTAGGCATAAATTACCACTTATTACACTGAAAAGGCAATGTATAAAGTCATATATGGATATAGTGAAAGAAAGCAGTGTGTTCAAGGATACAGAGGTATGGAGAAGCATAGTGAAGAGTGTTGGTGTAAAGTAATTATAGCTGTGATTTGTTTTCTTTTTCTTATACCTTTAACTTCCTTGGCTTGCTATGTGCATGTTGTTTGTGTGCTATACAGTATGTAATGTAGTATATTGGAAAAAGGAATAGAGTGATGTGTAGGTATTTGTGTTGGCCTTGAAATAAATGTTTGGATGTGCATGTGCATGTGCGCATTCATGCTCTAATTTGACCCAGATCTTTGGCAATAGAAAATGCTTAGGATTAAAACTTAAGTAAAGGAAATCACACAATAAAATTATATTTACTTTCAAAATGTTAAGATGAAATAACATGGTTGGCTTGGAAGAGTGCTGAGCAACCTGTAAGATACATGTATATTCTTTGTATACTCATTCCATTCCTCCCCAGCATCCTAAGATTTGGTAGCAAACTGTTCTGTTAGCAGACAATGCAATTCTGTAATTTGTTTCTTCCCTCCAGATGGGAATGTGAATGGCAGCAAGAAGTTATTTAAGGGAAAATGTGTAAATTTATTTTCATAAGGCCTTGAAAACTTGGCTCTGTGCTTGAACTTGGGACCCTGGGCATGGGTTAGAGCCTGTCTCCTGGTTGTATGGATGATAGGTTAGATCATGTCCAGCTGCTTTGTATTTTTTTGTTTTGTTTTCTGTTATGTACTTTGTGTTTTTACTTGTTTTGTTGTAAGCCACCTAGAGTCACATAAAAGTGGGATGGGCAGCTATATAAATCAAACAAACAAACAAACAAATCTAAGACTGAAGTTGGTTGCTTTTATGAGTTCTTTGAGTTTAAATACACTAGGTTCAATAAAATAGTCTCCTGTATGCTGGAGGCTTTTTTCTATCCACTCACCCACCCACCCACAGGAACAGAGAACATATATCAGCAAGAATTTTTAAAATTTCAGAAATCTTATCAAACAAAAATTAAACATAAGTCAGAGGATTCTGGATAAACTTGATCCTTGCCATGACCAAGCAGCATTTTTTTCATGTCTCAAGCAATCCTTACCTTGACAGTGGCAACACACCTAACAACTGAACAAAGCATTCTTTGATTAACAGAGTGAGTGATGGATTGCAAATCTGTTCAGTTTACCTGAAGTTGGGTTTTCTGCTGCTGATCAGTTTTGGTCACAGTCAAAAGCAAAAACAAATGAAAATCTGAAAATGAGTTATTCTTTAAGTGCTTTTCCATACCAAATGTAATCACTATGATTCTGGAATGGAAGCAGACAAAAGTACCCAAAGGGCTCAATGATGTTTGATTACCTATTCTTATGATGAAGCTTTAAGTAAAGGTAAAGGTTTCCCTTGACGTAAAGTCCAGTCGAGTCCGACTCTAGGGGGCGGTGCTCATCTCCGTTTCTAAGCCTTGGAGCCGGCGTTGTCCATAGGACACTTCCGGGTCATGTGGCCAGCATGACTCACGGAACGCCGTTACCTTCCCGCCGAAGCGGTACCAATTAATCTACTCACATTTGCATGTTTTCGAACTGCTTGGTGTGCAGGAGCTGGGATTAACAACGGGAGCTCACCCCGCCGTGCGGTTTCGAACCGCCGACCTTCCGATCGACAGCTCAGCGGTTTAACCCGCAGCGCCACCGCGTCCCCTTATGATGAAGCTTTAAAACCATAAAATAATGTGAGATTGTGAAATTAAAATACCTGTCTTCTGAAAAATAGAGATTCCATAAAATTATTATGCAAAATGAAGAGAATCTTATACATTTGGAAGCAGGTTACTGGTTAGCACATAGTCTGATTTCTTTGTGGGCTTAGATTTCAGGAATAAGCACAAGAAGAAGAAGAAAAAATAATCATCCATATCATGAAGAAATCTCTTTCTTTCTCCTCTCCTCCCCCGCCCCTTCTCTCTGCAGTTCTGGAAAACAAATCCTTCACAACAACCCTCTTTAAAAGCTGGCATAGTAACTGATCAGAGAAAGATTATTAGGCCTGCTTGAAGCATCACAGATATGATGAATGACCAATAAAGCACTGTAATGTTTCTTCTTTGACTGAAAGAAAACAAGTGGTAATATCACTGTGTATGTCTAAAGAGTTTGAGCAAATTCTTACTATAAATCATGACACTTATAAAACATCATAAATAGCTACTGTCTTGTTTTTTTAGGCAGTATAAGTGGTATAAAAGAAATATAAACTTGTTCTTATAGGATGATTGTTTTTCTCTTTCTCTCTCATGCTTCTGTTATATTAATATCTAATTTTAATATATTAAAATTTAACTTAATTTTAATTACATTAATAATATTTATATCAGTATAATTGTTTGAGAATCATATTTTTCTTTCAAGTCATTTTGATTTTCTTCCTGATTATATGTTATATATCATTGACAGTTGGTCCTAGACCATTAAAAAAACCCCAACTTTATACTTACAGCAGCAGCAGCATTTAGGTCATAGTTCTTGCCACTGGCATTGCTAATGGTAGCATCCAGCCCCAGGAGCTTTTATGAATGAAAAATATGCAACATATCAACCACACTTACATTTGTACTAAAATGTACTATTATCCCTTGGAATATCCAAATATTCAGATAAAATTAAATTTATCTGAATATCCATGAGAATGATAGAAAATTAAAACAATTTATGTCAAGATGTGAACTATACTTTCAAATCATCATAAGATGTTGAACAACTTCTACTATCTTAATTTTGTTTTATTTTGTTTTATTGCTTGAGCTTCTTGATTGAAGAATTGGTTTCAATACTGACCAGTTAGCTCTATCTGCTTTATCTTTTTGATGGAATGCTGATTTTTTTTTTTTAAGATGGTGCTGAGTCTGGGTATGTTGCAGAGCGGGTCCCAATGGTAGTTGGTTTTTAGTATGTTGCAGCAGGTTGGTAGTTTGGAGAGCTGGATGAAGAGGTGGTGGAGTTTCTGTGGATTTGGGCTTTTCCTCCCCTGGACCTGGTAGATGCTGCTTTTTATCAAGCCTGTGAGATTAGTTTCCCTCAATAAGCTGGGCCATGGTTGGGACAGAATTACACGTGGTGCCGGGGGCTCACCTCCTTGGTTGGGCGGCTGCTTGCTGGCCTGTGGGCTGGAGTGCTGCTTCCCCGGTCTGGCAGTTGGAAAACTGGATTGCTGGGTGTACCAGGCATGTGGAGCAGCTGCAGCGCGTAGATCAGCTACTGTATGGCATGTTGAGCAGCCTTTGACTGTGCAGCAATGGCGAAAGGCATGCCAGTGATGACAGAGGAGGCTTTTAGTTGGCTACATGGAAAGTGCAAGCTCCAGTGTGGTGACAATAGAGGCAACAAAGGCAATTTGGAAATTAAGATCAAGGGGTTTTGGGGGCTAGGGAATGGGCGGCAGCAGACATGAAGTCGGGCTGAGGTGTCATTTTCACCTCTATCCTTGCAGCTGTGGCTCCCCCCCATCTACCCATGCAGCCATTTTGCCTCCTCTGCAGGTTGGAGAATCGAGTGGAAGGACTGGCAAATCTGCACTCTGTGGACAGATGGACTGGGGTTGGGGGTAGGAGAGGGTGTTTCTTCCCCTGAACAGGTTCTGTTTCCCTGCCTACAGGCAGGGGAGTGGGACTGACTGATCATCCTCAGAGTTATTTTGATGCTGGTTGTGTGAGCTCCTGCCAATTGAGTGAGAGTGGATTGGTGGGGGGAGGATGAGTGTACAGGGTGGAGTGGGCTGTTTCTCTGGAGGTGCTGAGTCCTAGAAGAAGCAGAAGCACCCTGGGTTGATGGCCCAGAAGGAGGCTGTGACTGGAGGTGTATGTATGGTGTGTCTGTGGCGGGGGGGATACAGGCTTGGGCATGGATCAATTTAGCCAAGGGGAAGGTCTTGGAGGAATGGGGCCAGGCTGTAACATCCTGGTAGTGATGGATATGGGAAAATTTGGCAGGAGACGAAGAGCAGCCCACACATGGAGAAAGGGCCAGAGGTATATTGTTCCTGTGGCACATTCCAGCTCCTCAAGCTCACTCCCAGGCCCTGGTTGGCAGACTTTCAAGACCAAGGGCTGTCAGCTGCTGCTACTGAATGCCAGGTCAGTTTCTAATGAGGCCACCCTCATCTATGATTTGATCTGCCACAGATTAAGTATATCTGACTGAGACAGGAGTGGGAAGTTCCCCTTTCTGAGATGTACCCAGCTGGTTTCCAGGTGTGGCATCAGTCAAGACCCCACAGTAGGGGCAGTGGGGTGGCGGTGGTCATCCAAGATACTTGGGAGGCACCCAGGATGCTGGTCCTCAGATTGCTGGGTGCGAGAATCTGTTTATTAAATTGGACTTTAAGAGAGATCAATTGGGACTGCTACTACTGTACCAGCCTCCCTGCTGTGTAGCAACCTCCCTGCTGAACATCTTGACTCCATAGCCAGGTTGGCAGTGGAGTTCCCCAGGCTTATGGTCTTGGGGGATTTCAACCTGCCTTCCTTGGGAGTGGGGTAGGAAGTAGCTTGGGAGTTCATGGCCACCATGACAACCATGAGCCTGTCCCGTCATCCACAGCCCAACACATAATAATGGTCATTCACCTAACCTGTTTTTTTTCTGTCAGAGTAGTGGCAGAGTGTTCTGAAATTGGGGGAGGTATTGGTTTCTCCCCTGTCATAGTCAGATCACTTCCTGGTGAGCCTCCAGTTCTCTGTGTCACCTTCCTCCACAGGGAAGCTGGGCCTATTATATCAGCCCACCCCAGGCTTCTGATGTACCCAACTGGGTTTCAGAGGGAGCTTGAAGTTCTTCCAGGAGGTCTGCTTCATGGCCCAGCTGAGGCTTTGCTAGCCACCTGGAATGGGAGGGCAGCCATGGCTTTGGACTGGATTGTGCCTGAGTGGCCTCTCCATGCCCATGGAACTGAGGGAGCTTAAGAGGGCTAAGAGACACCCTGAGAACCACTGGCAGATGACAAAGAGCAAAGACGACTGAAGATGAGCTAGAACTGTGATTAGAGCCTACCTCGTGGTGGTAAGAGTGGGGAAACATAATTATTTCTCCACCCTTATTGCATCTGCAGATAGCCACCCAGTGGCCCTGTTTTGGGTGACCCTGACCCTCCTCGAAGGGAGTAATTCAGGGGTCTACCTTCAGGGCCGTTGTGAGGAATATGCTGAACGTCTGGCAGGTAAAGTCACTCACATCCACTCTGCATTGAATTCCAGCCTTGATGCAAGGCCAGTGGGGGCTACGGGGCCTGAGTCTTGCATGTTTATCTGGGAGGAGTTTGAGCCTGTTGAACCTGAGGAAGTGGACAAGGTTCTCGTAGCTGTTAGTTCAGTCACTTCTGTGTTAGATCCGTGCCCTTCCTGGCTGGTCAAGGCTTCCTGGGAGACGACATGTGATTGGGTCTGGGTGGTGGTTAATTCCTCTTTTAGGGAGGGGGTGGTCCCACCAGCTCTTAAAGAGGCAGTGGTGCACCCCCTCCTCAAGGGGCCATTGTTCACCCCAACAACACCCCAGTTTTCATCCAGTGTCCAACCTCCCCTTTTTAGGAAAGTTTTTTGAGAAAGTAGTTGCAAAGAGTTCTGGATGAAGCAGATTATCTGCACCCCTTTCAGTCAGGATTCAGGCTGGGATATGGGACTGGGACAGCATTGATCACGCTCCTGGATGTCCTCTGGTGGGAGTGGGATGGGGGCAGTGCTTCCATCCATGCCCTTTTTGACCTCTTCGCAGCCTTCAATACCATTGATCATGGTATCCTTCCAGACTGGCTTCAGGAGCTGGGGGCGGGTGGCACTGTGTTACTCGGCTCCTCCTCCTTCCTCCAGGATCAGTTCCAGTTGGTGTTGGTGGGAGGGGAGAGGTCCAGTCCCCAGACCCTACTGTGTGGGGTACCACAGGGCTCAGTTTTCTTGCCCCTGTAATTTAACATATACATGAGGCCACCGGGTAAGGTGATCCAATGGTTTGGGGTGAGGTATCAGCAGTATGCTGATGATACCCAGCTTTATATCTTCTCCCCGGACTGTCTGAGTGATGCCGTGGATGTCCTATCTCAGTACCTGGAGGCTGTAGGGGCCTCGATGGGGTACAATGGGCTTCGGATCAACCCAAGCACAACTGAATGGCTTTGGGTGCTTGGGCCTTCCAATATCAAGGTTTTTTCCATCTTTGGTCCTGGATGGGCTGGCACTGCCCCAGACAGACCTGGTGCACAATCTGAGGGTCCTCTTGGACTCATGGCTCCTGCTGGAAGTGCAGGTGGCAGCCGTGGCTAAGAGGGCCTTTCCACACTTTCAGGTTGTGCACCAGGTACTCCCATTCCTGGAACAGAAGGCTCTACTCACTGTCACTCATGCCTTTGCAACCTCCTGTTTGGACTATTGCAATGTGCTCTTTGTGGGGCTGCCCTTGAAGAGCATTTGGAAGCTTCAGCTGGTACAGAATGAAGCTGACTGGGTTGTAAATAGTGTCAGCTACTTGACACATGTTACACCACTGCTTTGGGAGCTGCATTGATTGCCAGTATGTTTCCAGGTACAATTCAATGTGCTGATTGTCACTTTAAAGCCCTTCATGGCTTGGGACCAGGTTACCTTAGGGACCATCTTTTTCCAGTTGTTTCTACCCATCCAATCTGGTCCAGCAGGATGGGCATGCTTTGGGCCCTGTCAGCCAAGGAATGTTGGCTGGCAGGGACCAGGAAGTATGCCTTTTCTGCTGTGGTGCCTGCCCACTGGAACATCCTCCCTCCTGAGATTAGGATGGCCCCAACCATTTTGGTTTTTCAGAAGGCCTTGAAGTCCTGGCTGTGTGTCCAGGCCTGGGGCCCCAAGTGTACAAAGGGTCCCATTTCATGGTTGTGCTGACACCAATGGTTTTTAAGATGTCTTGGCTGTGTTTATATTTAAGTTTCTGTATTGTTTTAATTGTTTCATTGCTTTTATTATTGTTAGCAGCCCAGAGTCACTGGTCTGACATGGACGGCTATATAAATTGGATGGATGGATGGATGGATGGATGGATGGATGGATGGATGGATGGATAGATAGATAAATAGGAACCCATGAGAAAAAGTATGCACAATTCTCACAATTCTCTTACACTTTTTTTTTTTGCTAAATCTCTGTAGATATAGGTAGATATTCAAAAATGAAAAAGAAAGCTGCAAAGAAAATCACAGGATAATGGGTTTGTTCCTGAAAGATTGTAACACAATTTTTGTCAGTATCAATCCTTTATATTCAACTTTCCCTAATGTATTTTTTTAATCACTACTGCTGTTAATATACAGTATATCTGTTTTTTTTTAAAGCACATTCTCAAATATATGTTCTTTTTTATTACTGTGTTTATATCCCACTGTTCTCTGAGGTCTCAAGGTAGGATATATTTTATTCCCACAACAAACCTGAAAAGTAGGTGGATCTTAAGTAATCCAGTGAAGTCTTTGGTGCTCTCTGAGGCTTGTTGTTTTCTTGCAGATGTTTCATTGCCAGACTAGGCAACGTCTTCAGTGCAAAAAGGGAGTGGACCTTGCTCTCTGTTTATCTACTGTCTGGCTTGTTTTGGTGGAGGTGTTATCTCCTTGGGAGTTCCTTGATTGGGCTGTTATTTGCTGCTTGGTTGATTGACTGAGTTAATAGTTCCTTGATTAGGGTATTGTGTACTGTTTGATTGTTTGTCTTGTGTTAATTCTGGTGTTAATCTTTGCATCTCTGGGTGTTGATTGCTGGTGAGGAGGTATTCAGGTCTGTTTAGCTTTTCTATTGTTTCTTTTGAATGGTATGCAAATGCTGTTTACCTCTATGTGCCTGTTGATGGGTGACTTGTCTGAGTGCCAGGCTTCCAGGAATTCCCTAGCATTTTTGGATTTGGCTTGGTCTAGATGCTCACAGTTTCCCAGTTGAAACTATGGTTGAGACTGTACATGTGTTGGGAGAGTTTTCATCATGTCTTCTGAATGCTAGTTGGTGTTCGTGGATGTCCTCCGCTAGTCTTCTGCCTGTCTTTCCCACATAGTGCCTCTTACAGTCTTTACACTGTATGTTTTAGGTGACTCCTGATTTTTCTTCTTGGGCTACTGGGTCTTTTGGTTTGCTTAAGATTGTAATGGTTGCCTAATCCCAAATACTCAGTCTCACAAGCTCGGGCTTAAAGATAACTGATTTATTAAAGGAATAGTATGCAAATACAGAGAAAGCTGAGAATGAGCAAAAGCGCGCCAAATACAAACTTAAAAGCCTTGCCTTCAATCCAGTCCCGCCCTCAGCACTCGTCAGCACGCACCCCCTCCCAGGTGCTAGCAACCGTTACACGCGCCTGGGAAAGTAACCTTGAGTAGGATTGCAAACCCAAACATACATTCCAAAGTTCCAAAACAAAGCAGAGCGCCCGAATGGAAATTACCAGGAATGAGCAAGCCAGGAATACACGAGAAAACGGTTTGACATGTGAAACGTTACGATGCTAACAGCACATTGAAACGGGGAACATGACAAAGATGTTCTGAAGTGTTTTGGTTGATTTGTGTGCTACGGTGATGCCCTGTGGTTGTAACAGTTAGCTGGTAGTTTCCAAGATGTTTCCGATGTATGGTAGTGTTATCCTTTTCATAGCTTGTGTTGTTTGTGCTGTAGTGGGTTCAGTGGTCAGGCATTTTTTGATAAAGTTGTGTGGGTATCCATTTTGCTGGAAGATGCTATATAGGTGGTCTGTTTCCTTTTTCTGGTGTTCTGGGTTGCTGCAGTGCATTTGTGCTCATCAGAATAATGTTCTTACATAGCTCTTCTTGTGGGAGGTTGGGTTGTTGTTTTGGTATTGGAGCACTTGGTTAGTGTGGGTTGATTTCCAGTAGACTTGTGTTTCTAGTTTGCCATCATTTTCTCTACTGATGAGGATGTCGAACAAGGATAGTGTGTTGTTGTTTTCTTCTTCCCTTGTGAATTTTATCCCTTTGAAGATGTTGATGGTTTCATGCCTATGCTGACCATATTTCCTTAAGACAAAAACGGGACATTGGGATGGCAAAACGGGACAGGGTTAAACTTATGTAATATTCCATATTCATGAAAAAGGTTATTGACAGTAAGCTGGGAAGGTGCAGGAGGGGTAGACGCGGCAATGGTTGGGCCTGAGAGGCTGGTTCTGGGGTGGTGTTGGCTGGAGAGGTTGCAGGAAGGCTGAGCATGGCAGTGAGCTGGGATGGGAGGACAGGAGCAGAGGAGTCTAGTGAATGGTTGTCCCTGACAACCTGTTCCTCTCTTGCATGCCCTTTTATTTTATTTTCTTCTCACCATTTTGGCCTGAGAGCCAATCGGCTTCTTTTCTGCTGGTCATGCTTTTCCAACCATCTTCTACTGCACTGATTGGCAGCAGTGACTCTTCCTCTTGCTCACTGCTGATCAGTTGTTCCTGCGGTTCCATTCTAGGTTTTCTGCCAGATTGAGGACTACTGTCAAGTCAGCCTCCTTTTCAATTTCAGTTTCAATTTTTTCCTGCTTTTTCCAATAACAGCTTCAATGTTTTTTTAAAAAATGGGACAAAGTTGACATCTATATTTAAACGACGGGATGATCGGGATATGTCCTTTTCATAGCTTGTGTTGAACGGGACTGTCCCGTTCAAAATGGGATGTATAGTCAGCCTATTCATGCCACTCCAGTTGTTTCTTTTTTATTATGATGAAGGTGTCATCTACATACCAGATCCATACTTTGGGTTGTATGCATGGGAGTGCTATCATTTCTAGGACCTGCATTACAATCTCTGTTATGAGTCTTGAGAGTGCTGATCCCATAGGTGTTCCTTTGATTTGTTGGTATATTTGTCCATCAGACTGAAAGTAGGTGGTGAGGCAGAAGGTGATGAGGTCCATGATTCTGGGTATTTCAATTTTAGTGTATTTGGCTAGGTTGGGTGTGTCGTGTAGAACTGCTGCCATAGATTCTTTTGCTAATGCTGTGTCCTGACAAGCAGGAACCACGCCAAGATGAGGAATAAGTCACTAGTGTTTTATTACTGCTACAGTAGACAGAAAATCCTACCAAACTGAAGAAGCATGAGAAAACCCATACAGATAAACCCCAAAAGTCAAGGTGGGTCTGTTCTGTGTCTCTTTGAATGACAGATCAAATTCTCTCTATTATGCATGTGTTTTCCCCTCTGGATAGGGCCCCCCTCCTGCTCACCATCAGTGCTCATGACATGCTGTGCCTATGGATGTAAAGAATGAGGTGTCATCGAATGACACCATAATTTCATTGGTCTTTGATTTTTAGGTCTTTGATTTTCTGGAGGCATTGTAGTGGGGAGTTGATAGAATGTTTGCTCCCCTCTGTGAGATGTCCAATTTTTTTTGGTAAGTTCTTTGGCTATGTTGTATGTGGGGTCCCTGATAACAATACAATTGGACAAAGCGGTATGCTGGGCTTGTGTATTTTGGGGCATCTGTAGAAGTGTGGGAGAATGGATCCACTGCTTTTCATCTACCACTGATCTTCTTTTGTGATTTGACCTTTCTTGGTTAGGTCGTGAGTTCTTTTGATCTGGTTATCCAGTTTCTGTATGGGATTGGTGTTTACTGGGGTGTAGGTTTATTTGTCCTCAAGTACTGTAATTCTTTGGCCTTTTGAATATATTGGGATCTGTCCATAATGAAGGTGATGCGATCTTTGTCTGCCGGGAGGATGATGATAGTTTGGTCCAATGAATCCAGTGAATTTTGTGATTTAGTAGGAACTTGATCCTGTTGACTCTTTTCCAAGTCCCATACCTTAACCACTTATTGCTCCAATTTTTAGTCCACATTTTTCAGAGAAATATAGTCACCATCATTTGTTGCACATTTATGCTATGATAGAGTTCATTTTGGCTGACTATATTACTTTATACCCGCCTAAATGACATAAGATTTCTTTTATATTTCAGGTGGTCTTGCTAGGTAGCCAGCTTGAACTGATGAAAATGAAAGACAAGAGCGTATACTCAACTCTGCCCTCCACCTCTCATATGCATGGCTTTGTAGATGATCATGGATTCATGGAGACCCAAGAATTCATGGAGACTCTTTTGCTCTGTAACACACACACACACACACACACACACAGAGTCAAAAAAAAAATCATGATGTGTATATGAAGTATTAGAAAAAAAGAGAGCCATGGGACTCCATTATTCCATGACCATAATATACCATCTAAAGCATAATGACATTCCTGACAGTTTTCCTGTTATCAGAGTAGAACCAGAGGACAGGGAGACTGTTAAAGTCATTCATCTGGATCTATTTAAATACTCTATGCAAACCTAATACAAACACATTAATACTTTTAGAAATGCCCACATATCCAAAATCATTGTAATTATTACTTTTGAATTTTGCTGTACTATAAGATCCTTTGAACATTTTTAAACAGAATATCAGCATAGAGCAAATATGGAGACCATAATTTATCATCCCCTTGTTGATATTCAATGAGGTTTTCAGACTTCATTCTTTGAGGATACATTCCTGAACCTACTTACATGAAAATAAATCCCAATGAGCTCAATGGGATATGTTTCAGTCAGACTTTAATCCTATACATAACCTTCACATGATTAAATTCTAATCACCATTGTGGGAAATTTCTCAATGGAATTGCACTGTTTGACAGGATACTATGCCAAGTCAGTCCAAATTAATAAACATCTTGATAATTCCTACATGAAAATCAGTAATAATACATGGTTGGTTTTAGGTTAAATATAATACCTTAGTGTTCTGCAAATTAATCCATAGAATAAATATATAGTTCAGCCAAATATTACTAGAGTCCCATTGTTACTAGGAATTAAGTATTTTATAGCATTATGCTCTAGAGATACTGTATGAATCAGTTTGACTTACAGTCATAGCTAAATAAATGACTTAAGCTGGCACAAAGAAAACCATCTACATTATTGAGTAGAAAACAGAAAATACCAACATGTGCAATATGTGAGGGCAAAAAGGGAAAAGGCAGTTCCTCTAAATTAGCTTGTTATCTATTTGATCATGAAATACTGCAGGATAGAGATAGGAATATAAAGAGTAACAGGGATGATCTTAGCATTATAGTAAGCTTAATGAGGATAATGAAACAGGTCATGTTTGAGTATAACATCAAATAAACAATTAACTCCTCTCAGTTCTGTCTCTTCCCTTGATCTTCTGCAGCAATGTACTTTTCTCTATTTTCAGAAATGTCCTTCATTTTATTGTTTATATTCCTCACTCTTGCTTTTCTTTCTTCTCATTTTTGAACAAAGCAAGAATCAGTTCTTCTTTTTTCTTATCAGATGAATCACAATGTCAATCTCAGTTACAAAAAGGAGGATAAACCTCATTTTAAAATAATTGAGCTTCTATCATGTTTAGAATACTTTCCTTTCATTGTAAGGAATATTTTCCATAAACTGATGGAGCGTATAATGGTGTTTTCATAAACAAAAAAAATAATTATGATTTAGTGATCAATGCATATCCGTCTAGTTTGCACATTATAGTAAGATATAGCACACATCTCACTAAACAAAAACATAAAAAAAGGAAAAAAAAACATATAAATCACACTAAGTATAATCTGTAAATTCTTTTCTTGTACCGCGTTTGGAATTGCTATCCCAACATGAAATGTTACACTTTATTGAGTAGGTTGTTCAAGCTTACCTAAACAATAACTGAAGTCTAATAGTACCTATTTTTTCTTACATTCTATTACATGTGATTAGTGAATGTTTATAAAGCATAAATCCAACTTTATTAATAACTGAATCCTATGAAACTTCTTCAGGAAAAAACATCATTAATTTTCAAAATCTATTTTTTTTACTCAGATTTAATTAACAGCAACATGTAAGAATATATTCTGATAGCATGGGATATTTCCCAATCTACCTCCAGACAGCACAGGTATCAGGAAAGGCCTTATGACAATCCTAGGATAAAAAACATAATTTGTAATTATGTCCAAAAATAACTTCACAGAAATTAATTCATAAATGAACTTATCAGACCTAGGTCTTATTACTAATGGGACAAAGTGTATAGCCTAATTAGAAAGATCAATGAAAAAAAAAAAGTTTCTGTGGATATTACAATCTTGATGCTACAGTTCACTAAGAAATAAAAATACCTTATAGTAATATGTAAGCTACTATGCAGGATTTATATTGTATTAAAAGACTCTGGCATTGGGTGGCATAATATATTTCATGTAAATAATTGTATTTGTTATTAATTTCTGTGTTCCTAAAAGATCTTAAAGCATGAATTTTAATATTGTTAGAAGTCTGCATTTTTCTTTTGCTTGTTAAAAAAAATCTCCCTGTATTTTTAACATTTCATTAAATGAAATGTGTTTATACCTCTCTCCTCACTACTACATGATCTCCAAATAATCAAAGGGTAACTGCACTACGAGTATGTAATAATTTGCCAAATGACAGTAAATAATATGTTTAGCAGTAACAGTGATAAGCTTCTCAGTAATGGTGTCATCTTTAGAATACAGTATCTACTAGCTAACACTGTAAGTTAAAAGGGATAATGAAAAATAGAAGTCAGGGAGACTATTTCATTAGATGTTTAGTAAGCATACGAGAGTCAGTTTGGAGTAGTGGTAAAAGACAATTGACTAGAATCTGGGGACTGTGGATTCCAGTTCTCCCTTAGATGTGAAAGCCAAGTAGCTGATTTTGGACTAGTCACACACTCTCAACTCCAAGAAGATGGCAGTGGCAAACCACTTCTGAAAATGTTGCCAAGAAAACTACTTGGATGTTCATCTAGTTGTCAGGAGTCAAGACTGACTTGAAGGCTTACTTATTAAGTATGCAGCATAGTAGTTGTTGTTTATTCATTTAGTCACTTCCGACTCTTCGTGACTTCATGGACCAGCCCACACCAGAGCTTCCTGTTGTTTGTCAGGGTGAAAGAAGAAAGTGCAAAAGCTGGCTTGCAGCTAAACCTGAAAAAAACCAAGATTATGGCAACCAGCTTGATTGATAACTGGCAAAAAGAGGGAGAAAATGTAGAAGCAGTGAAAGACTTCGTATTTCTAGGTGCAAAGATTACTGCAGATGCTGACTGCAGTCAGGAAATCAGAAGACGCTTAATCCTTGGGAGAAGAGCAATGACAAATCTCGACAAAATAGTTAAGAGCAGAGACATCACACTGATAACAAAGGTCTGTATAGTTAAAGCAATGGTGTTCCCTGTAGTAACATATGGCTGCGAGAGCTGGACCATAAGGAAGGCTGAGAGAAGGAAGATCGATGCTTTGGAACTGTGGTGTTGGAGGAAAATTCTGAGAGTGCCTTGGACTGCAAGAAGATCAAACCAGTCCATATTCCAGGAAATAAAGCCAGACTGTTCACTTGAGGGAATGATATTAAAGGCAAAACTGAAATACTTTGGCCACATAATGAGAAGACAGGACACCCTGGAGAAGATGCTGATGCTAGGGAGAGTGGAAGGCAAAAGGAAGAGGGGCCGACCAAGGGCAAGATGGATGGATGATATTCTAGAGGTGACGGACTTGTCCCTGGGGGAGCTGGGGGTGTTGACTGACAGGAAGTTCTGGCGTGGGCTGGTCCATGAAGTCACGAAGAGTCGGAAGCGACTAAACGAATAAACAACATCCCTTGTCCAAAAATAATCAGAGTGTAATTTATTTACCTTCAGCAAAGGATCGTTACCTTGTTGTGGTGCTGGAGCTTGAGCACCTCAATGATGCCATGAGCTAAACCGTGAAGGGCCACCCAAGACGGGAAGGTCATGACAGAGAGGTCAGACTAAATGCGATCCCTGGGGAAGGTAATGGCAACCCAACCCAGTATTCTTGCCGTGAAAACTAAATGGATCAGTACAACCAGAGATATGTCGGTATACCATTGGAAGGTGAGACCCCCAGGTTGGAAGACGGTCAAAATGCTACTGGGGAGGAACAGAGGATGAGGTCAACTAGCCCCAGACGTGATGATGCAGCTAGCTCAAAGCCGAAAGGACGGCTAGCGGCCGATGGTGCTGGTGGTGAACGGCGAATCCGATGTTCTAAGGATCAACACACCATTGGAACCTGGAATGTAAGATCTATGAGCCAGGGCAAATTGGATGTGGTTATTGGTGAGATGTCAAGATTAAAGATAGACATTCTGGGCGTCAGTGAACTGAAATGGACTGGAATGGGCCACTTCACATCAAATGACCACCAGATCTACTACTGCGGACAAGAGGACCACAGAAGAAATGGAGTAGCCTTCAAAATTAATAGTAAAGTGGCTAAAGCAGTGCTTGGATACAACCCCAAAAACGACAGAATGATCTCAATTCGAATTCAGGGCAAGCCATCTAACATCACAGTGATCCAAATATACGCCCCAACCACAAATGCTGAAGAAGCTGAAGTAGAGCGGTTCTATGAGGATCTGCAGCACCTACTGGACAACACGCCTAAAAGAGATGTTATTTTCATCACAGGAGACTGGAATGCTAAGGTGGGCAGTCA
Source organism: Candoia aspera (assembly GCF_035149785.1). Taxonomy (NCBI): domain Eukaryota; kingdom Metazoa; phylum Chordata; class Lepidosauria; order Squamata; family Candoiidae; genus Candoia; species Candoia aspera. The sequence goes on along the minus strand of NC_086157.1, from coordinate 71,699,161 downwards.
AATGACACCTCGAATTACAGGTAAGTATGGCCTGGGAGAACAAAATGAAGCAGGACATAGGCTGATAGAATTTTGCCAAGACAATTCACTCTGCATAACAAACACTCTCTTCCAACAACCTAAGAGACGGCTTTATACATGGACTTCACCAGATGGACAACACCGAAATCAGATTGATTACATCCTTTGCAGCCAAACGTGGCGGACATCTGTACAGTCGGTAAAAACAAGGCCTGGAGCTGACTGTAGTTCAGATCACGAACTTCTTCTTGCACAATTTAGGATCAGACTAAAGAGATTAGGGAAGACCCACAGATCAGCTAGATATGAGCTCACTAATATTTCTAAGGAATATGCAGTGGAGGTGAAGAATAGATTTATGGGACTGGACTTAGTAGATAGGGTCCTGGAAGAACTCTGGACAGAAGTTGGCAGCATTGTTCAGGAGGCAGCAACAAAATACATCCCAAAGAAAGAGAAAACCAAGAAGGCAAAATGGCTGTCTGCTGAGACACTAGAAGTAGCCCAAGAAAGAAGGAAAGCAAAAGGCAACAGTGATAGGGGGAGATATGCCCAATTAAATGCAAAATTCCAGAGGTTAGCCAGAAGACATAAGGAATTATTTTTAAACAAGCAATGCGTGGAAGTGGAAGAAGACAATAGAATAGGAAGGACAAGAGACCTCTTCCAGAAAATTAGAAACATCGGAGGTAAATTCCAGGCAAAAATGGGTATGATCAAAAACAAAGATGGCAAGGACCTAACAGAAGAAGAAGAGATCAAGAAAAGGTGGCAAGAATATACAGAAGACCTTTATAGGAAGGATAACAATATCGGGGATAGCTTTGACGGTGTGGTCAGTGAGCTAGAGCCAGACATCCTGAAGAGTGAGGTTGAATGGGCCTTAAGAAGCATTGCTAATAACAAGGCAACAGGAGACGACGGCATCCCAGCTGAACTGTTCAAAATCTTGCAAGATGATGCTGTCAAGGGAATGCATGCTATATGCCAGAAAATTTGGAAAACACAAGAATGGCCATCAGACTGGAAAAAATCAACTTATATCCCCATACCAAAAAAGCGAAACACTAAAGAATGTTCAAACTATCGAACAGTGGCACTCATTTCACATGCCAGTAAGGTAATGCTCAAGATCCTACAAGGTAGACTTCAGCAGTTCATGGAGCGAGAATTGCCAGATGTACAAGCTGGGTTTAGAAAAGGCAGAGGAACTAGAGACCAAATTGCCAATATCCGCTGGATAATGGAAAAAGCCAGGGAGTTTCAGAAAAACATCTATTTCTGTTTTATTGACTATTCTAAAGCCTTTGACTGTGTGGACCATAACAAATTGTGGCAAGTTCTTAGTGGTATGGGGATACCAAGTCATCTTGTATGCCTCCTGAAGAATCTGTATAACGACCAAGTAGCAACAGTAAGAACAGACCACGGAACAACAGACTGGTTTAAGATTGGGAAAGGAGTATGGCAGGGCTGTATCCTCTCACCCTACCTATTCAACTTGTATGCAGAACACATCATGCGACAAGCTGGCCTTGAGGAATCCAAGGCTGGAGTTAAAATCTCTGGAAGAAACATTAACAATCTCAGATATGCAGATGATACCACTTTGATGGCTGAAAGCGAAGAGGAACTTAGGAGCCTTATGATGAAGGTGAAAGAAGAAAGTGCAAAAGCTGGTTTGCAGCTAAACCTCAAAAAAAACAAGATTATGGCAACCAGCTTGATTGATAACTGGCAAATAGAGGGAGAAAATGTAGAAGCAGTGAAAGACTTTGTATTCCTAGGTGCGAAGATTACTGCAGATGCTGACTGCAGTCAGGAAATCAGAAGACGCTTAATCCTTGGGAGAAGAGCAATGACAAATCTCGATAAAATAGTTAAGAGCAGAGACATCACACTGACAACAAAGGTCCGCATAGTTAAAGCAATGGTGTTCCCCGTAGTAACATATGGCTGCGAGAGCTGGACCATAAGGAAGGCTGAGCGAAGGAAGATTGATGCTTTTGAACTGTGGTGTTGGAGGAAAATTCTGAGAGTCCCTTGGACTGCAAGAAGATCAAACCAGTCCATCCTCCAGGAAATAAAGCCAGACTGCTCACTTGAGGGAATTATATTAAAGGCCAAACTGAAATACTTTGGCCACATAATGAGAAGACAGGACACCCTGGAGAAGATGCTGATGCTAGGGAGAGTGGAAGGCAAAAGGAAGAGGGGCCGACCAAGGGCAAGGTGGATGGATGATATTCTAGAGGTGACGGAATCGTCCCTGAGGGAGCTGGGGGTGTTGACGACCGACAGGAAGCTCTGGCGTGGGCTGGTCCATGAAGTCACGAAGAGTCGGAAGCGACTAAACGAATAAACAACAAACAACAATTTATTTACAATTGCACTGCATTTATATAACTTCATTCCACAGGTCTGCCTCTGTGTTTTTAACTGTGCTTAAATGCCAAATTAATACAATTGCAGCAAATCTGATAGATAAATTCCATGCACTAGGGCTCTTTTTTGGCCTATTCTTTGCAGCTAGAATTTAAACTGCTTATTAGCCTTTTACATCTTTCCACGATATTTTTATAACCCTGAGAAGCCAAGGGCAGAATGTTCATTTTAGTTTCCTCCTCCCAATTGACACTTCCTTTCTTTTCACAGTATCTGTGCCAATGCAATTCTTTTTCTGCTTTGTTCTGTTTTTCATTGAAGTCAGTAGCCCAGTAAACAGGAGGCTGTGGGGAAACCTGAAATACGGAATTTACTCTTAGCTTTATATTTTAGCTGCTATAATAAAAGGTATTGATCCTTTAGATATCTCAGAACCAGAACCATACTTTGAATGTGACCTCTTCCATCTGTGGGCAATTGCCCCTGTAATAAAAACTTCCTCTTTCTTGTTTTTCCCATGAAGGCAAAAACTGTAACTCTGAATAGAGATAAAATAGCTAATTTCCTTTGCAGTACAATTAATACATGCATGGTAGGGATGGACATTTTTGTTAGATTATGCTATAGATTATATTTTTCCAGATTTAGGTTCTGTTTGATCCACTTATGTATTACTTGGAAAATGTTAATAATAAAACAGTCATACAGTACAATTTTTCATGCACCCTTTTTCCGATATATCTTTTTCTGCATTTTTAAATACATAATGCAGTCTGAAACTTAGTCTCACACAAACACACACACACACACACATGTATGTACATTTGTACAGTATGTATGTATATTTCCTTTTGCTTAAAATACTATGTCAATGCACTTTTTCAATAGCACGTCCAGTTTATTAAAGGATAACTTGATAATTACTATAATTTGTATATATCATAAAAGAGCCAATTTCTGGATTTAGCATTTCTTGGCTGTTTTGATAAACTAAACCTTGGCAAGTTTTAAATGCATGGACTTCAAATCTCAGAATTCCCCAGTCTGCATGGAGTTGAAGTCCATGCATCTTAAATCTGCCAAGGTTGGGAAACACTGCTCTAGAGTACTGAACAAAGGGAACTTCCATGGAAATATATAAATAACATTGATCCAGTTCCTTTCTGTGAACCAATGTTTTACCATTTTTACATTTTTAAACCATTTTTGCATTTTTTATGGAGAAAACAATCAAGGGGAAATTGTCCAGTATATACAGTATATTCTATACTGGAAGTGTTACATGGAAGAAATATTCTTCCCTCCCCTTGTAACTTTTTTTTTTCTCAAATTACAAATTGTTTTCTTATGTCAGAATTAATCTTTTTAAAACTTTGATTAGTAACTTGTGGAATGTATAAACAAAGCAAGAAAAGATATTTATTTATGCTATTGATTTCTAGACTCAGACACTATGAATTTATCTCAGTGCCACAGATCTATGGGAATGGTATATGGAAGTGATCATTACTTTAATCTTAATTAATTCACATAGTTCATGTGTTTATACTTATAACAGAAAAAAATGTGAAAAATTAATTGGCAAAGTGGAGCCATCATAAATGAGGAATGAGTAGCATGAAAATAATATTGGCAGTTTTTTCCACTGTTTATGAGGTATTGGACATCTTTGCTTTGATTTCATTTTCAAGGAATATTGAAGAATCCAAATGGTGAACCCATTTAGTGCTGAAATATATAAAACATTCTTCATCATATATTGCAATTAGGTTTTTCACAGTAACTCTTAACACAAATAACAGCAGAATCATAGCTTGCAGTATCCTTCCCAGCTTGCTTTGGGCTGCAGTTTCCAAAGACCTGCATGTCAAGAAAGATTGGTTAGCAGGCATACATTCATATCCTACTTATTCGTATATAGGAGAAATATTTGCAATAACTTCATCTGTAAAACCTGAGTAGTCACATCCATTCACTGGACCAAATATTACTAAGAAGTTGTCCATTTACTAATTGCCTTATTTAATCAAGAAGTAAAACCATATGTGGGCTATACAATTTCAGCCTATAGACCTGAATATACCTTCATATACAGCTTTCCTTCCCGTGGGGGGGTGGGGATGCTCAAGAAGAGAAGTTTTCAATCATTTTTTTTTTCACTTCTTTTGATGAAATCCCATCAGATGAAACTTGAAAGAAAAAAGTCTATTTACAAGTTTACCACTTCATTTATTTTTTTTGTGAGGACTAGCCTAGAGGCAGTCAATAAGATAAGTTAACCGGCTTAGTGAAAGAAGTCAATCTATAGGATACGAAGAAGCACGGAAGCTATTGTATCAAGGAGTGGGAGGCTGAAAATGTACAAGAGCGCTGCTGGCAGAAAAGAATATATACAGTAGTATGGATTTCTGCTTCCTATTCTTTAAAATTATTCTAGTAATAACCTCATTATTTAAAAGCTTGAGGAATCTGACTTTGATTCAGATATTATTTTGGGACTATACAATAATTTCTATGTTAAGTAATATTTGAGAGCCAGTTTGGTGTAGTGGTTAAGGCATCAGGCTAGAAACCAGGAGACCATGATTTCTAGTCCTGCCTTAGGCAGAAAGCCAGCTGGGTGACCTTGGGCCAGTCCCTCTCTCTCAGCCCTAGGAAGAAAGCAATGGCAAACCACTTCTGAAAAACTTTGCCAAGAAAACTGTAGAAACTTATCTAGGCATTCTCCAAGAATTGGACACAATTGAACGGATTAAAAAAAAGTAATATTTATGTAATAATTGTTCTGTTACATAATAGTGTTACATAGTAGTTGTAAGTCAAAAGATTGTTAGATGCTTCAAATAAATAGGCTGAAAAATGCAACAAAATTTGCAATATGTAGTACTACTGTAAACTTAACAAATGTGTTCTATGGGCTAGATTAGAATGAAGCTTGAATTTATGTTTTATGCATATATTTTATTTAATTTAAACCCATGTTATTTAATAATTAACATATTTAGCAAACCAAAGCAATCTGATCCAAAGATATTACTTTCAGCTTTATCTTTAATTATATGCCATTGCTTATTTAGGATTTAAATAATTCAGTTTCAGACAAAAACAATTATAGCAACCAGCAATTCATGATATCCTAATATCACAATATTATAATCTTCAATAACCTGTAAATAAAAATAATGCCAGAGATAATAGATCTTGATTACTGTTCTTTGTAAGACAAAGGGTCTTCACCCAGGCCTTTGGCAAGGGACAGTGATACTCTTTGCTTCATCACATTTTATCTTCTAATGGTTTTATGAGTAGTCCTCATTTAGTGACTGCCTAGTTTAGAAACTGTTCACAGTTAGGATGAAAAAGTAACTTTACAACCAGTCCTTGCACTTACAACCTTAGCAGATCTGTAAAGCCTTATAAATTTGTTTAATAAATAAATAAAAAATACAAAAGCGAAGGAAATCTGAAGTAAGATCATAAGCATAGTTGCAGATTCATTTAGTGACCACTTTGGTTAATAATTGAGTAGCCAGTCCCAATTGCAGATGTTATCAGCCATCCAGAGTTGTTGAGAGCTGGGGCAGCATACAAGTTTTAATAATAATAATAATAATAATTTCTATGACAGACTCTATGTACCAAGAAGCATAGGTAGATGTGGAATGTTGCAAGTACACCAGACAGCTGAAGAAGAAAAAAGGGCATTTGAAGAATATCTAAAGGACAGTGAAGAAGATGCACTGAAGCTAGTATACCATGAAGGCTTACTGAATACCAAAGAGACCAAACTGGCCTATAAGAACGACCAAATGAAGAATAGAAAAGAAACATGGCGAGGCAAAATATTACATGGCCAGTACATAAAACTACTAGCAGGCAAAGCAGATAACAACAAGACCTGGCAATGGCTAAGAGCAGCGAGTTGAAGAGGCAGAGGGGCTAATTCTGGCTGCACAAGACCAAGACTTAAGAACAAATGCATATAAAGCCAGAATTGAGAAGACAGCAACAGACAGCAAATGCTGTCTCTCCAAAGAAGCTGAAGAAACAGTGGACCACCTAGTTAGCTGCTGCAAGAAGATCACACAGACTGATTACAAACAACAGCATGAAAAAGTAACAATGGTGCATTGGAATATCTGCAAGAAATACCGCTTGCCTTCAAACAAGAACTGGTGGGACCACAAAATAGACAAGTAATAGAAAATGAAGAAGCTAAATTGCTCTGGGACTTTAGAATTCAAACAGACAAGCATCTGCCACACAATACCCCAGACTTAACAATTGTTAATAAGAAAGATAAAGAAGTCTGGATAGTGGACACTGCAATACCTGAAGACAGCAGAACTGAAGAGAAAGAACTGGAGAAAATCACAAAGATCTGCAAATAGAAGTAGAACACTGTGGCAAAAGAAAGCAAGGATAGTACCAATAGTAATGGGTGCCTTGGGTGCAATTCTAAAACATCTGGACCACCACTTAAATACTATCAGCATTGACAAAATCACAGTCAATTGCAACTTTACGTGGAACAGCTTATATCTAGTGACATTGCCGTTAACACCATCAAACAACATCTGCCTATCCCAGGTCCTTGGGAAGGATGCAATAGGTGGACAAAAATGCCAAATCCAGTCTAAACATCTGGCTGACTGTGCAACCAACTATAATTTCTATTGTCTTATTTAAAAGCATAATAAATTACACCAATATTTTATCTTCAACCTTTACTTGAGTAATGATTTTTTTCCCCTCACAGGCTGAATATAGCAATCAAGGGTCAAGAAATGAATTTACATTTTGTAGTAACAGCCTACTTCCCATTTAAATATTCCCTACCTACCTCCCTCCCCCGCTCCCTTTTCCATTAAGTATATTTCTTTTGTGTATACTTCTTTCATTGTGTCTACAGGTGCCATTTTGTCTTCATGAAGGATTCACACACAGGGATTAAGTTTGCTATTTGCACATGGGATTCTCACAGTGATCGCCTTGTGAAATGGAACTTTTTTATTACTATAAATGATCAATAGAAACTAAACAGGCTATTCTGCAAAATGTATGTTGTATTCAGTGTTGCCCTTCTATTAACAAATGACAGGAATAGGAAATGTTTGCTGATTTCTCTCTGTCTCTTTCTGTCAAGTTCATCGTAACGTTTCGCATGTCACTTTCCTGATCCGTGTTTGCGGAGTGGAGATTTCCAGCCGTGCAAGGCTGTAATCTCCTTACTGTAACTGTGGAATGTATGTTTGGGTTATTGACTGTGTTCAAGGTTACTTTCTCAGGCCGATGTGGGTGACGGTTGCTAACACCTGGGAGGGGGTGGTCGCTAAGCGGGAGCAAGGGCGGGACCGGGTTTGAAGCGAGGGTTTTTAGTTTGTATTTGGCGCGCTTTTGCTCATTCTCAGCTTTCTTTGTATTTGCACACTATTCTTTCAATAAATCAGTTATCCTTAAGCACCTGCTTGTGAGACTGAGTCTGTCAGAAAAGGCAACCATTACACTTTCTATCTAATGATTGTAGGTACAGGGGAATCCTCTGGAATAATGTGAACTGTAGTGCTGTTGATTGCAGGATGCAGAAGAAATGTGTATAATTTACAGAATCAATGGCTGGATCAAAAATATGAAAGGATGCATGAAAATCAATTCTATATATTGATATATTTTAATTACTTCACAGTTATGTGCTATAATTGCACATGATTGCCTCAATGTATGTGCCATAATAGGAAAAGAGCAAGAGGCCATCACCTACCACTAGTAACAGGGCACAGAAACATCACAAAACAAATTAGAATATTCCAAATTGTATGATTTATATTAATAATGGTGCTTAATAATCACTTCAGCTGGAACTTGGCAAGAGTATGGAATCTATTAATCATGTGTTCATGAACAGTGCCCTGAGATGGCTAATGACTAGAAGTAATTGAACTTGGATATGTATGTAATTCCAAACTGCTTCAGTAATTCCTTCATTAGTGAGACAAATATGGTAATAATTTTTTATCCCCCTGAGTGATGCTACAATTTTCCTGAACTTAAAATGAGAACTTTTTGTATTTTATGTTAAAACATATCAGATAATTATAATCCCATGTTCTTCAACAAGAATTCATTGTCTATTTTTCCTTTTTATTTCTCCATTGAGGGGACTGTTTAGCATTGCCCAAATCAGTGACTGATCAGAATGTGCTATTGAGATAGTGAACATTTCTAGTTGCCGACTAATAGCTTAGCAATCTATTCCTTACCTTAGGAGTATGTTATTTTCCATATGCTAGAAACAAACCAACTCAGTAACAATTTCTAGATAGTGGAAGAGAGCTCCCAGTACCTCTAAAAGTGGCTAAAAGTCTCTTCTTCCTGAGTGCTCTAAACTCTGGCTGCCACCATCTAAACAGGTTCTACACTTGGAGGTCCCTTCTGGCATGATGCATCATTCTGGAAGTGTTTATTCCAGAAGCAGCTATTGCTCAGTGATCAAATGAATTCAACATGATATTCTACGTACTTACAATGTGAAAGCAAGATACACAGCAATCCATTGTCTTATTAATGCAGAAGAAATGGGAAGACTTTGAAAGTGCCACATATTTTACCACCTGTATCACTGTAGGTTCCAATTGCTGCTACTTTAATGTGCTTAAAAATAGGAATTTGATCACCCCATCTGTCCTCCGGACGGCTGCTTGCAGCCGGAAGATTGCAAACGGTGTTCGCATACGACTGGTAAGAGCAGCTGGGAGGCTGGGACATCACCATTTCCAAGCCGTGCTGCAGCCTTAAAAGAGACACTAAGTCCAGCCACCCCATTTCTAAATCAACCAAGTTATGTTACTTTTAAGTATGTGTAGCCTAAGATGGGCTTTCTACAGCAAGGAGAAGCGGGTTCTCTTGGTGCTTATTGTTATTTTTGGGATCATTTTTTTTTTTAAATCTTTTTAAGTTTTGGACTTTTCTTTTAATATAAGGGGAGGGAGCAACTGTATTTAGTGATTTTTATAATGTGCCAATGGAATGATTTATAGAAATAATGTGATTTTGGTTTAATATAGAGTAAGGGATTGAATATGGAAAGTAGTTGTATATCCTTGCTGTTAAAAGTCGGAAGTCACCTCTTTTTGTAATTTTGAAAAAAAAATATTTTATGTTTCTACACTTTTTTAGTTTCTTTTTTTCTTTGTAGTTTTTTTTTCTGTAGCTTTTATCTTTGCTTGAAATTTAATAAAATTCTTATTTAAAAAATCCCACATCTGTCCAAGAACAAAACTATAAAATTAATTGTATAGTATGCACTCCTTCACTTCTTCATGGAAAGCAATATCCTACTTTCTTTCCTGCACATCTGTACCATCAGGAACACTGTGAACAGAATGTCTGGCCTCTTAGGAACTCCTGTTTTAGAAATTAGCTGCCTTCTGAACCTAATCAGCAACATGAAGGAATTTATATACTTATCCCACCCCCCACTGCAACTTGAAAGAACTACAGCTGTTCTATGACTACTTATCCCTTCATTTATCCACACAACTATATATTTAAACCATTTTCACCATTAACAACATTGTGAGGAAAAAAATAGAATAATAAAGGCAGTGTCAGACACATGGGCTGGAAAGTGTTTCATTAGTGGGCTAAAAATTGCCATATTGGGATAAAAGGGCATTTAGATGAACCCTAAAATAATGGCAACCACATACTGAAAGGAGGAATATTTGACGGATAAGTGACAGAACTGTAAGTAACATCATCCAAAGTAAACCAAAGGAATGAGTTACAGACACATGTCTGTATACATTTTTCTCTCAATACATGGAACATCTTGAGAAACAGTTGTGGTGCTACTTGTTCCTGGAGATTTCAACTAGCCATTGCACTGGATGGCCCAGATTGTCAAGGGAGAGATGGCTTTATGCTTTTCTTATCTGTGTCTTTTAGAATATCAGGAAGAGTCCCAGCTTGGCATGTGAAATGGTGTGAAACTGTTGGATCAGTAGTGATGATGCAGCCAATGAAAAAACAAAACAAAACATCTGTTTCTCTTCCACACTGGTGAATTTTCTTCCATGTCGTGAGATTTAATGAAACACCATTGGGTATCAAAATGAGTAAGAAAGACAAATATTTGTTATTTGGAATTGATTTTATTAAAACCCTAGGAACAGACATAGGTTCATTCATCTGTTGCCCAACATGCTTCACCCTCTACTTATATAAACTACCTTAGAAATACACTTATTAAGTTAGCAGTTTATTAGCCATGTGGTTGTAAAGTGTGATGTCATGTGACCGCATGGCTTAGCGACCACAATCCCAGCAGCCCCTGTTGCCATCGTTAAGTGAGGATCATGGGTCATTAAGCAAGCACCTCCTCACAACTTCCTGTCAGTGGGGAAGCCAGCAGAAAGTTGCAAGTCCCAGGTGGTTCGCAAGCAAGCTGGAAGGCAGATAAGTGACTGCTGCTGGCAGGAGAGGGTGCATGAGAGTACATGAGGGCCCAGTGCAGCATGGCACAAGTGTAGCGAGGCTTGGGGTGGCTGCTGCTGGGAATGGGAGACATACACCCTTCCCTGCCAGCTTCCCCATTGACTTTGGCTGTGGGAAGCTGGGAGGGAAGGTTGCAAATGGTGATCACATGACTGTGAGACACTGCAACTGTCTTAAGTGTGAGGTGGTTGCCAAGCACTCAGATTGCAAGCATGTGACTGTGGGGATGTTGGGAGGGCCAGAACTTTGAAGATGGTTGTGAGTACCACTCATTCGGCCCTGTCATAACTTTGAATGGTCACTGGACAAGTGGTCATTAATCAAGGACTACCTGCAAAGTGAAAGAAAGAATTGTGAGTCAGAGGCAACTTAAGAAATTAAAAGGAAGGTAAGGGACAATGTGCTCCAGTTAGAAGAGCAGGGTTAGGGTTAGGGAAAGATTGCTCACAAATAAGAGGTAAAGGAAGAATACACAATGTTCTTCTCCTTGCTATGTGGCCTGCTGGCATACATGCCTGAAACTGTGATTCAAGGGGCCTGGATCTAAAAGCCAGTTTTACCTGGGAAGGAAATCACCTAGTGTGTCAGCTGGAGAGAGGACTGAGAACAAATGAGCAAAAAGCTCCCAGCACGAGACAGCAGGAAAAGCAGATCAGGCCCAATAGAGCCAAAAAGCCAACAAAGAGCTGGCTGGATCTGGAAGTTACAACAAGGAGATCCAAAAGAATAAATTGCCAGAAGTAAGAATTTCTGCAAGGAAAAGCAACCTTACCAAGGTTGTGCTGCATATGTTCTATGTGGTTGAAAATATATCACCCCTTTATGAAAACTGCTAGGTTGGATGAGGGAAATGCTGAACTAGCTTCTGGATATTGAAAGTCCAGTCCATTGAGTTCAGTGGTTACTGTTGGGTAAACCTAACCTTTCTTCTTTATGTATCCGGGTCAGTCTGTCTATACTTCTGTATGGTTGCTGTTTTACATAAACACAGTAGTAAAGAACAGCTAGTATCAGCCTTTGGCTATGAATGCAAAATAACAAACTAAAGTTGCTTGCCTGATCATAAGCAGAAATATTTCTAACAGTCTTATTAGATATGTGGTGGGATGAAAACACTCAATAGCTCCCTGATGGTTGGAAAATTGGCAGCAGGTTTGGTTAAAGTGTTCTGGGTATTAGAAAAGGAACTGATAGAAAATTCCCCTAAGCTTGGGAGTTATCCTTGGGGAAGAGTGTCTTGAACTCATGACTAGCTGTTATGAAAAATAAAACAGGGCTTATCAGAAAAGAACTACAGCTATCACAAAAATGCAGAGAAGTATATATATTTTTGCAGGCAGAATCAGAATACCCACTCTGTTCTATTCAAAAGTATTCTTCACTATCTCCCCTCTGCATATATATTCATATATGTAGCAATTATAATGGCACAGCAGATTACTGTCAAATTTTGAGAGAGCATTTCTTTTAGTTATTCAGACTTCAAGTTACAAAATTCTTGCTGAAAATATGACAGGAATTCAGAATGTATGGTGCTATCACCTTCACTGTTGTCTGAGTAGTGCTCTGTACCCTAAGAAAGCTACAGTAGACAGGAGATTTTAAAAAAGCATGATAGTTTTTTTTTTTAAGTATTTGAATAAAAAGGGGAGAAAAAACTCTATTGACTGTTTAACAATTCAGCTAAAAAAATCTGAGGCTGTGCTTAGCTAATCCTGAAACCTAGAAATCCTAAAGAAACCTTGCAAAAATAAGGTTCTGTAGGCTTTCTGTCCCTTATTGTTTTTTATTTTCTATTTCAAGGTCACATGAGGAAATGAGGAAAAAGGAAGAGAAGAAGTAGAATGGGTAAGCTCACAACTGTCTGATTCAGATTGGGCCACCGTGATTCTACCACCACCACCACCCTGGATTCTTTTGCAGAAGAAAGACTTCAGAATACGTTATTATCCACAGTTGTGTGCACAGGGGTAGATTAATTGCACTTGAAAATTCCTGACTCAGTCAATCATGCCATCCAAACAGAACCAAAAATTGTTAAGATCCTTTCAAGATGAAGAGCTAGGACAATAAGTTGCTTCCAAATCTTATTCAATTATTCTAAATTAGAATTAGAAGTTTAAACTAATACATTGCAAATTATCTTCTATCTGTTCAGTAAATATAAAGGACACTGTAGATATTTTCAGAGATGTTTACTATGGTTTTGAAGAAAGGATGTTAAGTATAATCATAGCTGTAAATAAAACAAATGGTTAATAACATTATACCTTCTCCCAAATGTCTTCACAAGTTCTGTCAGTGACTATAGCTTCAACCATGTTGAAGTCTGTATATTGGACAATACAAATATTATCTTTTTAACATTCTGTTTAATGACATTTGCCACCTTTTCCATCAGTTTTCATATTAGTATTATAAAATACAGCTTGTATATACAGTAGTTTTAAATTATTTTCATGAGTTAATTTTTCAAGATATATTAGTAGGAAATGTATTAACTTGAAGTTAACACACTTTCCCAAGTGTAACTAATGGTACAATTTGATCCTGTGTCAAGTTTAAGTGCTAGTAATAAATTCAGGTGAACATTGCCTCTCTGTGACAAATCAGAAGTAATAATATTTCCTTGATCTCATTCTGATCTCCTGCCACTCAAGAGCAAGGTATCTCACACAGATGGCTCAATTTCTGAAATTAACCTGGTTTGGAGAAAGCTAAAGATAATGCTGGATCAGCAAGGGAAAAAATAATAATCTGAGGCACTGAGTGAAATTGCAGCATCTTAACCACCACATTTTTGCCATATTAAGTTGAGATTTGGAAGAGCATCTGCCTCAAATATTGTACATTCTTCCTTTTCCTCTTGCCCAATTCAGTGAAATCAAAATATCATCCTACATACTTAAGTGTATTGATGTAGAGCATAAGGCTTATTAAGTATAACAGAAAGAAAATAAACAATAAACTGACAGATAAAAAGAGATGGAAAATAATTTATATTATTCCTATAGTTCTTTGAATATTTTATTCTGATACCTCAAAAAGAACTCATTCTGAAATGAATTTTGAAAAGCACTGCTGTATTGTAAAGATTATTATATACCTAAATTAACCTGACATGTAGAGGTTAAGTATAAAAAAGTGGTTGTGAAATTTTGTGCTCTTGAGTGTTGTGTATAAACATGATTGATCTGTTTGTTGTTGTTTATTTGTTTAGTCGCTTCCGACTCTTCGTGACTTCATGGACCAGCCCACGCCAGAGCTTCCTGTCGGTCGTCAACACCCCCAGCTCCCCCAGGGATGAGTCCGTCACCTCTAGAATATCATCCATCCATCTTGCCCTTGGTCGGCCCCTCTTCCTTTTGCCTTCCACTCTCCCTAGCATCAGCATCTTCTCCAGGGTGTCCTGTCTTCTCATTATGTGGCCAAAGTATTTCAGTTTTGCCTTTAATATCATTCCCTCAAGTGAGCAGTCTGGCTTTATTTCCTGGAGGATGGACTGGTTGGATCTTCTTGCAGTCCAAGGCACTCTCAGAATTTTCCTCCAACACCACAGTTCAAAAGCATCGATCTTCCTTCGCTCAGCCTTCCTTATGGTCCAGCTCTCGCAGCCATATGTTACTACAGGGAACACCATTGCTTTAACTATGCGGCCTTTGTTGTCAGTGTGATGTCTCTGCTCTTAACTATTTTATCGAGATTTGTCATTGTTCTTCTTCCAAGGATTAAGCGTCTTCTGATTTCCTGACTGCAGTCAGCATCTGCAGTAATCTTTGCACCTAGGAATACAAAGTCTTTCACTGCTTCTACATTTTCTCCCTCTATTTGCCAGTTATCAATCAAGCTGGTTGCCATAATCTTGGTTTTTTTGAGGTTTAGCTGCAAGCCAGCTTTTGCACTTTCTTCTTTCACCTTCATCATAAGGCTCCTCAGTTCCTCTTCACTTTCAGCCATCAAAGTGGTATCATCTGTATATCTGAGATTGTTAATGTTTCTTCCAGAGATTTTAACTCCAGCCTTGGATTCCTCAAGCCCAGCTTGTCGCATGATGTGTTCTGCATACAAGTTGAATAGGTAGGGTGAGAGGATACAGCCCTGCCGTACTCCTTTCCCAATCTTAAACCAGTCCGTTGTTCCGTGGTCTGTTCTTACTGTTGCTACTTGGTCGTTATACAAATTCTTCAGGAGGCATACAAGATGACTTGGTATCCCCATACCACTAAGAACTTGCCACAATTTGTTATGGTCCACACAGTCAAAGGCTTTAGAATAGTCAATAAAACAGAAATAGATGTTTTTCTGGAACTCCCTGGCTTTTTCCATTATCCAGCGAATATTGGCAATTTGGTCTCTAGTTCCTCTGCCTTTTCTAAACCCAGCTTGTACATCTGGCAATTCTCGCTCCATGAACTGCTGAAGTCTACCTTGCAGGATCTTGAGCATTACCTTACTGGCATGTGAAATGAGTGCCACTGTTCGATAGTTTGAACATTCTTTAGTGTTTCCCTTTTTTGGTATGGGGATATAAGTTGATTTTTTCCAGTCTGATGGCCATTCTTGTGTTTTCCAAATTTGCTGGCATATAGCATGCATTACCTTGACAGCATCATCTTGCAAGAGATCCATTTAGTTTTCACGGCAAGAATACTGAGGTGGGTTGCCATTGCCTTCCCCAGGGATCGCATTTAGTCTGACCTCTCTGTCATGACCTTCCCGTCTTGGGTGGCCCTTCACGGTTTAGCTCATGGCATCATTGAGGTGCTCAAGCTCCAGCACCCCGACAAGGTAACGATCCTTTGCTGAAGTTGATCTGTTTACTTAATGTTTAAGCTGCTTTCCTTTTTTAAAAAAATCTGAAAGTGGGAAAGCAAACCAAGATTATGTCAGAATGACAATATGAGAGCATTGACATCATGACACAAACTGTGTCCTGAAATATTTCCTTCCTGGCTTATTTTGCAAGTAAGTAATTTGTGCCATGACAGCCTGAATGATATCATGATGCATGCTTTGATGCTTTCCTTCCTCTTTCCCCCAACAGTTACAGTAGCTGTGTGTGTGTCTCTGTGTGGCTTCCATCTGTACAAATGGTTTTTCTTTTCCTTCATTTCTACTGCACCACATGTCCCTCCAAATCGCCTGCAGCCCCCCAAGCTTAAAGACACTGTAGATAAAGGGGATCTTGATTCTGCCAGTGGTGCCCAGTGAGATCATGTCTTTGTCATTATACTGATGTCCCACTTCAATAGCTGTGTTCACACAACATAATAAACCATAAAGTTTGATTACCATGAACAATTTCACCACATACTACGTTAGGCAATGAATACTTTATCATATTCTATATTTCCCCCTGCTCTTGTCAATAAATAAATAAATAAATAAATAACTAGGGAGGAAGGGAGGGAAGTTATTTCAAGTAAATTCCATGGAACTTATTTTCTGGAGGGAAAATACAATTCATTCTATGAAGTAGTTAGTCTTGTAATATTGTATTATGGAAAATAAATTCTTTTGAATTGAGATTTATTGAATCATGCTTTCTTTTTTGTTATGAAATAATTTCATATATTTAAAATAATGTATTGTTTTTAAAAGAAAAAAAAGTTTTAACTTAACTAAGCCTGACTTTCTTGGGAAAAGGCTCTGCACCAGTAAAACTCCAACTCCATCTTATTTATGTACAAAGACATTGAAAGTGCTCCAGGCATTTGTCTGCCTTGAAAATTCCTTTTGGACTGGCAAGTCTTTTGAAATATAGTTTCCATTTTGGCCCTTAACATTTTTGGAAAAAAAATCAGATGATCCCCATCCTACCTTAAAAAAGGAAGAAGAAGCCATAAAAAATGTAATCACTATTTTGATAGAAAACACACCATTAGAAGGGAAGAGAGAGGAAAATAGATACATTGTGTTGTGCCAAAAAAGGACTGTTGGGAAATAATCCTTCAAATGGTTGTAGAAAGTATTCTTCACCTTCTTCAGCTCTTCTCTGGATTCTCAAGCCTTACTAGTACAGTACGGCTGGCATCCTCGTCCAAGCCTTTTATGCAGAGAGGGTCATTCTTTCAGCTAGCTGCCTCCTCCTCCTCCTCCTCCTCCTCCTCCCATCTCTCCTTTTTAATTCTTGCCATTTTGTTTTGGTAATGGGCAGATATGGTATCAGGCCATTTAACCCTTATGTTGTAAGATGTTGGAGGCCTTGTGGCCATGTGTGATATTCAGACTGCCTGCAAGTTTCTGACAATTCTTGTGGATTTTTTTTATTTTAATTTAACAGGTCATAAATTTAACCTAGTACATTAACAAGGAAATGCCAGTAAGCTGCTCAGTTGTGAGTACAGCCTTTGAGACGTTTAGTATATAACTATACATATGCATATACACCCAAACCAGTTGACCTGTTAACCTCATCAGTTTGTGCAGCCAGTTAAACTGCTCCCAAAGCTATAGCTGCTGAACTCATTAGCACAAGGAAAAAAAAAATGCAGGGTCTAGCTAATCAATTCATTTTCTTGGACATTCAGGTGGACTCTCCCACAAAGGAAAGAGGAAGAAGATTTCAGTTGCCCAAAGCTCATATTTTATTTATAATATTATGTAATATTATGCATTTAGATGAAGTAGCTGACATTGGGAAATCCTGCCAGTGGCTGGAAAGGGCTGGACTAAAAGACAGCACTGAGGCACTGATCATAGCAGCACAAGAACAGGCACTAAGCACCAGATCCATAGAATCAGGGATCTCCCACATAGACAGAATCCAAGGTACAGACTGTGCAGAGAGGCCTCTGAGCAATCCAACACATAGTGGCAGGGTATAAGATGCAGGCAGGAACAGCATACACTGAACGGCACAATCAAGTAGCTGGCATTGTGTACAGGAACATCTGCACAATGTATGTGCTAGAACCTCCCAAGTCCAGATGGGAGATTCCACAGAAGGTTGTAGAGAATGACAGGGCTAAGATCCTGTGGAACTTCCAGATCCAGACAGACAGGCAGGCAGGTATTGGCCACTCAACCAGACATTATGGTAGTAGACAAGGACCAGAAGACAGCGGTGGTGATGGATGGAGCAGTGCCAAGTGACAGCAACCTCAGGAAGAAGTATTATGAGAAGCTTGAGACACACCAGGGCCTGAAAGAGGAACTAGGAGGATGTAGAAAGTGAAGGCCAAAGTGGTCCCAGGGGTGGTAGGAACCCTCAGGGCATTGTCTCCTAATCTGGAATAGTGGCTCCAACAGATCCCAGGAGCAACATCAGAGCTGTCTGTCCAGAATAGTGCAGTGCTAGGAACAGCTGAGCTACTGTGCAGAACCCTCAAAATTTCTGGCCTCTGGTAGAGGACCCAAGGTTGAGGAAGACACACACCACCCATAGGGGTGACATTTTTTTTTTTAAATATATTTTTCCTTCCACCCTCTCTTAAGAAAACTATTACAAAATATGTCTTAGAATTCAAGATCAAAACCAATATTGGTCTAGATAAAAAAAAAAAAAAAAAAAAGAATATGACCCAGAGAAATAAATATTTCATACACAACAAAAACTCTATGAAGATTGGGCATAAAATGAACTATATATACTTATGATTGCCTGCAAATGTAATGTACTTAATTAGTCAGTTGTTAAAGGTTATTTACTATATAATAGTGTTATCTCTTTGTTTAGGAATGCTATTTCTCTCCTTATCTATGCATTATTTAGTTTAATTGTTATGCCTTTGAGTCAATCTTGACTCCTGGTAACAACTTGGACAAGTCCATGCAGTTTTCTTGGAAACATTATTACTAATGGTTTGCCATTGCCTTTGTCCTAGGGCTGGGAGATAGTGAGTGTTCCAAAGTCATCTAGTGGGCTTTGTGCCCAAGACAGAACTAGAACTCATGGTTTTGTGGTTTATAGCCTAGTGCCTTAACCACTACACCAGACTGACTCTCATCCTTTAAATTATGCTGACTTCAGTCAAGAATATTTGATCCTTCAGTGGGCTATGAGCCAGATTAATTACTAACAGGTACTGGCACACATTTTGTTTATTCTCTGCTCTTAGCTTTGCAGTCATCGTTTCTTAAGTGCAACATGGTGAGTTGCATATAGTGGTAGGCTAATAAGGAATGTGCTCTAGAACTCCCCAAGGGCAGCTATGGCAGAGTATGCTTTGGTAAAATGAGGATAGATAGGAAAGTAGAATCAAATGCATGGCTTCAAGCTGTGTATGAAAAATGCCACTTTCTAAATTTAAGTTTCACTTAAGGTGTGGAAGGAAGGAAATAAGGAAAATCCCTAGGAAATAGTTGATGGAATACTCATGTCTGTTAAGGTAAAACTTCTCTAGAACTACAGTCCACTCTAAAACTTAATTCTATAATGCTCATCCATGACAGCTGCCAGACTAATCCTATATAGCTTTATTCACAAATAAATCCCAGAGGAATCAGTGCAACTTCCGTAGTGCATATACATAAGATTAACAGCATGAAATGTTTAATCTGTTTTTATATGGTGACTGGAATCTGTTTGGGTATTAAATGCTGTACCTAAACCTGTGTAACTCTGACTTTTTGGCTTTCACTGACCCTCCCCTCCTCAAAGTCAGCAGTCAGTAAACTGTGGAAAGCTTTTACCTACACTGATAATCTCACAGTACTCATCTGCAGATCCATCTTAGGACTTTCACTTAAAAAATAATAATCAGAAATATCAACGTCATTAATAGGATGATTTATGAATGCAACCTCTTTTAATTGGAAAATCAGATTAAAATCTGCAAAATATTTATTTGTTCAGCTATACAAACACTCATATCTGAATGAATTCCACACTGGCTATAAATGGTGTTCATAGTAAAATCACGTTGAACTCTTGAAATGTAATCAGGGCTGTACTTTGCAGAGGAAGGATCCTAGGGAGTCTGTGACTAAGGAATTAGCTTTGGGATAGCTTGTTGTGATGCAGAACTGGTTGAAACATATGATTTTAAAAAGTTTTAAAAATACATAATTTCATAATTACTTCTGTAATATAATGTTTTATGAAGAAATAACCAAAGCTATGGTAACTTAAAGCTGGAGGGCTATAATTAAAAAGATGTTGGCAACTCTTGTTTAACCCTGAGAAAGTTGACATTTCTTTATCTTTCAAAAGCAGTGCCTGACAGAGTGTTTCTTCTATTTATGAATGAAAACATGCTCCTTATGAATCATTTGGTTTATCTATGGGAGCTGAAATGCCAACTCTAGTAGCTATATCATTGCATTTACAATCATGATGACTTGCAAGTACTGACAAAGAGAGTAAATGAAGGGTTACAGGAATAGACTTGGAGGATATTCCAGCTACGGGCAGAAGATTGTGTGCATATTTCAATGTCTGCGTGAAAAGAATCACTAAAATATTTGGAGAAATGTGAAAATCTTTTTATGCTGGACACCAGTCACTTTTTGGGCTGTATCTCCCCCCAGAGACACTTTCTGGAGAATGGGCACTGAGTTGAACATTTTGAGAGCAGAACAAAATCAAGGAAATAAAGCTGGAGATCTAAGTAGCACTAAAACTTGGAAACCTATTTCTCCAAGATAATGGTATCATCTTTTTAGCACTGTTTTTGAGATGCGGTTTTATTTTCTTTAAAACACTGGTTCATGTAATTAGAAAACACGATTTGATGATAGCAATCAATATTTTTATATAAAATCTATAAATATGACTGTACTGAGCAAGCCAATCAGCCATAAAAGCTGTGAGCTAGCTGGCTGCAGCATTTGCTCAGCTATGCAGGAGAGCCACAGCTCTCAACTAATCTCTCAGTGAGACCCTAAATCTAAGTGCAGTGAAGGGAAAGAAGCTTCTGTTGTTGTTCAAAACAGGTTGTATCCAAGCTTGCAGAAAACATTTTTTCTTTATTAGAATCTAATCACCTCAAACTAAAGTCAGCTGCAAAATATTATGGCTGGATTTGCACATTAAGCTAAGCATAGTCATTTTTATGGATACACAAGGGGTGATCCAGGGGTCATATATAGCCTCCTTTGTCAGCCCCCAGAGCCTCCCAGAATGGGTGGAGTCCAAATGTTCAGCTTTTACTTTTTTTTCTTTTTTTCATTTTTAAAATGTTCAGGGGGGAAATGGATTCTGTAAAATAATGGTGCTTAATGTACTCATTACAACCCTTGGGAATGTTTTCCTGTTCAAATTGTATTGATTGCTCATGCTTTTTTAAAAGAGCATTTTGAACCTTTAAAAAGCTAAAAAAGAATACAAATAACTTTGCATAGGTTTCACTTCTAATTACTCTGGTGACTTATCTTCATCAATTGTTTTTCCACTTTTTCTTTTTTTAAGATGTTGAGCTTTCTTTTAATTGGATCCTCTACTGAAGGGGAATAGAAGGGAAATAATCTTGGGGATGGAGATTATAAGAAATAAAATAAAAATAAAAATATAAATTAATTATTATAAAATAAAGATATAATAATGAAGAAAAGAATAAAAAATGTCCCAATTTATTTATTTAGCTGACTGAATCTCTGCTGAGAGGGAGATCCAAAGAGTGAGGATAGCTACTGAACATGCATGCTTCTGAGGCCTCATCAGGTAGAAAGAGCCCATTTAAAATCTGCAGGATCCATCAGGAACCTTTGGTGGACTGATCTAATAGGTCCTTACTCATTGCATAAAGGAGTTGCACTGCGAAACACCAGAGTAGTCAGCAACAAGCTGTCCATGACAAGAAGTGAAGTTCAATATCCCCCGTTTTCAAATTACATTGTATCTCCCCCAAAACAAAAACCAGTTCCAGGCTGTGATTTCTCATGGGCATCAGGCCCTCAATGAGGTGGGTCAGGTTCAAGGTTGTCAATGTGGCCATGAATCATGGCTGCTCCAGATTCCTTACTGAGCAAAGGTGGTTCAAGTTCCCCAACATTATTAGCTGGGAAAACTCCACTGCATCCCCTGCAATGAGGCTGAGCAGCCCTGCCAGGGATACTGTTGTTCAATAGGAAGGGGAGCAGTGCGCAAGTAGCAAACTCAACTGGCTCCTTGTGCCCAACCTCATAAGCAAGATCTCACATCCAATGATCTGTGAAGTAGTGTATATTGGTGACAGCAGAATCTCATGGATGACAACAGTACCTCCCTACCCTACCCATTTCCATCGTGGATGAAGTTGGTTTAATTCTAGACAGACCCATCATGGAAGTGGGGGGAATATAGAGGAATGTGGATATAACCTGGAAGAAATTATGCAAGAACAGGTAATGGAAAACAAAAGACAACTTAATCCTGGGAAAGGAGAAGGCATGAGAAAGAAACTCAAAATAACCTCACTTTGATTCTGTTGGTATCAAATAGAGGGGACATAGGAAATTCTGTTAGTCTTTCAAGATTCTGTTCTTATTTATACACCTGTCCTCTCCCTCCCCATTCCACTCTTACTAGAGACAAGGAGACCCTTACAAGAGTGGGAGATCTAAAGCCCAGCTTGGCCTCTCACCAAGGAATAGCCTAGGTTCATACCCCAAGATCCAAACCTGGCCATGTCTCTGAACATTCTTGCAGGGAACAGTTTCTAGGGAATCAGTACTAATACAATCCAGCAACCAAACTGTCACAGGGTCACATTCTCATTCCAGCCAATATTAAGATGTGTAGGCAGTCAGGAAACATGCTCCTCCAAATAAACCTGCAAAATAATCCAGAAACAACAACAACAAAAAACTTCACAGCAAAGTCTAACTGGAGAACATGATTTAAAGCCAGCTGTGTACCAGCATGTTAGCTATGCTATGTTAATCTTCAACCTGAATAGTACCTTTTTTGGAGGTCCCAACTGCTTCCAGTGCTGGTAAGCTAAGGCTTCTAAAATGGTGACTGCCAGACTAAAGCCCCAAAATTCTGGTGCTGGAGACTAGTAAGGCCTCCAGAGGCCATGACAAAGTTCTCAGGTCCAGGCAAGATATGCAACTCAAGCTATAGTGTTGCTTTCCTTCCACATTAAACAGTCTGGTAGAGGTTTCTGCACCACCACTCCAGTGCTCTTCACATTGCATTATTGTGACATAGCTGTGTCGAAGGTGGGAAGGGGACTGGCACTCAGTCTTCTGCAAATACTGCAAACATTGCAAACCCTCCGACTGTGGGGGTTTTGCACTCTCCAAACTTTCTATCAGTTACCTTACTTTTAATCTTCCCAATATATTCAAGTTGCAGCACCATGCTGGGAGAAAAAAAAAAAAAAACACCCATGCCACTATTACACCAGCAGAAGTTGTCTATTCCTGGCTAAACCATTAAGTAGTATGTGTGTGTTTGGCTTATATATTATGCGAATACAGTCACTGTGATTTCTAAAACGATGTTTATAGCTTTGCATGTGACTTGTATCTTGTGACTTATTTAACAAGTAAATCATGACTTCAAAAGAAATTTATTTATTCAATGGATTCATATCCCATCTTTCATTTAGGAACTCAAAGTAATGTATATAACTCTCCCTTCTTCCTTTTCTCCCACACAATAACCTGTGATATTGGTTAGGCTCAGAAATAGTGATGGGTCCAAAGTCACTTTGTAAACTTCTGAGCCTGAGGGTAGTTAGAACCTGGGCAGTCCCCAAATTTTCAAATTTGGAATTCTGGAAGATGAAATAGCAGAATAGACACTTACAGTGCTGCTAGAGAAAGATAAAGAACAAATATGATTAAACATGAATAAGAGCCTTTATTAAGGATTACCTTGTGGCTCTAAGAGTGGCAAAAATAATGTAATATAATTATTTTTCCTCCCTTATCATGTCCACAGTTTGCTGGCTGGAACCCGTTCAATTAATTTACTCCTTAGGGAAGGAAGGGACATAAGAACATCTGCAGGGCCACTGAGAGGATTATTTGAGGCATCTGATGGATAAAATCAGTTGGATTTATTTTTATTTATTTATTTTTCATATTTTTATCACTGCCCATCTCCCTCATACGGGAGTCAGTATGAGGGAGTTGGATCTATTCTGCATTGGGTTCCAGCAGTTTACAGTATTAAACAGGAAAAGAAAATACAACATTGTGTAAATATTAAAACCCAAATACATCACTGTCACTTATTAAGGATCACCCAGTCTAAAACACAGTGGAAAAAAGTCTATTTTCATCAGCGGCTAACTTGACCTTGAGGAAAGCAAACAGTTCCACAGCTAAGGGGCTGCTACTGAGTGACACTCTACTTCCTAATCTCTCAAGGGATGGACACATACAGTATCTTCTACTGGATTGGTCATATATGGCAGGCAGATGCCACCTGGAACAGATGGTCCTGAAGGTTATGATGACCCAAGCAACACAGAATTTTTCAAGTCACCATCAGCATTATGAATTGGAGTTGGAAACCTGCCAGAAACCAGCATGACTCTAAAACATAGTGCTATTCTGGTAAACTGCTTAGCACTGGTCAGCATGTGCTGCTGCGTTCTGTGCCAGTCATAGTTTCTGGGTTGTCTTCAAGGGCAGTCCTCATAAAGGGAATCACAATAATCTAACTGAGAGATAGCAATGATCTGAATCACTGTCTTCAGCACCTCATGGTGCACCAGCTAAAACTGGTTATAGGTTCTCCTAACCATGGCCTTCACCTGGTGCTCTGGTAGAAGCCATGAGTCCAAAAGAGTTCCCAGGTGGCATACATGCTCTTTCAGGGAAAGTGCAATCCTATCAAGAGTGATAGCTGTAACATCCATGAAATTTATTTCACTTCTTTTATTTATCCTTTTCATATAGTGCAAAATAATAATACCAAAGATTCACCTGTTTCATATATGGATCAGGCTGCTTCTACTTCCCTGAAGCTGTAGAAATAAATTATTTCTTCTTCCTGTGGTGAAATATAATTCATTTGTATTGTGATAAATCAGATGTTTGTGGATTTTTTTAAAAGACACATAAATTATTAATTTAGCCAGACACACACAAACTGTGAGCTGGAGTGTTAAAAGTATCACAACAGTGGGAGGTCAAAGCAATAAGAAACAGTAACCTTTTTATATACCTCAGTTAATAGCTTTCTATTCCTGTTTCACTATGAGAAACTGGACTTATGCTGTAAGCTGGCTAAAACGTCTTTGGGGGTGGGGGGAGGTCCTACAGGTTTCCATGTCCTGCAGTAAGTCCAGGAGATAAAAAATTGAGGATTCATTTATTAAGCCGTTTCCTCCAAGGGATATAAGCAATTTTTATAATCTCCCAGGGGAGTTCAGTGATGATATTTTGTCAAACTGTGATAAGGGAGGGTTAAACTGCTTTTCTCTTCAAATGCTATTCATTTTTAGCACATAGCTAAAGGGTTATTGCTCAGACTTGGAAGAAATGGGACTGAAGGGAGATCCATCATTTTGAAACCAAGATTATGTGTGTTTTTGGGGTGTGTGTGTCTGTGTGTGTGTGTGTATATATATACATACTGTGTGTGTGTATGTGTGTGTGTATGTGTGTATATATATACATACTGTGTGTGTGTCTGTGTGTGTGTCTGTGTGTATATATATGCATGTGTGTGTGTCTGTGTGTGTGTATGTATGTTTGTGTGTGTGTATACACACATACACATACTGGGTGTATGTATGTGTGTGTATGTGTGTGTACACACACACACACACACACACACACACATATATATATACATACATACATACATATATATATATATATATATATATATATATATATATATATATATATTACAAGGAAAAGCCAAAGCAGGAGTTTGTTCTTCATTGCAAAAGAAAGGCACAAAATCATAGAAAAAAATAGTTTTTAGTTTTGAAGAAGATAAAATCTTAAATAATTGATTTATGTACATCACAATGTTATATATGTTTACATGTAAGTAAGTATGCGTAGGATTCTAAGCCTAAAAGAGGGAAAATAATAGATAATTAAAAAACTATTGCTTGGAAAAGAAAGAAAAAATATTCGAAAACTGCTGTTGCAAAAAACAAACAAACTTATATATCATTTCTTATATTCTAATGTAAATGTATGCATAATATATCATACTGTATCACACTATAGTTCATATTCCATTCATTATTAGTTTTAAAATGTGAAATATGAAGAGTGTTTTGTAAATACAACTAGTTAGATATTTGCTAATCTCAAGAATCATTAAAAATTTAGGTTGACCATTTTTAAAATACTATCTGTAAAGCTCCACTGAAATGAAGGGAAAATAAGGCAAATCAAGTTACATTATTAAAAAGAAATTTGCCACTTCAGTCACATTTTGTATGTGGCCAAATAGCTGTTATTTTCATATAGTTAGATTGGTAATGTTGGCTGAATGGAACTAAATTACCACCAGAGTGTTAGAACTGACACTAGATCTTTATATGAAGTTAGATTCAAATGAAATCAGTAATCTTAAAACAGCCATGAATAATTTATCATGGTATAATAACAGTAGTTTAGTTACGGCAAATTCTTAGAAATCTAGTGGAGATGTGAAATTTGGTCATTGTATAGAACAGCCATGTCAGAAAGCACCAAGTTGTTGATTTGCCTAAGCAGAGGAAGAAATATGGGCAGAACAGCTTGAAAAGGATTTGAGAAAATAAGATACTAAAGAATGATATATATTTTTCAAAACACTTCTGCATTTTTAGACACATGAACTAAAGACAGTGGCTGTAGACCAAGGAACAAGTAAGAAATCTCAGGCAACTAGGGATAGAGGAACAAAACTAAATTTTCAAAAAGCTTGAAAAAGCCAGCCTTTATAAAACTTTATTTAGCAAATAATTCTTTAGAATTAGCAAATCTGGGCTTTAAATCACATATGGATGGCAGCAAAGAGGTCCAGGAAATTCTAGAAGTGGCAGCCCTTATTCATGAAACTTAGTCTAACAACATGGGATAATGTCTTTGATTTAATAAACTTAAATAATCAGAACAAATCTCAACATTCGTAAATAAGTTCCAAGTTTGTTAAGACAGAACACAGAGTTTTAAAATTGTGTGTTTCTTTATACAAATTGGATTAGATCTTGAGAATATCTTGATGCTAAGTTGTCATGGTGTTCCTACTTCAATAGGCAACAGCATGATCATAACAATGTCAAAACATACTAGGAAATAAATTTGATTTACTTGACAAGCAGTCTCCTATTGCAGGTAAAATTCTTCCACCACTTTATCATGTCCTTCCTCAAGATGTTATCAGCTTTCTTCACACATTTTAAACATAACATGCCTAGTTGTTCTAATACAGGCTGACTCATTGCCACCTGCAGCTTATTATACTAAACAATTACAAAGAAAAGTTTAACACCATATGTTTGAACCAGATGAAGTTGTCTCCTGAGCTTAAACCATACAGTACAATTGAAACATAAAATGATATTACTTGTCCTTGAGCAACAAAAATTCTGCCAACATACCCATCTAAGTTTTTATTCCTATTATAACTGTATTATTTGGATGCTTATTATGCTTTTTGAATCTAATACTCAGTCTGAATTATATAAAATATTAGAACCACTTTTTAATTTTGGGAATACTTTGAAGCTCTTTCAGTTACAGTTGCATTTGGTTTCAAAATTATAACACTATTACTAACAAGTTATTACTAGTAATATATTAAAATCTCTGCAGTTTTGACGCTTGAAGGTAACGTGCCAAGTATTAAGGCCCAGGCCTGGATTAGGATTTTAACTTCAGGACTCAAAATTATGTTTGAGCCTACAGGCCTGATGCCTTTGCTGTTGGCAGACAGCTACCAATCTCATTGGCACCATACTTGTATAAAAGAGCTTTGCAGTCTTGGCCTCTCTCCTGAATACTTAGGTGAACTAACTCTGGAGAAGGCCAAATCAATAGTAAAAGAAAGAATTAGGGACATTGATTGCCAAAATGATATCAGCAGGGCTTCCAAATTCTACTGATTGCCAAAATGATATCAGCAGGGCTCCCAAATTCTATCGCCAAATTCTAGATAGCCACAAACCCTCTACTGCAGGGTATCTATACAATCTTTCCTTAAGCAAATATAGATGGGCCTTTTCCAGAGCCTGCTTTGATGTCCTCCCTTCAGCACTGCTGGCAGGAAGACTTCATGGGACTCCTTATTCACAGAGCCTTTGCCCATGTGGAGCTAGGGAGGTAGAAACTCTTGCCCATGTCCTCATACTATGTCCTTTTTATGATGCCCCAAGTCGTGCTCTGATCTCCCCAATTATTTCTAAATTTGTGGATCATACTCATAGGTTTTATGTTTATTTCCTTTTAAGGAATACTGATCCCACACTCACATACCTGGTGGCCAAATATTTTTATCAAGCTATTCAATTACACAATTTTTTTTAATTAGATATACTGTTTAACTATTTCATTGTTTTCCTTTTTCTTGTCAATGAATTGTTGAATTAAACTACTTTCTTTTATTGTAAATGCTAGTCAAAGCCTGTAATAAAGTTATTCTATTCAATTCAGTTCAAATCTCTGTGTCTAATTTTGGTATTCTGGAGCATTTTCTACAACCCACAGCTTTTGATTATATTCACTAGGGAATTGGCTAAAGGATGTGTTTTGTGATACCAAATACTGTGGAAAACTGAACTGTTAGCTATAGATATTTTATGGCATCCTCTTGAGTGATCCCTCAAACTTACCACGACTGTCATAATTTATTTACATGCTTCTTAAGTTACTTTTTTGTTTTGCATTACTTTCTGAGAATCAAACATCTTCACAGGTCTGTCATTACTGTTTTCAAAACCATGGATGTTGCCTGATTTAGATAGGCAGGGAAGCCTATATCTAATGTTACGTCGTATTAGCTTCCAATTCTAATGCTATTCTCATATTTTATTGTACATTTTTTTAGAACTTGCTGACTTTTCAATAGAAGAGAATATAGGGTTAATATAGGGCTCAGGGTTGAACTGTGGAGTCCTTGGTGCTCTCTGAGCTTGGTTGTTTACTTGCAGATGTTTCATTAGTGACTAGGTAACATCATCAGTGCTGGTGAATGTGGTTTGCTCCCTGTTTATATATGGTAGCTTGCCCTGCCAGGGTTGGTGGGAGTGTAGTTTTCTCCTTGGAAGGTCCTTGATTATGATATTGTTTTCTGCTTGATTGTTTGTCTGGTGTTAATTTCTGCTTATCTGGATGTTGGCTGATGGAAAAGATGTGTTCTGTTCTTTTTGTTTCCTTCTTAGCTTTTCTATTGTCTCTTTTGAATGGTGTGTAAATGTGGTTTTTCTCTATGTGTCTATTGATGGCTGATTTGTCTGAATGCCAAGCTTCCAGGAATTCCCTAGCATTTTTGGATTTAGCTTGGTCTAGGATGCTCATAGTTTCCAATACAGTCAACATTATCTATTTTTTTAAATAGCAATTTTTTTAAAAATTACAATTGCAACAATAAACACTATCACAAACTAAAAAAAAAGAATAAAAAGAAGATAGAAGGTACAGAAAAGAAAAAAAAAGAATAGAAAAGAAAAGAAAGAAAAAGAATAATAAAGAAAAATAAAATAAATATATAAAGAAATAACTCTCCCCTTCATCACAACAAGTATGAACAATTTTAGTAACCTATCACCTTCTCTTATAATACAACACATGATCTCTTCCTCCTATACAGTAGCCCATCTCTTATCTATAAACTAATACTTAAAATCTTGTCATTTCACTCCTGATGTCAGCAAAAGTCCATTAAGGGTTACCAGAGATAACATCAAATCTATTTTAACCTTGATCAAATAAACCAACTCTCTCTCTCTCTCTCTCTCTCTCTCTCTCTCTATATATATATATATATATATATATATATATATATATACATACACACACATACATACATACATACACACACAAACACAAACACACAGACACTTTTAACAGTCTTGATCTTTTGTCCCTTCAAATAATGTCCTAGAACTTGATTTCCTTTTATTTATCTTTTTATTTTGTCCCTTCTCACAAAATTCTTCAAAGTTTTAACAAGCCTCTTTTGCAAATCCAGTAGAGGAAAATTATCCAGGTCACTCTCTTGGTTTGTTATTTGTATATATCTTTTAATTATTAAAACATCATCCAGTTTCTTTTGTAGGTCCAGGGTAATGTCTTTTTCCATGTCATTCTTGTAGCCTTCATTTTTAAATTCAATTTCAGATCAGTCCCAGTCTTATCCAGTAAAACTTGTTCCTCCTCCATAACAACTTTTAAACACAGTCTATCTATAGAGGCAGATGCTCTTAAAATTAACTTCTGGGTTCATTGTTCAAAAATATCCTTCAATATGTCCAATATTAAAATATTTTCCTTCATTCTGTATTTGTAAGTTAAATTTAAGTGTTCTTCTCCCTTTATTGTAATCTCTGTGTGACCCTCTAGTGCCCAATTTTTAAAGTATTACTTTTTTAAAAAAAAAAAGAATTCAAAACAAAAGCATTTTCCCATGGGAAAGCTTCTTATAATTAATTCCAAAATCTTATTTCAAATTTATCTGGACCCTTAATTCATTTGTAACTTTCTAAAATCAAGTATTAATTACCCTTTTGCTGTTTATTAAAAAAAAGTCCTTTAACTTGCATTTAAACCTTCTTTTGCTAAGGATTGAAGGAAACTCACTCAGTGCTATAAAATTTGTTCCTAATAGCCCAAAAGCAGTTAACAAGCAATTTCCAAAAGTGATTAGAAAAGGAAGTATGCAAACCCAGTGTCCTTTTAAAGGAACAAACCACAGTTTGAGCGAGATGGCTATTCCCTCATCTCCCAGAGCTTTAAACCCACCAGAGACTGCTGTCATGAGTAGCAACTGTCTGGAACACTTGTGGGTGATCTCAAGTCCTCTCCTTGTCTGTAGAGAAGTTATCAAAGAGCTGGACTACTTCCCGGCTCTTCATTCTGCTGCAGTTGTTGGATCTGTTTTTCATGGAAATGTCTTCAATCTGCCATTTCTTCCCCGGAAATCCCACCACTGAGCAGTCAATAGAAGAGTCTGTAGAAACCATCAACATCAGATATCTGCTGCTGCCACATAAAAACTCAGTGCTGCCACCACTGCCTCTCATCAACCCAGTATCTCACAGATGATCAGCAGCACCTTCAGGCAAGCAGACATCAGCACCTAACAGTTATTAACAGCATTGCTCACACTGCTACAAACAGCTGATCTCCAAGATCAGCCAACCAGCTCTGTCTCCAGTGACTTCTTTCAGTCCCAGGCCATTTCCACTGCTCCCAAAGTCATCTAGGATTTTGCTTCCCTCTCCAGTGTCACACCTTACCAGTCATTCCTGATTATCTCTTAATTTGCTACTGCTTTGCTACTGCTGCTAATATTCATAATAGCTACCATTAGTTCCAGCAGCACCAGAAAATGTTCACTCCTTCCATAGTTATTGTCCTTGTCTACTAACCCACTCAAACATATTCTTTCATGCAGACTCTGAAGACCATTGCAAACTACCATCTTGCCTTGGTGCCATTACAAAGAGAAGAAGAAAAGGAGAGGAAAGGTTGTTGTTTATTCGTTTAGTCGCTTCCGACTCTTCGTGACTTCATGGACCAGCCCACGCCAGAGCTTCCTGTCGGTCGTCAACACCCCCAGCTCCCCCAGGGACGAGTCCGTCACCTCTAGAATATCATCCATCCATCTTGCCCTTGGTCGGCCCCTCTTCCTTTTGCCTTCCACTCTCCCTAGCATCAGCATATTCTCCAGGGTGTCCTGTCTTCTCATTATGTGGCCAAAGTATTTCAGTTTTGCCTTTAATATCATTCCCTCAAGTGAGCAGTCTGGCTTTATTTCCTGGAGGATGGACTGGTTGGATCTTCTTGCAGTCCAAGGCACTCTCAGAATTTTCCTCCAACACCACAGTTCAAAAGCATCGATCTTCCTTCGCTCAGCCTTCCTTATGGTCCAGCTCTCGCAGCCATATGTTACTACAGGGAACACCATTGCTTTAACTATGTGGGCCTTTGTTGTCAGTGTGATGTCTCTGCTCTTAACTATTTTATCGAGATTGGTCATTGCTCTTCTCCCAAGGATTAAGCGTCTTCTGATTTCCTGACTGCAGTCAGCATCTGCAGTAATCTTTGCACCTAGGAATACAAAGTCTTTCACTGCTTCTACATTTTCTCCCTCTATTTGCCAGTTATCAATCAAGCTGGTTGCCATAATCTTGGTTTTTTTTGAGGTTTAGCTGCAAACCAGCTTTTATACGTTCTTCTTTCACCTTCATCATAAGGCTCCTCAGTTCCTCTTCGCTTTCAGCCATCAAAGTGGTATCATCTGCATATCTGAGATTGTTAATGTTTCTTCCAGAGATTTTAACTCCAGCCTTGGATTCCTCATGGCCAGCTTGTCGCATGATGTGTTCTGCATACAAGTTGAATAGGTAGGGTGAGAGTATACAGCCCTGCCGTACTCCTTTCCCAATCTTAAACCAGTCCGTTGTTCCGTGGTCTGTTCTTACTGTTGCTACTTGGTCGTTATACAGATTCTTCAGGAGGCATACAAGATGACTTGGTATACCCATACCACTAAGAACTTGCCACAATTTGTTATGGTCCACACAGTCAAAGGCTTTAGAATAGTCAATAAAACAGAAATAGATGTTTTTTCTGAAACTCCCTGGCTTTTTCCATTATCCAGCGGATATTGGCAATTTGGTCTCTAGTTCCTCTGCCTTTTCTAAACCCAGCTTGTACATCTGGCAATTCTTGCTCCATGAACTGCTGAAGTCTACCTTGCAGGATCTTGAGCATTACCTTACTGGCGTGTGAAATGAGTGCCACTGTTCGATAGTTTGAACATTCTTTAGTGTTTCCCTTTTTTGGTATGGGGATATAAGTTGATTTTTTCCAGTCTGATGGCCATTCTTGTGTTTTCCAAATTTGCTGGCATGTAGCATGCATTACCTTGACAGCATCATCTTGCAAGATTTTGAACAGTTCAGCTGGGATGCCGTCATCTCCTGCTGCCTTGTTATTAGCAATGCTTCTTAAGGCCCACTCAACCTCACTCTTCAGGATGTCTGGTTCTAGCTCACTGACCAAGCCGTCAAAGCTATCCCCGATATTGTTATCCTTCCTATACAGGTCTTCTGTATATTCTTGCCACCTTTTCTTGATCTCTTCTTCTTCTGTTAGGGCCTTGCCATCTTCGTTTTTGATCATAACCATTTTTGCCTGGAATTTACCTCCAATGTTTCTAATTTTCTGGAAGAGGTCTCTTGTCCTTCCTATTCTATTGTCTTCTTCCACTTCCACGCATTGCTTGTTTAAAAATAATTCCTTATCTCTTCTGGCTAACCTCTGGAATTTTGCATTTAATTGGGCATATCTCCCCCTATCACTCTTGCCTTTTCCTTTCCTTCTTTCTTGGGCTACTTCTAGTGTCTCAGCAGACAGCCATTTTGCCTTCTTGGTTTTCTCTTTCCTGGGGATGTATTTTGTTGCCGCCTCCTGAACAATGCTGCCAACTTCTGTCCAGAGTTCTTCCGGGACCCTATCTACTAAGTCCAGTCCCTTAAATCTATTCTTCACCTCCACTGCATATTCCTTAGGAATATTAGTGAGCTCATATCTAGCTGATCTGTGGGTCTTCCCTAATCTCTTGAGTCTGATCCTAAATTGTGCAAGAAGTAGTTCGTGATCTGAACTACAGTCAGCTCCAGGCCTTGTTTTTACCGACTGTACAGATGTCCGCCACCTTTGGCTGCAAAGGATGTAATCAATCTGATTTCGGTGTTGTCCATCTGGTGAAGTCCATGTATAAAGCCGCCTCTTAGGTTGTTGGAAGAGAGTGTTTGTTATGCAGAGTGAATTGTCTTGGCAAAATTCTATCAGCCTATGTCCTGCTTCATTTTGTTCTCCCAGGCCATACTTACCTTTAATTTGGTGTGTCATTTGACTGCCCACCTTAGCATTCCAGTCTCCTGTGATGAAAATAACATCTCTTTTAGGCGTGTTGTCCAGTAGGTGCTGCAGATCCTCATAGAACTGCTCTACTTCAGCTTCTTCAGCATTTGTGGTTGGGGCGTATATTTGGATCACTGTGATGTTAGATGGCTTGCCCTGAATTCGAATTGAGATCATTCTGTCATTTTTTGGATTGTATCCAAGCACTGCTTTAGCCACTTGACTTTTAATTATGAAGGCTACTCCATTTCTTCTGTGGTCCTCTTGTCCACAGTAGTAGATCTGGTGGTCATTTGATGTGAAGTGGCCCATTCCAGTCCATTTCAGTCCAGAATGTCTATCTTTAATCTTGACATCTCACCAATAACCACATCCAATTTGCCCTGGCTCATAGATCTTACATTCCAGGTTCCAATGGTGTGTTGATCCTTAGAACATCGGATTCTCCGTTCACCACCAGCACCGTCGGCTGCTAGCTGTCCTTTTGGCTTTGAGCTAGCTGCGTCATCACGTCTGGGGCTAGTTGAGCTCATCCTCTGTTCCTCCCCAGTAGCATTTTGACCATCTTCTGACCTGGGGGTCTCATCTTCCGATGGTATACCGACATATCTCTGGTTGTACTGATCCATTTAGTTTTCATGGCAAGAATACTGGGGTGGGTTGCCATTACCTTCCCCAGGGATCGCATTTAGTCTGACCTCTCATGACCTTCCCGTCTTGGGTGGCCCTTCACGGTTTAGCTCATGGCATCATTGAGGTGCTCAAGCTCCAGCACCACGACAAGGTAACGATCCTTTGCTGAAGGAGAGGAAAGGAGAGGACGTTTATTCCTTATAAATTATGCTACATAGAAGTGTAGTCAAAACCCACAGTAGTGATGAAATGAAAATGTTCCAAATGAAAATATATATATATATATATATATATATATATATATATCATGAAAAAATAAAAATAACAGGAAAAAATGGCATTGATTGATGAAATGGAAATACACCTAAGCATTTAGGTTAATGAAAAGACAGGCAAACATTCTGAAAAGAAAATTTAATTTCTTAGTTTTCTCTTGTTCCTGAATTTGGAGTTTATCTATTAATTAAATTGTTATCCTATTAGTCAAGAACTATTATAGACCTAACCTTTTCTAGTATATTGATTTATACATAGCAACTGCTATTTTTATGTTGTTGTTTAAATGTCTGCTACTATGCATTTGCATTGTTTGATATTTTCTTTTAGCCTAGTTAGAGAGACAGCAACAATATGGAGCATAGTGGACATTTTATGCAGAGAAAGACTCTGATCACTCTTCTCAGTAATTACCTTATCTAAGCAATACTGGCACTTTGGGAGTCCATTTCCAGCAATCTTTGGAGCTCAAATTCCCAAACCCAAAGAGAAGAATTTCATAAAACCATACGAATTATTCTTAATTAGCCTAAAGAACTATCTAATATAGCTTTCTGTTCTCTAAGTAGCTAATTGAGCATTTAGGAGAATCCCACAAGAAGGACATGAAAACGTTCTACAACTGATTTCCTTTAGACAAATGTTTCTAAGCATACTGATTTATCTAATACTGGATATAACATAAACAGTAGCTACATCATTTACTGTAGCTGATAATGAAAATAATATGTACCCATTATGTGCAGCAACTATCACCCATGCAAAGTGCCAGCTATCTCCGCATTTTCTGATTATATTTTCTAATCTTTTTCATTTTATTAAACTCAAAAGAAATAACAAATATAGAATACAAGTGTCATGAGTCTTGCATTTTAGTTGTTATGTTATTGAGTAAGATGCTATATATAGAGATGCTGAAAAATAAGTCCTGCTGAAACAAGACATAGTCATTGTTACTCATTTCAATACACCACTGGATTTGAAAGGGAAATGTGTAAACTTGATACAAAATGAAAAGGGGAAGCCAAACTGAAGATCTCAAGTACTAACTGCATTTTTCAACAGCGGAACTGTCTAGTCTAATGTGAATATTATGTGGCATAACTTTGAATCTAGAAGTTGTTTTGAGGGACTTAGAAGCAAACTGCTTTTTTTCAATAGTCATCTGCTGCCTTATTATCATAAAGATACAGCTTAACTTGTTATCAAAATACAAACTGAGAGTAGCATTTTACATAAGCCTACATGCCCTGCAATTTCAAGGAGTTTGCAAATTAATATGTACCTCTTACTTAAGCACTAAAAGGTCTCAACTTTTTCCTGGTGTTCCCATAATACAATAATATTTTTCATAAGCTATGTTCACAAAATACACTGAAACACAGCCACATTTTAGCATAGTATCTTGTACAAACACACCCCATGAGGTCAGTTCATGGATGGGTGTGTTATGTCAAGCCATACATTGCATTGGTAAAACCACACTTAATTATAGGCTATCATGCTGTGTAAGCAGAGCGACACTATTAAATTTACTCATACTTTTTCTATGGAGCTAAATTAATTATGAAGGCTACTCCATTTCTTCTGGTATAAAACAGATCAGCCTTCTCCAATTTGGTGCCTTTTGGATTTTATGTAGGTTGTAACTTCAAGAGCTCCCAGCTATTAAAAGACTATATATATGTATATGTATATGTATATGTATATGTATATGTATATGTATATGTATATGTATATGTATATGTATATGTATATGTATATGTATAATCAGTCAGTATTTGGTGGCAGTACCTTGGCTGATTGAAAAGAAACAAACAAACATACAAACTCATACCTGGTTAGTACATATATGGGAGAACACCAGGAAATCCCATAGCTGGGGCTAGGGCAGGAGGTCAACCCCCTACCTACCCACAAAAAAAAGCAAAGGAAAAAAAAAAGCCAGAAGCATCTTTTCATTATTTGGCCAAAATTATTATATTTTTTACAATGTATATTCTAAGGTAAAGGGTCATCTTTTCCCATTACATCAATTTGCCAAAATATCCAAACAGCATGACTTAAAAGATATATCACCCCACAGTAGTCTATCCAATGTCTTTGCATCTCTTTGTATATATCTCCTGCTTGCAGAATATACTAACACCAAAACTATCTGAGGGACTACCTCTTCCCCCCTACATCAGCCCATCCCACCCAATCATGCAGAGAGGTCATGCTGCGGATCCCGTCGGTAAGAGAATTCCGTCTGGTGGGGTCCAGGAGGTGGGCCTTCTCTGCAGTAGTGCTCGCCCTTTGGAACATCTTGCCCCCAGAGGTGTGGTTAGCCCCATTGCTCCTAGCCTCTCAGAGGAATTTGAAGACCTGGCTCTGCCACTGGGCTTGGGGCAGGGAGGAGAATAGTCATACTTGGGGTTGGCTAGTGCCTTGAAGTACCCCTCCTATGCAATGATTGAATGAGACTACAGCCATCTGGATTTTATTTATATTTAGTAGCTTTGTGAAATTGTTTTATAGTGCATTTTATATTGGAATTTTATTATATTTTTATTTATTTTTATTATTTTGTTGTAAACTGCCCTGAGTCCCTCCAGAGGGAAGAGATGGGCAGTGACAAATTTGATAGATAAATAAATAAATAAATAAAATCTGTACATTCAGTTTGCTATTATTTCATGGTATACTAAGAGAAGCTTAGGAGGATTGTTTCATATATACCTGACCTAATTATTTATGAAATATCTAATTATATAGAGTTTAATACAATACAGGAAAAAACACATTTATATGATAATACCTATTGCTCTAAAGCTTCAATTTACTTGCCTCTTTCTCTTAAAGCATATCTTGAAGTATGTTTTATGGATTGCATACTGTAACCTGTCCCTCACCCACTGCTTTTGTCTCAAATTTGAAAGTCAAATAGTGAAAGGCCTGCCATGTAAATGCCATTTCAGCAAGAAGACTGCTCTCTGTAGAGAATTGCACAGAAAGCAGCGTGCTGGTGCCCTCTATTGCCTTTTGGAAAAAACTGAACATGAAAAAATAAAATGCCTTAAACAATGCATTTATGTTGGGAAGCTGAGCCATTGTTTGGGCTGCAGCAGTTTGTGTTTAAATTGTAATTGCTATTTATTTCAAGTAGTATAAAATATCATCAGGCATGATGAAAAATGTCAGCTATGCACCAGTGAGAGCAAAGTAATGTTAAAATAAAGGGCATGTCTTTGTTTCCTCTTCTCAAGAAGATTTTTGTATGCAGCAAGCATACTTTATCTCATGCTAGGTAATACGATCCTGTAATAATCCAGACGTATATGAAGTGAAGCCTGCTGCATTTTTTATGCGTTATCTAACCAAAGTCTAGTGTTTGTTCCTATGCCATAATGCTTTATGGAAAATGGATCTTTGCAGCATGGATAAATTCAAGCACTTTTATTTAAGCTACCCATGTATCAATAGCAACACAATGCACATATATGTTTCATTAAAAAAAAATAGGGCATATATTCATCAAATATAGAATGTATATATATATCCCAATATTGGGAAACACTTATATCTGAATCAGACTTTTCAAAATAATGTATATGCACAACAAAATATATGCATGTCTCATTGCTCTTTCCTGGTGTGCATATGCCTCCTGGTGCTTTTACTTGGTATTTTTCAGCTATTGACAGCACAAATAATTGGCAGGGAGAATGGCTTTTAAAGAAAATGTACTTTCATTTGATTTCTAGTTTGTCGCCATTAATCTATTGTTGAGTTTGAAGGCAGTGATTGGTTTATAACCTGGGGCATAAATTCATATGCCAAAAGTTTATCCAGCATAGTAAGAAGTTACAAAAGTACAAATCCTAAAATCCACAGAGATCTGTTTTTGTTTTTTTGTTTTTCCTGAAGATTCCAACAATAGTGCCATACAAGAGGGCCTGATGACTTTTCATTTGATAGCATGCAGGGTAGAGGAATCAAGTAAAGGAAAAGTATGATGGTTCAGTAAAATATCCTGAAATAAGATAATCTCACAATATTACTGACCCAAGGTTTTAATGAACTCAACAGATTAAATCTATTCTTAACTTCTGGCTGTTCAGTGGAATGGGCGTTCTTTCAAATCATTTGGAATATATTTTGAATGAATGTCCTTTGGAATAAAATTGAAAGAACAACAATGAAAACAAAATAACACAGTAGTCCCTAAGATCATTTCCATTTCCATTTCCATTTCCATTTCCAGTTCCAGTTTGTTTGTTTGTTTGTTTAAAGCCTTTATATGGCAGCCTAACCCAAAAAATTAGACTCTGAGTGGTGTATACAAACCAAAACAAGATATAATTTCAATTTAAATCCAACCAGACTTATTACCAATAAGCAATAAGAAACTCATTCATACCCCTCTGCTGATAGTTGACGGGAAAGATCTGATGCTCCAAAGAATTACTGTTATTCAAGGTAGATACAGTACATAATAATGGGCTAGTTGGATAAAACAGCCCTGCCTTTGCAAAACCCATACAGATATTTTGTTCAGAACTTTTGATACAAATGCTGACTAGGAACTCTATAATTTCAAAATAAATGAAAGACCAGGGACTGCAAATAGAAAAGAAGAAGGAAATGTCTTACTGCAAATGAGAAACACATCCTGTCTGTCTGTCTGTCTGTCTATTTATCCACATATTTCTGCCAACCCATCATTCCAACTTCCAACTAACTAAAAAGAAATACAGACCAATTAGATTCCCATAATTACATCATATTACCAATCCACAATATGGATTTGCAATATATGGTAAATATGTCATGGCCGAATGAATACCCATATAACCACTTCATTCATTTAAAAGAAAAAAAAGAGAAAAAGAAATTAAACAAATATGCCACAGTCCCACCTATTATCCATATGTGTGTTTTTTACCTGTTCTAATATAATTTATATTAAAATGTGTATGCAAATATATTTTTTACAATGCTTCCATAAGACAATGTTGTTTTAATGTATTTTTTCATTTATACATTCTGAATCTCTCTCTCTCTCTCTCTCTCTCTCTCTCTGTGTGTGTGTGTGTGTGTGTGTGTGTTGGCAGGTATTATTTTTCAGAGACCTACAGTGAAAACTTTGGGAAATGCAGGTACCAGTAGATAACTGCCTGCTGTTTCACAAACTGATATTGTTGCAAGACATTAGTAATCCTATTTCAAAATGCTGAGTGCAAAAAAAAAAATATAGTGCCCCTACTATTTATATAGTGAATATCCTTCTGAACAGATATATTTATGTTTCCTTGAAGAAGCATAAATATCAAAGTGAATGCTGACAATTTAGAGGTGTCCTGTCTATCAGCACTGTCTACAGGGGGTGGTCAGAAAAGTCAGGATGGCAGTTATAGCAGTGCAACTTAAGCCCCATGGACCGTGAATACATGTGCAAAAGGGGTGGGGTTTTGATTGTGCTTTTATGATACTGCTGTGTCCTAGCATACTCACAGTGTATAAATATTATAAAACACAAAGAATACCAAGTGAACAATCTGGTCAAAAGCAATTCATTTTTTGTCTTAAGTTTAATGGATAAGCAAGGCAGCCAATGAAAGTTAAAGAATCATTACACCTTTAAATACCTCAGTCTAGATTACCTTCCCAAAAGATCCTTCTGTATAGTAGTGTTGGCATTTTAAAGAGAGAATCCCACAGTCCCAAATGGCTGCATCTAAGCTTGCTTGATAAATCCTGCCTAGCTTACTTCATGTGTCGTTGAACATATACTTTCATTGATAATGTAAATGTGAAAAGAATTTCTGACTTTGTTTTTCCTGCTCTAGACACAGAAGGAAATAATAAAAATGTTTCTAATAGCAACATGAAGAAGGCATGGCCTGCTTCCTTGATGTTAAGATAGTGAGGATGAACTACCAGTTTTAACAATTTAAGAAAAAGGTTCTGTTTGCATACTTGTGTGTGAGTTCACATTATTACTCAATCAAGCTCTTGGAATGATCAGAGTATTAACATTTTTATGCATATGTCATAATAACCATGTTATGTAGCAGTAGAAATCATAAATGTCACTCTTTAAATGACACTTTTGTAAGTTAATGGTTTTAGTTCAGTGTATTATTTATATTTTTTAATCACTTCCCTTTACCACTCACTCTTTACTGATGACCGATTTACAAGTTAGCTTCCCTGCAGCGTGGTTGATATCACATGGCTGTTCCTAATGTCTATGATGAGCTTGGCAGATTTAAAGCTACTTTTGTTTTCATCTTG
The DNA here is from genome assembly GCF_035149785.1 of Candoia aspera. NCBI lineage: Eukaryota > Metazoa > Chordata > Lepidosauria > Squamata > Candoiidae > Candoia > Candoia aspera. The sequence continues at coordinate 71,658,151 of NC_086157.1, read as the reverse complement.
TGTGAAAGACAATTAGGAAGTCTGCATTTCTCCCCAAACTTTGCTATATTCATAATGTTCTTGGCATGACATATGGATTTCATTATTATGGTGACTTCCGTTATCTGTTTTTCTGGTGTAGATAGTTCCCATTTATTTTTAACCAACAAATGTTGTCTTGCAAACATCATTTTGGATTTTCTCCCCTTGCCTGGAGCTTTTAAATAAAGGAAATAGGTGACAGAGAAAAGGGAAGAGAGAAAATAATAAAACTATAGGGAATACAGTTAAACAATGTACAGTAATTGTTTACTTCAGTACTGGTAATCATGAAACAAAGGGAAAAAAAATACCCTCAGTAGCAATACAGTGAACACAGCAATAGGAAGGTTTATCTGCAGTCAAACACATTTTGCAAAGCATTAATGACTTATTTAGCTAGTTAAATATAATGGCTGGTATCCTGTATGACTTGTCTGTAGAAAAACTAATGTTCAGTCTCTGGCATCTCCAGACAGATTGGAAAAAAATACCTCTCTGAATCTCTGGGGAGCTGCTGCCAATCATCTGATATAAAATTGACCAATGGTCTCATTTAGAATAAGGCAGCTTAATGTGTTCTTCTATTTCCAAAGGTTCTTGATTACCATTTTTTTTCTTTTTGCTCTGTAAGAAGCATCTGTCAGGAATTACATGTAACTCCTGGTTGGTGGGATGTAGGACACAGTATTTGGCTTCAAAGGTGGTTTAGAGATTCTAGCTTGCATTGAACAGCTATTTGTTGTTTATTCGTTTAGTCACTTCCGACTCTTCGTGACTTCATGGACCAGCCCACGCCAGAGCTTCCTGTCGGTTGTCAACACCCCCAGCTTCCCCAGGGACAAGTCCGTCAACTCTAGAATATTATCCATCCACCCTGCCCTTGGTTGGCCACTCTTCCTTTTGCCCTCCACTCTCCCTTGCATCAGCATATTCTCCAGGGTGTCCTGTCTTCTCATGATGTGGCCAAAGTATTTCAGTTTTGCCTTTAATATCATTCCCTCAAGTGAGCAGTCTGACTTTATTTCCTGGAATATGGACTGGTTTGATCTTCTTGCAATCCAAGGCACTATCAGAATTTTCCTTCCAACACCACAGTTCCAAACCATCTATCTTCCTTCTCTCAGCCTTCCTTATGGTCCAGCTCTCACAGCCACATGCTACTACGGAGAACACCATTGTTTTAACTATGCGGACCTTTGTTGTCAGTGCGATGTCTCTGCTCTTAACTATTTTATCAAGATTTGTCATTGCTCTTCTCCCAAGGATTAAGCGTCTTCTGATTTCCTGACTGCAGTCAGCATCTGCAGTAATCTTTGCACCTAGGAATACAAAGTCTTTCACTGCTTCTACATTTTCTCCCTCTATTTGCCAGTTATCAATCAAGCTGGTTGCCATAATCTTGGTTTTTTTGACGTTTAGCTGCAAGCCAGCTTTTGCACATTCTTCTTTCACCTTCATCATAAGGCTCCTCAGTTCCTCTTCACTTTCAGCCATCAAAGTGGTATCATCTGCATATCTGAGATTGTTAATGTTTCTTCCAGTGATTTTAACTCCAGCCTTGGATTCCTCAAGCCTAGCTTGTCACATGATGTGTTCTGCATACAAGTTGAATAGGTAGGGTGAGAGTATACAGCCCTGCCACACTCCTTTCCCAATCTTAAACCAGTCCGTTGTTCCGTGGTCTGTTCTTACTGTTGCTACTTGGTCATTATACAGATTCTTCAGGAGGCATACAAGATGACTTGGTATCCCCATACCACTAAGAACTTGCCACAATTTGTTATGGTCCACACAGTCAAAGGCTTTAGAAGAGTCAATAAAACAGAAATAGATGTTTTTTCTGAAACTCCCTGGCTTTTTCCATTATCCAGCGGATATTGGCAATTTGGTTCCTAGTTCCTCTGCCTTTTCTAAACCCAGCTTGTATATCTGGCAATTCTCGCTCCATGAATTGCTGAAGTCTACCTTGCAGGATCTTGAGCATTACCTTACTGGCATGTGAAATGAGTGCCACTGTTTGATAGTTTGAACATTCTTTAGTGTTTCCCTTTTTTGGTTGATTTTTTCCAGTCTGATGGCCATTCTTGTGTTTTCCAAATCTGCTGGCAGATAGCATGCATTACCTTGACAGCATCATCTTGCAAGATTTTGAACAGTTCAGCTGGGATGCCATCATCTCCTGCTGCCTTGTTATTAGTAAGGCTTCTTCAGGCCCATTCAACCTCACTCTTCAGGATATCTGGCTCTAGCTCACTGACCACAACATCAAAGCTATCCCCGATATTGTTATCCTTCCTATACAGGTCTTATGTATATTCTTGCCACCTTTTCTTGATCTCTTCTTCTTCTGTTAGGGCCTTGCCATCTTCGTTTTTGATCATAACCATTTTGGCCTGGAATTTACCTCCGATGTTTCTAATTTTCTGGAACAGGTCTCTTGTCCTTCCTGTTCTATTGTCTTCTTCCAATTCCACACATTGCTTGTTTAAAAATAATTCCTTATCTCTTCTGGCTAACCTCTGGAACTGTGCATTTAATTGGGCATATCTCCCCCTATCTCTGTTTCCTTTTGCTTTCCTTCTTTCTTGGGCTACTTCTAGTGTCTCAGCAGACAGCCATTTTGCCTTCTTGGTTTTCTCTTTCTTTGGGATGTATTTTGTTGCTGCCTCCTAAACAATGTTGCGGACTTCTGTCCATAGTTCTTCCAGGACCCTATCTACTAAGTCCAGTCCCTTAAATCTATTCTTCACCTCCACTGCGTATTCCTTAGGGATATTAGTGAGCTCACATCTAGCTGATCTGTGGGTCTTCCCTAATCTCTTTAGTCTGATCCTAAATTGTGCAATAAGAAGTTCGTGATCGGAACTACAGTCAGTTCCAGGTCTTGTTTTTACCGACTGTATAGATGTCCGCCACCTTTGGCTGCAAAGGATGTAGTCAATCTGATTTTGGTGTTGTCCATCTGGTGAAGTCCATGTATAAAGCCATCTCTTAGGTTGTTGGAAGAGAGTGTTTGTTATGCAGAGTGAGTTGTCTTGGCAAAATTCTATCAGCCTATGTCCTGCTTTGTTTTTTTCGCCCAGGCCATGCTTACCTGTAATTCCAGGTGTCATTTGACTGCCCACCTTAGCATTCCAGTCTTCCATGATGAAAATAACATCTGTTTTAGGCATGTTGTCCAGTAGGTGCTGCAGATCCTCATAGAACTGCTCTACTTCAGCTTCTTCAGCATCTGTGGTTGGGGCGTATATTTGAATCACTGTGATGTTAGATGGCTTGCCCTGAATTCGAATTGAGATCATTCTATCATTTTTTGGATTGCATCCAAGCACTGCTTTAGCCACTTTATTATTAATTATGAAGGCTACTCCATTTCTTCTGTGGTCCTCTTGTCCACAGTTGTAGATCTGGTGGTCATTTGATGTGAAGTGGCCCATTCCTGTCCATTTCAGTTCTCTGACACCCAGAATGTCTATCTTTAATCTTGACATCTCACCAATAACCACATCCAATTTGCCCTGGCTCATAGATCTTACATTCCCGGTTCCAATGGTCTGTTGATCCTTAGAACATTGGATTCGCCGTTCACCACCAGCACTGTCGGCCACTAGCCATCCTTTCGGCTTTGAGCTAGCTGTGTCATCACGTCTGGGGCTAGTTGAACTCATCCTCTGTTCCTCCCCAGTAGCATTTTGACCATCTTCCCACCTGGGAGTCTCATCTTCCGATGGTATACCAACATATATCTGGTTGTACTGATCCATTTAGTTTTCATGGCAAGAATACTGGGGTCGGTTCCCATTACTTTCCCCAGGGATCGCATTTAGTCTGACCTCTCTGTCACGACCTTCCCATCTTGGGTGGCCCTTCACGGTTTAGTTCATGGCATCATTGAGGTGCTCAAGCTCCAGCACCATGACAAGGTAATAATCCTTTGCTGAAGATTGAACAGGTATGTTTAAGATAAAATTGGGTTTTTGTTGTCCTTGTGGCATACTAGCCAGAATGTGACAAAACCGACTAGTATTGTCCTTACAGTTAGCAGAAAATTATACAAATGGCACAGACAAACATAGTAAACACTTTCTTCAGCTTACTAAAAAGATGAAGTACTAAAATTATGCAAAAGCCACAATTGATCAAAATAACAAAAGCAGCAGAGGTCAATATTTATTGGTCCAACTTATCATAATAATGGCATATGGAAATTTTCCATTTGGAAACCATTAATTAATGAAATGAAATGAAATGAAATGAAATGAAATGAAATGAAATATGCATGTTTTGCATGTGTGAAACCAAGAGGAAGAGAAAGGGTATCATAGATCCCAAATCTGAAGGACCAAATTGAGGACAGATTGCCCTGGAGAAAATCTATCTATGTGATTGCTAAGAGTTGACACTAGCATGATGGTCCATAATCAGTCAGGTTGATGATAGTTGTATCTTATGATCCCATAAATGATGTTAATGAAAGAATCCCAGATGACTTTTTGGAAATACTGCGCAACATTCTGAAGGAATATGATAATGGAAAAATGATTCTATTAGATCAGATGAATCAATAAGGTGCATTAGAGACAAGAGGTGTACAGAAAAAATGATATGGTCATTCAGAAAGCTGAGAATGAATAACAATAGCGATGGTTTGGTGAGCTTACCATCTCCAGGTGCAGCCTGTATCATGTGACAGGAAAGCAGTAATTTTGTAACTTTTCCATTATTTCTCTTTTCTGTCACAGAATGAGTACTGGAGATGTTTGTGTTCAAGAAAACAAATAATGAAAAGTAAATTACAGGTGCTGTAGGAAAATTTTAAAAAATGGTAAGTCTCCAGATGAGTGTGGTATAACCTGATAAATGTTAAAATATGGTTTACTTATTTATGTGAAGACTGTATCTGTGCCTGACAATTGGGAAAGTGCCATTATTTTTCACCATACAAAGGGAAATGTAACAGGAGTAATTAAAAATAACGAAAAATTTAATTCAATTAATTAATTTTAAACATTAAAAAAACTGCAAGACGATTGGTTTGTTAAGCATATCTGGGAAACTGTTCTGCAAAATTCTGATTGAAAGAATAGAAAAAGTGATAATGAGCAACCATTAGGTAGTGCAATGTGGGTCTTTGCTCATCACAGATTTATGGAGGCATGTAGGAATCTGAGATGGAAAGGATATTCTGGATTTATAGAAAGTATGTGAACAAGTGAATAAGACTGAATTAAGAACATTTTGCACAAATATGTTGAATGATAGCTAAAGAATACAAGAGTTTATAATAGAAGTATAGTAAATATATGTGAAAATCAGTGGAATGCTGAGTGAATGCGTGATATTTCCTTGGTTATTTAATGAATATGTGCACATGCGCGCACACACACACACACACACACACACACAATACTTGTGCAATGGTTCAAGATATGAGTATATGTGTACTTTGGTATGCAGCTGTTGTTACATTGTTTGCTGTAAACCGGCATGATTTACAGTGAAAGTTATATAATTGTAGAATGCAATAAGAACGTATGGGTGAAAAATAATGGCACTCTCCCAGTTGTCAGGGTCCAAAAGTTAAGGTTAGTTGTGTTCCAAGGGAACAGGAGATCTGTTGAGATGGCTCCACGGTTGAAGTGGATATACTCATTCTCCCTCTGCCTGTGGTTTATATATATATATTTTAAATTAAGTTATAATGTGGATGTTTGTATTTTTAATGCTTGTTTTTATATATGTACTATTTTTATTTGATTATTGTACACCAATCAGAGTCACTTCCTTTGAGATGGGTGGCTATATAAATTTGACCAATAAATAAACAATAAAATGGAGTGAACAATTCCAAATTATACACAAATGGGGGGGGGGGGGGGAACTAGAGCAACTTTTCCCTTAAAGTTGAGAAAATGGATGGAGAAATTTTATGATGCATAAATGTTGGTAAAAAAAAAAAATAGTGAGCAGTGTGGGTCCCATTAAGAAGAATGAAAGTTTGTAAAAAAACAGTTGTGAAAACTGTTATATATATAACAGTGAAAACTGCTATATATAAGAGTTTGCTTCTGTCCACATCGATTATATGGAAATGAGAGTTAGGTAGGTCAGGAGAATCATAAAATTAGGCTGGATGTAGTGAAAAGGTGAAAGTGAAAGGTCCCCTGTGCAAGCACCAAGTCATGTCTGCCCCTTTTGGGGACGCCACTTTCGCATCGTTTTTGTGGCAGACTAGAGCATGGGAACAGGGAATTTAAGAAATATGTATGGAATAGGATCAAGACTGAATGTGATGAGTAAATGTGGATTGAATACAAAAGTAAGAAAGCTATATGAAAGAAGTACACAAAAGATGGTTGGATAGAGTCAGAGTAAATGAGACTTATAGCAACTACCTTGCCCAAAAATGGGTACAGAAGTTGCTACCATTCTATTCTTTTTTTTTTTTTTTTGGTGGAGGAGAGATTTTATGGATGTTACTGTATCAGCGGGCTTAAATTATTTGAAACTATGCTAATGACACTTTCTTTACAAGAGCCAGTTGGTCCTAATCTAACATTGCCCCTTTGTCCAGTCCAAATTTCTAAGAGCAGTATTCCAGGATACTTACTATGTTTTTAATGCTGTCTTTTGAAGATGATGGCCACAGTATGATTATCAATACTTAGGCTTGCTTTCAGTGGACATAGCTCCTCTAATGCAGAAGGATAGGTAATAATCCATCTAGAAGTACAGATAGTCCTTACTTAACAACCACAATAGGGACCATAAAATTGGTTGTTAAGCAGTGTGGTCATTAAGTGAGTCACCATGTGACTGGACCTGATTTTATGACCATTTTTATGATGGCCGTTAAGCAATCCAGCTTCCCCAATGGACATTTTTTGCCAGAAACTTGCAAAAAAGGTTGCAAATCATGATCATGATACCGCAGGATGCTGCAGCTGGCTGCCAAGTGCCCAAATTGTGATCATGTGACTTCAGGATGGTATGATGGTTCATGATGGTCATAAGTGCGAATACAGGTCGTAAAGCACCTTTTCTAAGGCCATTGTAACTTTGGACCATTGTTTAGCGAGGACTACCTGTAAAGTTTGTGGACAAAATTAACATCTGTTAAATTCCTATCTTCATTGCTACCTACTTTCTTAGGCAATAAGCAGGCCAAAATGCTTCTTAAAGGGTTTATAATAGATATAAAAGTGCCAAAATGACATAAGCAGATTTCCAGATCTTTTCGTTAATGAAAAACAAAAGTATATAATAACAATTGCTTTTAAATTGCTCACAGAAGTACATTTCTAGGGCCATTAACTGAAAGATAAACTTAGTTACTGATTTTCTCAGTATGTGTCCCTAGTAAATAAGTTTCTCTATTATTACAACTTTGAACAAAAATAACAGTGATAGTTTTAAAATTTGAAGTCTATATAGATTAAAATACAAAAACAAGTTACTTTTCTTTCAAAAGTTGGTATTTCATGGAAACGATTTTGATTTGTTATTTGAAAGGGGGACTTACATTCATATTAATGTGATCACTAAGAGTCAACACCAACTCAATGGCAGATAATCATATCCATTTTACTAGTGATATACTGTAGCTCTAGCAATTCACTTCCAAGGAGTAGTAACCCATTTGGTTACACATTTGGTGGAATCACACAAATACCTAAACTAGTCTGATGTAAAACACCATTTTGACACATAGTGTTTGTTTGAATAATATCTGCATTTTTTATAACTTCCTGCTGTGACCCACTGTTAGTCTGCATTAGATGCTGCCTGTTTCCATCCTATTTATATTACAGCTATGCAGCAATTTCTATTAGAAAGCAAAAGGTGTGATATGTAGGAGTGCAAATGTAGTATCTGTCCTAACAGCCAGGAACCACGCTGAGACAAGGAGTAGGTCTCTAGTGTTTTATTACTGCTACATAACAGAGAATCCTAACAAACTGAAGAAGCGTGGGAAAACCCAGACATATAAACCCCAAAGACTAAGGCGGGCCCGATCTGTGTCTCTTTGAATGGCCACCTAATTCCTCAGTGCTACGCATGCGCTTTACAGCCTGGATAGGAGCCCCCCGCTCGCCATCCTCACTCATGACACTCATATATCTGTCTGCAACTCCTTAAAGCAAATCCTTCTTTTCCCAGGACTATGAGAAAAATCTGGAAGGCAGTTGCACAGACCTGGGAAAAGATGAAGTTTCTTTAAAAGTTTCAAACCAATTCTGTGTTCATGTTCCCATGTGTTCTACAGCATTATTTGGGCCTTCAGATGTGAAGCACTGTACAGTTCTATTGTCTGTTAATAGTGTATGTCCAATCCTTTCAAAATATTGTCTTGTGGTGGTAAAAGGTACCTCCTCCTGTATACATGTAAAACTGCATTCACTACCAAACCTATGGGATGCCTCCCCCCACAATACGTATGAACTACTTAAAGTGCCCTTGAAAGAAAACATTCACTGCAAGCTGAAGTGACCCTGAGTGGCAACAGGGAGAAGACTCAGTCAGGAACCTGTGGCCCACTAAAACAAATTGTTTCTATTCACTGACCATATCTCAGAGATAGTATGGCTAGCCTGCTGACCTAGCAGGAAGGGATAAATAATAATAAGGCCACGTGGATGGGTGTATCTAAAATATTGCGACCTCATGATGTAATTCCCACTGTGTCTGCATTTTTCTTCTTGCCTTTGCAACATAGTGGGCCAAAGATACATAAGCTCTGGTTCTGCTTTTGCTCATGGCCACTCAGCAAAGTATCAAGCTTTGCTGGGGGTCCAGTATATACCACATTGTTGATTGTATGCATTCAAATAAAATTATATTGCACCTTCAGAGTGGTATGGTTGCTATAGGTGAGCCAGCTTTTGGCCACAACAGTCTCTTCAGACTACAACAGGGAAGACAACGAATTCAAGAAGCTTCAAACAGAATGTGCAAAAAAGAAAGACAATATGTAATACTTTCTAATGTGCTGATACTGTATCTTGTCTTTTTTTTTTTTTTTATGATGATCATGACTTGGTAGTTGGTTGAATTGGTAGTTAATTTCAAACTATTTAAAGAACAGGCTTTATTTTATTTTATTTTTTCCAACAGATATCCTGTAATTGACTACCTAATGATATGAGGAAATAAATAAACAAATAAATAAATAATAAAAGCAATAGAATGGGATTAATATTTGAAACATTAATACGTTTCCAATGAGGGTCACTTGTATGTGCTTAATAACTTATTTTATTAATACATAAAGATTTTTTTCTTATTCATGATACGTGGAAATTGCTAGCTTACAATGGATTTAAGTATAATTTCTCTCATTTCAGTAGTGTATAAGGAAGCATAACAAGACAATATGGAAAAGTTAGAAACACATTGTAATAAACTATTTCAATTATGGTCCTGATGCAACCAGTGAAGTATTTTTCCATAATGAATTATAGTTACATAGTATCATTTTATTGCTTTCAAATATATCACAAATATGCAGATGCATTTTGTTAAAATGTATATTAAATATTTCCTTTCCTCTTTTCTTCCTTTCTAGCACTACTGTAAAAAAATATTTTCCATATCTTATTTTAACAAATATTTGAAAGTACGATGAAGGAAAGAAGAAAAAATATATTATTTAGTAATTAATAATATGGGAATTAAAATCATGTTTTCTACCCTTTCAGTGTATTGTTATTAAACAGTTCTAATAAATACCAGCTTTAATTTTCTTCTTTAAACCTTAAAACGCTGAAGAGACTCAAAGGTAAAATATTTATAGTTTTGTACTAGTCATCTTTAAAAAGAAAAAAAAAAATCTATCTTCACCCCCAAAAGATATATTAAACAACTGATGATGAATTTGGATTGAATAAATGTTGACCCAAAAACTAATTTCAGATGTAATTCTCATAATCTGTTTGGACTGGTGGTTAAGTCAGTTTAGAAGTCAGGCTAGAAACCAGGAGGCTGTGAGTTCTAGTCCCGCCTTAGGCATGAAAGCCGGCTGGGTGACCTTGGGCCAGTCATTCTTTCTCAGCCTAACTCACCTCACAGGGTTGTTGTTGTGGAGGAGGAGGAAGGAGTATGTTCCTTGCCTTGAATTATTTATAAAAATAATAAAGGCAAGATAAAAAATCTAAATTTGCCAGGGGTCTGTAAGAGAAGTGTGTAATTCTTAAATCCTTTTGGATAACTTTGTTTTATTTACAAATATTCATGTGTGTGTGTGCGTGTGCACATATCTGTGCATTGTATTTGTATTGTATATTGCTATTTCAAAGTTTATATTACCCAGATTGCTAATTTTAATCTCTTTTTTTCTTGTTGCATATGTGTAGTCTCAGCAAGCCCCTTAGCATATTTTGATTTAATATTGTCTTTTAGCCAAAATTCTTTGTATGTATGTACTTTTCCTAATTATCCTGATAATGTCAATTTAGTTTTGGATAGTTTGGATATTTGAATACCAACTTCCCTGTATTGGTTAATGTAGAATAAGTACTATGTGACAGCATTGCACTTTCCAAGAATAAGTAGAAAAAAGACACAGCATGTGTTTCAATAATTATAAAAGAAAATATATCTTCCTATAGTTCTTTATTTTCCAGATAACTAATGCCCAGTTTCATATTCTCTCTACTTCTCCCAACTTATTCAGTGCAAGATCTAATAGCCTCTGGTATATTTAAAAGCCACATCGAAGAAAAAATAATAATCTGCTTTGATTTGCAACTCATTATATCCCAAACGATTAAGTATAGATGCTTTCTCAGGATCTTAATTCTACATCATCCAGCTGAGTCTTTAAAAATGAAAGCAACTTTGTTTGCCAGAGGTATTGAAATATGCCATATAAAATTACTGCATGGCCCCCATATCTCCATGGGCATTTATCTTGTTTCTATTTTCCCAAACTTCTATTAAACACAATGTACCCTTTCTATTGCTTCCTGTAATCCCAGTTTATCTCTATTGGATATTAATGGTGCAGCTGGCTTTCTCCTTTCTGAGGTATGTGGTTACTGGAAGCATAGACATTAAAGCTCATTGTACAGTGGGAATGATGAGAATTTATTCCCAACTCTAAGGGACCTTGTGCTTTGGAAACGTTTTTCTTGGTTAATGTATATCATAATATATACCCATATACCTTTCAAGAATATGCAAAATAAGATTAAAAAAAATATCTTTCCAGGGTGAGGACGAAATATTGGGTATCCTCCATAACTAGGTAATTTTTAGTTAAACATGAAAAAAAGAGTCTGCATGCTTGTTCTGAATTTGTATTTGAAGGTACAAAAGTTGGCAATATAGTATAACAAAACAATTCCTGCTTTCAATGTACTCCAGATAGTAAATTTCATATGCCTTTGAGTATGACAAAAAATGTAAGTTAGTTTTTTTTTTATAGACAAGGTTGGCTATTTAGCATGGTTACTGCATCTATTATATTTGTCTAGAATTCTGTTCTTCAGATGAAAACAGGGGAATAAAATGTTTTCTGTCTAGAAGACCAGAGCATAATTTGTGTTGATATATTTCTTTGAGCAAAAGAGACACTCTCCATTGTAATATGCTTTACATTATGAACAAAGCAAGAGAAATGACTTTGAGATACCTGTATAATATAAATATATAAAAATAGGATGCCTTGCAGAATTCAATATGTGTGTGATGAAAACAAGTAGAGCATTAAGAAATGCTGTGGCTTGTAAATGAAAAGTCAGGGTGAAATGGTCTGAAAGAATCAATAGTAAAAGGTAGCTTTATTTTCATTACCTTGCTTCACTCAGTGATATAACTTATTAAGAAGTATAGTGTATCCCTTTAATTTGACATATTGAGACAATATGGTTCAATAGCAAGAAAATCACATACAGCCATTTATCTTTTCTTTTCACATATAAAGGACAAATTTACAGTATACCATTAGTGTTATTACTCCATTGGAGAACCTCATGCTGTCAACAAATACATGAAATTTGAAAATATACATTTCTGTGAAGATATTCCTCAGAAACAGTATTCAGTGCTATTCTGTCCTTATATATGAAAAAGAAATATTGGTAAAACTAATTTTGAAAATTAACTTCAGTGAAGCAAAAATATATAGAATCGGTCACAACATTTTTTGCATGTTGTGTTGGTGAAAAAGGAAAGAAAGATAAGAGATTCAGTTTAACATTATAGAAGCTTTGGTAGGTTTCGGTGAAAATATAGAACTTTTTTTGTGTGTCATATATGCTTTCCATTAGATTATGTGCTGGTTTCTTAGTGAAAAATTAGAGTTCCGAAAAATGAGGGATTAAAAATGGCCAGTGTGTTTGGCAGATTGGATTGGAAGAGAATTGCATTTTTAAAAACAGACTTTTATACAAGTTGCAAATTTTTCATGAGGTACTTAATGATAACAGCAGTTTAAAATGGAGTTGGAAAACATTTACTAGCCAAGTTTAGGATGATGACAACGAAGGTGATGACATGACAACAATGACAATAATGATATCTATCAATTGTTTATCAGGAAGAATTCAAATAACATGAATGGAAAACAAATACATTTAAAAAACTATTTATAATAATTAAACATAACAAGCAGAGCTAGGGTCCTAGAGGTAGCTAATACAAAACTTACATTCAGTCTTAGCACAAAAATGCATATTACTTTAAAGGGGAAAGTAATTCTTTGGGAAGGTAAAAGTTATCAGAAAATAGAATGTTGACAATGAATGTATTTCACAGAATATTGAAACAGAACTGTTGAATTAGATCATTCATTAACACATTTTGTCTTTCATTATTTTCACTCTTCATTCATTATGTCTGCTAACTCATAAGTAAAGGGAAGAGTGGAAATATTTTTCTGATGCCCCATTGTGGTACGCTTGGGCAAAATAGGAAAGGATGCCAGCAAATCTTTTCTAGATGTGACTTTCAATAAATGTTTGAAGTGAATTGAAAACTTTTTTTACTAACCCTAAATGGTTATTTCTTAGAAATCTTGGAGATACAATTTTAGATGCAGTACAGTCCAACAGCAGGCCTTTGCCATGGTATCTTTCCTATCTCTGGAATGGTCTTCCTAGTGAGGAACATGTCTCTACTGTCTTTGCACAGCAAAAAATATTTTACTTCACCATAGCATTTTTATAATTTTAAATAAATAATGTATTCATTTTAAACACATTGTTGTTTAAAAATGTTTATCTCGACTTCTGCTTTTGTTGTTGCTGTTAATATTGCTATAATTAAATGTTGTTATACCTATACACACACACACACACACACACACACACATACTTATTCTGGTATTACCAAACAATAAACAAAATATAAAACATTAAATATGACAATAAATAGGAGTTAAATCGAAATTAAAGTGAAGATAATTACAATCAGATTCGCAGTTAAAAGCTTAGTAAAATAGACCTATTTTTTGCAATTTTCTTCAATATGAAGACATTAAAAACCTCCTAAGGAGGGCATTCCCTAAACTGTAACCCGTGCAGGAAAAGACAACCTCCCACATACCACCAGCCAAGCTTCTGGCAACAGAGCATCTTAAAAAGGGCCTCTCCTATTGTTATAAATAACTGGGCAGATCCATTTAGGAATGGTGTCATTCCCAAGAATGTTTAAGAATTTTTATTGCTGTGTTATCATATGTTTTAATTGCTTTCACATTTTATTCTGTGATTTTAGCCTGGTTTAAGCTACTATATGCCTAAAGGCATGGATTCACCCTCTTCACCAAAAGAGAAAAATAAATGATCTTGGTGTTACTCAGGCCCATTTCAGCTTGAATAGCTTCTCCTTAATACATAGGAAAGGGCCTTCTTTTATTCATGTCATTGTTCATTCTTTGAGCTTGGATCCTATCCTGTCTATTGCACTTCATTTTTTTAAAAATATTATTTTAATTTGGAAGCTGAGATAAAAATAAATCTAATAAAAACATACTCAGTTCAACTTCCTGTCTTATCCCACTACATAATCTTGTCAATGCATTTTCACTTTCACAAAATTTCATTCTGCTCATCTGTGTCCAAGATACTACCATGAAAAATCTTGAAAAAATGCTTTGAACCAGGATATGATAATCCTGATTTAGCATTCACAGACAAGGTGCCAAAAACTCTTGAAGATAAAAATTACTGTAAATTTCATGACAAGGAAGAAGATGCAGTAAGAAAAAAAGAACTTGCAATGTTTAAATATATAGAATGATTACATAAATACATGCCAAATGATTATAAATTAATTAAATTTCATGTTTATTGTTCAGATGCTAATAGAAATTGGATGTTGCATTATATATTGCAGATCACACACAATGATGTGGGGAGATGTTTTTTTTTTTTTTATCACGCAAATAAAAAGGAATGACAAAAGTAGGCTGCAGAGGGCACCCATGTCCTACAATGCAGAACAAACTTCAGTTTCTATGTAAATATTCCAGGAATAATACAAGATTACAGTGTTAAAAGATACTTTTAAAATGAAGATAAGGCTGAAAAAATTGGATAATTTCTCTGCATATTCCTTTTGGAATATGATTTCTATCATTCTATGCTTTCAAAATGTATTCCTCATATATTTCTAAAGGACAATGATAAAGGTTTAGCATTATTTTTAAAATATAATTGCAGAGTATTTTTATATGACAATCCTCAAGTATCAGAGATCTGAAACAAACAAAGCATTGTTTTTTGATACCAATCAGATAATCTAAATTAACAGAATGAAAGTATTTGCTCATTAAAGCCTCATATTAAAATATTGCTTCTTTGAAATTGACTAAAAAGTAATTGTAGCACAACAGCTTCTATCTTGTTAGCATGTATTATTCTAGGTACTTACCTGCAAAAGGTGAGTAATGAAAGAAAGGTTTGTCATAAAGGGTAAGCATTATCCCTCCCCCCCCCCCATGTTAAACTTTAGGTTAATATAAGTTCAAATTAGACACATAAAATTCAACCTCTCCATCCACCCAAGAAATGATATTAATTTTAAGGAACTCATGTGCAACATATATATATTTAAATCATAAGACTCATGCTTGACCTGACCAAAGATCAAGACAAGTATTCTAGTTCCCATGGTCTGAGAAGACCTTAGACAGAGAATGGATAAAACACTACCCTCTGCAGCAATGGACAGTCAGGGTTTTAAGGCATTTAACCAAGCACCTTTAGTAATCAGGATATACATATCTACTTGATGAGGTAGTGGGGGGGGGGCACAGGGGTGGAGGAATGGGAGAAAGGAATGCTATGTATGCCTCTTTGAATGAAAGCTCGAAGAAATGAAATAAATACATGTTCCCGGGATTTCACATTGCAAGCTTTTTCTGTTCACCCCCTTGTGTGCATGATTTTTGTTTCAGATATCCTTATCTTTTGGAATTTAAATGAAGTCATAAAGAAATATGAGAGGGAGGCTGAACCTATTTTGGTGGATGCTGTTTTGTCAGTAGGCATTTCTGAAGCATGCACACACACACACACACACTGATTAAGCACTGTTAATAAGCAATTTCTCCATCATTCTTTTTCATTTTTTTAAAAAGGAATTTAAGTTAGAGACAATCATCACATAATGTTGCAGTGAATTCTATAAAGCAACTATTCACTGTTTGACAAAGAGACTTTATCCTGACTATCAGAAAATTTCATCTGTTAAGAGACCCCAAATTTTGGTATGAGGGAAGAAAATAGCCTCCCTTTCCAGTCCAGCTAAGTATAATTATTATCAATATTATTCTTGACATACGGTATCTTATTTCCATCTATTTGTTTTAAAAGAAAACATTGTAAAGCTGTCTCCTTTCCTTATATGGAAATTGGTTTGAAGCAACTTCAAAAAACATAACATTGCTTTAACAGTTAACAATGTTATTAATTGCTTTAATTTAGTCAGTGAAAGACCTCTAAACTATGAGCCTGATCCAAGAGGCTTATCTACATGTTCTGAGAAAAATCCAGGTCAGGATATGCCATCCTTACGTACATAAAAGTATAGATGGTTGAAAAGATCGAGTTTCCTTCCCCACTACCATTTAATTAACGAGGGACAGGAGTATATTCAAGCTCACTGATATCATTTGGCCTATAGTAGTTTCTAAAAACTTAGGTTATTTCTTTATAGAAATATGTATGTACTATTTATCAAACTCATAAGAACCCTTCCAATCTTGCTCATCATAATGTAATACATTCTTAATAACATTTTAAAAACAATAGCTTTAAAACCCTCTAAAATAATAAAAGAGGATAACATAGCAAAAAATGAAAATAAAATCAACCTAATTAGTCTCCATTAAAAAAACTCCTGAAATAAAAGCATTACTTGCTTAGCTACCATCAGCTCCTGCTGATTATATGGATCAATTCCTTCTCTGTCAATCTTTCACTAGGAACAGCTCTTCCAGTGATATTCCAGTACTATTACTAGTATTAATACAGCATTATCTTCCTCCTATTCTACTGTTCTTTAACTTGCCAAATATAGTACTTTTCTAGTCCATAACCTGCTCACATCATATGATATAAGTATGTGAGTTTTGCATTGGATATTATTTAATTAATTTAATTAATATTCTCACCTCAAGAGAATAGTTCATTTTTATTTCTTTCAGCACTTATTGATTGATTCCTCTTGTTCAGTAACTCTTTCCATATCCATAATTTAAACATAGCATCTTTATTCTTTTGCTCTTAATGATATTGCTAGAAAAAAAACTATACCTCTAATTACTCTGATCTCTGTTGTAATAGAAATATTCTTATCCTTCATAAAGTTATTTAAGTTTACTTTCCTCCCTAGCATTAATCTCCTTTTTTAGATCTCTAATGTACTATTTATCTATTCAAGGAAATAAAGTTATCCATTATTTTCACTTCCTCAGAGTCAAGTGTGAATTTGTTAGATATGTTGTCTTGATATTTAAAATATTCAAAAGCTGTTCTGAGTGTTCTTTGCTTTCATTTAAGAAAGTGGAGCTGTCTCTATAGCTCAGATTGTTAGTGTTTTCACTCTCTTGTTTTGTCATCTCCTGCCATTTCCATGTTTGCAATACAAGTTAAATAAATATAGGGTCGACATACATCCTTGCTTACTCTCTTTCCTACCCTATGACACTTTTGTTTATACAACTCATTTTTACAGTAGCTTCTTATTACAGCAATTATACATACAGTATTTCTTCAAAGAATAATCAGGTGTTCTGCCATGCCTATTAGCCTTTACATTCTGGTGATCCATGGAAAGGCCTTGCTGTGGTCAGTAAAACAAAACTAACCTTCCTGCTTAAAATTTCTCCATTATGATCTTTTGTTAGCTCTCTGAACTTGTATCCTTTTCCTGTTCAGGACCTGTCTTTACATCTGGCAGTTCTTATGCATGTCTGATTCTATTTTTCTTTTTAAGCTTTTAAACCAAAACTTTGCTTGTGGGAGGAAAGAAATAAATGGCTCCGTAATTGTCACATTTTCTTCAATTTCCTTGCTTTGGGATATATATATAAAAAATCCCTTCTCCCTTCCCCATGGGCGGTATATGTCTTCCTCAACCTCAGGTCCTCTAAAGGCCAGGGAATGTGAGAGTTCTGCACAGTATCATAGCTGTTCTTAGCATTGCACTCTTCTGGACAGAGAGCTCTGATGTTGTTCCTGGGATCTGTTGGAGTCACTTTCCCAGCTTAAGAGTCACAGCCCCAAGTGCTCCTACCACCACCGGAACCACTTTGGCCTTCACTTTCCACATCCTCTCCAGTTTTTCCTTCAGGCCCTGGTACTTCTCCAGCTCCTCGTAATCCTTCTGCCTGAGGTTGCTGTCACTTGGCACTGCTCCATCCATCACCACCGCTGTCTTCTGGTCCTTGTCTACTACCATAATGTCTGGTTGAGTGGCCAATATCTGCCTGCCTATCTGTCTGGATCTGGAAGTCCCACAGGATCTGTTCTTGTTGATCTGGTGCTTAGTTCCTGTTCTTGTGCTGCTATGATCAGTGCCTCAGTGCTGTCTTTTAGTCCAGCTCTTTCCAGCCACTGGTAGGATTTTCCAGTGTCAGTCACTCCGCTCTCTGCTGATGGTACATCCCATGCATTGTCATGTCTTGCCCTGGCACTTCTTCTGCTTGATCTTCCTTCCATGTCTGCTGCTGCCTCAGGCATTCTCTCAGCAGCTCATATTTGGGTGCCATCTTACTGATATACTCCTGGATGTTGTCCTGGGTTTCTTCCAGGACAGTGGTTTTGACTCACCAGACCCCTTTCCAGCTGCTGCACATCTCTGGGTGTTGGACGTGGAGTGGAAACCTCCATACATTGTGAGGACTATAGACCTACATTCAATTTTCTAGTTATTATTTACAGTATATTGAGTCAATAAGGTATATTGATATAAGATCTTTTTAATTATTTTACACAGTGCTGCTAAAATATCCAGGAATTCTAGAAGTCTAAAAGTTTGTTCTGACTTGTAATGCAATTTCTTCCATAAACAGTGACTACCAATGAAAATTCTGATTCAGTATACTCCAAAATAAAATATGCCCATTACTAGAAAATAAATAATAGTATTGAATTTTTCTTAAAAAAATATTTTTAGCAGTATGTATGAATCTAAGAACTTATGAATATTTAGGCTGTGTCCACCATTGCGTGTTGTGAATTTTAACATTGTGGTTTTATTTCTTTCAATTGGCTTGTTTCACATGGTTTTTTTCCAGTTAATGTATTTAAACTGAGTATCAGATATATTCCTGCTAAAAATAATCAGTTGTTAACTATGCATAAATGTATTATATGAGAGTTGTGCATATTTTTTTAAAAAAATATAATTTTATCCTGTAAAGCTGTAAGAATAGTAATTATTTAGTGTAATCCTCTCAATTTCTTTATTTCAGTGCATATAAATACATATAGCTATGACAGTTTGTTAACCTATGAATTCACATCTACCAGTTCAGGAGAAGGTAATTCTCAGAATCTTGGGCCACTGTTGTTGCTAGCTGGTGCTGATTGGACCTGATGTCTAAATATCTGAAAGACACCAAGCACAGATCTGTTGCTTATATGCATCACTCTAACCAACTGATATTTGAGTTGCACCACGTAGTAAGGATGCTCTCATGTTGATTTTCAAGTTAAGCTTGGTTACTAGATGCACACATGAATTGTTTTACTTGGTAAAAGTGCACATGGGTTTGCCTTTAACCTCTACAACTTTGTTGATTGATAAATAACAGCAAAATATGTAAACATAAGTTGATTAAATCAACACACATTGTTGTTGTTGTTTTTTTGTCTTTTAGGGAAGGTAACATTGGTAAGATCACAAATAATTTTCTCCTGTATCTTTATGGTTGTCACCTCAAGAACCATTTGTTAGAAGAGAAAATGTGGGTGGGATAAGCTGGTTAAAATATAAAGATTTGTTCAATTTTAAAGAGGGTGAACCAAAAATTAAAACAAGGGAAATGTTAGAGTTGGAAGGTTTTACATGTCATTGGTTCACCTATATACAACTGGCAGAACATTTTAAACTAGATTTATCTATTTATTTATTTTTATTTATTATTCAAATTTAATTACTGCCCATCTCCCTCAAAAGAGATTTAACAAATTTGTTAATGAAATAACTGTTTCAAATGGATCTTTGTATAAATGATGATCATGTTGTTACTAAGATGTATAAGATGTTGTTACAGATGAATATGGAAGATGAACATGTCAAGGACTGTATGATTAAATGGGCTAAGAATTTTGGATATAATATCATGCTGGACCAATGGGAAAATAAGTGGACTAAAGGTTTAAAATTTACACTGAATTATAACCTGAAAGAAAAAAATTATAAGATGATGTGCCATTGGTATTTTGGGATGTGGTGGTGCTGCGGGTTAAACCGCTGAACTGCTGAGCTTGCCAACAGGAAGGTCAGTGGTTCGAATCAGTGTGATGGGGTGAGCTCCCATTTCTAGTCCCAGCTCCTGCCAACCTAGCAGTTCGAAAACATGCAAATGTCAGTAGATTAATAGGTACCACTTCGGTGGGCAGGTAACGGTGTCCCATTTAGTCATGCCGGCCACATGACCATGGAAGTGTCTACGGACAAACGCCGGCTGTTTGGCTTTGAAACGGAGATAAGCACCGCCTCCTAGAATCGGACACGACTGGACTTAATGTCAAGGGAAACCTTTACCTTTACTACCATTGGTATTTAACTCCTGATAAGTTGTCAAAAATGTATAATGGTGTAACTAACATCTGCTGGAAATGTGTACAGGGTGAAGGAACATTTTATCATCTTTGGTGGACTTGTGAGAAGGCTAAAAAGCTCTGGGACCAAAAATGTATTACTATTCAAAAGATGCTTAAAGTAAATATACAAACACACACACACACACACACACACACACAGAACTGTTTCTTCTGGGGTTGATGGAAAAGGAGTTAAAGAAACAATACAGAGTTTTGCTGTTATACATGATTACAGCTGCAAGACTTCTATATGCACAGTGATGGAAAGATCCACAAATACCTATGGTTGAACATTGGATTGTTAAATTAATGGACTTGGCTCAAGTGTCTAAATTAACAGCACTAATAAGATAACACTCTGTTTCTGGGTTTATATCTACTTGGCGACCACTTTTAGAGTACTTCCTTCTAATAGAAAAAAATGAAGTTTTGACTTTGGGTTTTAATTATTGAATGGCTTGTTTTAATAGAAATAATGTTATGATAGTTTAATTAATGGTAAGAGACTAGATCTGTAAATTTATATCGGTATTGGAGAAAGTCAGAAGTCAATTTCCATTTATGTTCTCTCTCTATTGACACTTTTATAGTTTTTTTTTTTAAATATTTAGTTCTGTTTTCTATCTATTCTATACTTCCTTTTTGTATCTTAATTATATTTTAAAAAAAAATATTTAAAAAGACAAATAATTTTCTTCTCTCTTCAGCAAATAAGTTATCACAGAAACTGCTATAGTTACTGTAGAGAAAAGAAAATTATTTTCAATCTTACAGATGCTGAAAATATAATGGATTCTTTGATACGTTATTTGTTGAGCAAATGACCTACACAGAATTGTCATTTCTTGTAGAACAAACATTCTATCAGCTACTGAATATTTTCTCAGTCTGAATAGATACATTAAAATGAAGTGAGAAAGCTTTCAAGAGATAATGAATGACCCCCCCAAAAATGTTTCTAGGTAGAGAAATACCAGCATTTCAAAATCAAACATAGGGTTAGGATCATTTGAGTCTGCCCTGCATAGCACATCACATAACACTTGTTTCCATTCCTCTTCCTGTCCCAGCATATAATTTGTTTCACAAGTTCTAATGCAATTTTCTTTTTCAAAAGTCCAACAAAACAGAACATCCAAATGGAAAATCCTTTGTTTATTTCACTTTCTTTGTGCCAGGGCTAAATAATTCTTTACAATTCTTTCACAAAAATACAAGGTTCTCATATCTTATTCTAGTGTCAGTTTTCTCAAGCTTCACACCTTGATATAATATCCTATCTCCTAGCTAATCATCTAGGCACTTTGGATGAGGTAGATATAATATTCCTATTAGCTGACCTTACAACAGAAATATCAGGAGGGGTCACCAAGTTTAGTGCAGTTGAACAAAACAGGGAAAGTGTTTTACCTCTACTACTGTCCTAACTGCCAGGAAACACGCTGAGACAAGGAACTGGTCTCTAATGTTTTATTGCTTGTACATAACAGGAATCCTAACAAACTGAAGAAGCATGGGAAAAACCCAGACATATAAACCCCAAAGGTTAAGGCGGGCCCAATCTGTGTCTCTTTGAATGGCTACCTAATTCCTCAGTGCTACGCATGCGCTTAACAGTCTGGATGGGAGCCCCCTGCTCGCCATCCTTACTCATGACAACTACCATGAGGAGAAAACCTGTTACTGGGACTTCTGGTGGTGACATGGCAGACTGAGCAGCTGGGCCCACAGACAATGCAGCATTTTTTTTGGGGGGGGGGGGCTCAGACAGGTTTTCCTGAATCCCAGGAGCGTTTGACTGGTAAGACCTAGCTGGAAGGCTGGGACGTCATAATGTTCCAAGCCATGCTGTAGCCTTAAAGGAACACTAAGACTGGCAACCCCATTTCTAAATCACCAAATACACACACACACACACACACACAAACACATATATATATGTGTATATATATACATACACACACAGACACATATATATATATACATACAAACACACACACACATATACATACACACATACATACATACACACACACACACACACACAAATATATATATATATATATATATACATACACATACACATACACATACACATACACATACACATACACAAACACACACCTTAAAAGAGGCTTTCTACATCAAGGAGAAGCTGGCTCTCTTGGTACTTATTGTTATTTTGGGGATTACTTTTCAAAAATATTCTTTTTTAAGTTTTGGAATTTGTTTTCCTTCCAAATATAAAGGAGGATGGAGAGTAAACAATTGTCTTCCTGTTATTATTTTGGTATTAAATTTGAAGATATTAGCATTTTCATACACATTGAATTGGCTGATTTAAACCTTCAGCTTTCTGTTTATACTTTCCCCTGGGAACTGTCTGCTTATCTCACTTTCACTTTGTCTAAACATACTTCGGAACTTTTCCACTGTCTTCAACTTTCACTGGTTAAGTTCCTATGGGACACCATAATCTACTGCTTGAAAAATGGAGGATTTTAAACAGATTTTTTCTGACTTCCTTCAAGATTTTAAACAGATCTTTTCCGACTTCTATCAAGTTTTTATACAACACATTCAGGACATTGTGGAAAATATGAGCTCTAAAATATGTCATCTGGTTGGGGATGTAGTGGATGAAATTGAACAATTTGACAGTGACAGAAATGTTTCTTCTAAGAATGAGATTGGGATTTCTGTAGAGATGCTGGATGAAGACTGGATAGTGGAGTTGGAGAAATTTAACAGAGAGAGGGATCTGCAAGCAATAAGTGAAATTGACTTTCTGGTGAAATGTGATGAAAAAGAAGGGGTCATTATGTATGGGAGGTTTTCTGAAGAGAAGTTGGAATTTTTGAGGGAGGGCAGTTGGGTTGTTTGATTTCTTTTCAAGAGAAAAGCTCTGTGCACATTGTGGTGATATGTAAATGCTTTGGTTTATTTTGACGTGGGATAAGGGTTAAAGAAAGTTTATCTGGATCGCTTTTAGGGTTTGACTGATGTTATTTGTTTTTAAGGATATGGATTAAGTTTATAGGGTATAAAATATTTATTTGGATGGTTTTAAGAATTTGATTTAAGGTCATTGTTTCAAATTGCTTTTCTTTTTGGGGTTTATTAAGATTAAGATTATTAAAATTGTTGTATTATTTAGTATAATGGCATACAATTTATATGCTTTTTAGTTTGATTTTTATTATAGTAGGCAGAAATGTATAGAATAGTAGTAGGAAGGGAATAATTAAGTAAGTGTTATTTGGGGGGAGAAGTTGTTTAGGGGGTCACTATGATTTTTATTTATTTATTTTAATATAAGGGGAGGGAGTAACTGTACTTAGTGATTTTTATAATGTGCTAAAGGGGAATGATTTATAGAAATAATGTGACTTTGGTTTAATATAGACTCAGAGATTGATTATGGAAAACTTTTGTATATCCTTGCTGTTAAAAGGTGGAAGTCACATCTTTCTGTAACAATTTTTTTTTCCTTTTGTGTTTTCACACCTGTTTAGTTTTTCTTCTCTTTTTTGTAGTTTTTTGTTTCTTCATAGTTTTTATCTTTATTTTCAAACTTAATAAAATTCATAATAAAAAAAGGAGAAAAGCTGTTACTGGGCACTGCTATAATGTACAACATCATTGCTGATTAAATATTAATTTTAACTACTAATTAATGTCCATTTCTCCTGTTTCTCTTTCCCTTGTCCATTGTATACATTGAATGTGTGATGTAAACACACATGAATGAATAGGAATCAATAGTGCATCAATAATGCACTAATTATTAAACAATTTTCTAACCAAAAAAGAGTGTTTGTATTAGAGCTCGTATTTGTGATACGCTAGGAAGCTGTGATATGCCAAGAAGTTCTGTTTTGCTATAAAAGCTATGTCGTAAGCTTGAAGTTTGTTTTGCTTCAGGATAAGAATCCAGTCCCTTTGACTTTTATGTACCCTTCATATTCTGCAGCTTCAATTATACAAAACACTACAGTAAGACAGGCAGTAGCTAATCACAAACAATTAATTTGGTACATAATGCTGACACATATAAAGATGTTGGGAACAAAGTGGTCTCATATATGGATAAATGGGGTAAAGAATCAGTTGGATGGATGGTCTGGGGTGAGTTGTATCCTAAGTTTTTAAGAAGGGTTCCCTCATCCCTTCTACAGAATGAGGAGCAACAGGGTTCTGCACTTCACCTTGCAGATGAACCAACCTGCTGGTTCCTGCTTTCCCCAGTAGCCTCTTCAACCTGAACTTAGTAAGAAAATATTAAGAACTGTGCAGTGTATGGTAAGAACTGAACATCAGCTTACGTCTTGAATATACCAGGAAGGTGTTAAGTGACTAAAGTGAAATTGGACATGTTATGTGAACTCAGCAGTCATCCTGTTATACAAACAAAGCTTTCATGTTAAGCCATAATACGTCTTGTAATTATACCTAAATTTAGAATAGGAGTTTACAGTAGATTACAGGCACTGATGCAGATTTATTTTGTAATATTGTAATAGATAATGGTGATCATATCAACAACTGTGCTGGTATAAGACTATAATACAGTTTTGATTGATATCAACAACAGCAATAATTAATAATGGAGTTAGCTTTGACAGTGCCAAAATCAAGAACTGAAGTGAGTTTAAAGCATTGGCATGACCATCTATTTGAAGGCAATGTACAGGTGTGCTGGCCATGAAGCTTGTTGGGGTGACTCCCTACTTTTTAAGCAAACATTAAAGCACATAAATTGAATGTTTTAATGAACAATCTGTTCTCCTTAGGTGCTGCTGTTTTATAAAAGAGAAAAAAAAAGTGAATGCGGTTATTCTGTATTCTTTGCCATTTCATATCTGTATTTCAGACAATACTGACTTTATTGCTATAAAATAACCATAAGGAAAGACTCAAGAATTCAACTGCATTAGTTTCAAAGTAAGTTTAAAGAATTCTGCCAACTTTCTTTCACAGAAAGTGTATAGTTAATTAATTTCTTTGGGTGCACTTGCTAGATAGATCTTACCTTGTTGGGGATTTAAGAGTTCCAGTTATAGAAAAATAATCTTGCCTTATGCCGTCAGAGGCAGGTGCTTCCCCTCATAATTTGCACCAGTGGGTGTTAAAATATTCACGTTCTGTGTTTGCATATGTGCATGCTTTTGGAACCATGTTTATTCATACATCTGTTACTTGCCAATAAAGAATAAAGGAGCATAACACCTCTTTAATTTGTACTCATTCCAGAATAGTGCAATTTAGTTTAACAGAAGGCTCTTCAATCTAGAAAGCCCAGGAAGTAAACTAGCTCCTGTCTATTCCACTGATTAAACACACACACACACACACACACACACAGAGAGAGGGAGAGAGAGAGAGAGAGAGAGCAATGTTGTAAGCATCTCATTAGAAAACTGGCTTGGATTCTACTTTCATGTGCAGTGATCTTGCTCTGAAAAGATGTAACTTGAACTTATTACTATTCTTTTCTTACAGAATATATTCATGCTAAATTACTTAAAGCCATTACCTTACCTTTCTCAAAAACTCAATTGTTTGAATATAATCCCCTGATTCTTTAAAACCTTTAAAACCTTTATTTGGAATTAAATGAGCTTATCAGTCTTTTATACATCTTTGCCACTTTCACTAAAATTGTGCTTTTTATTAAGATCAGTGACAGAATCCCTATTAGATTTGATGAGAGATGAGAACATTTTTTTTTTCTTTCCTTCTTGGCATTAAAAACTAGTAAGAATTATAGAAAGAAAGGCACAATGAAGAACAAAGCAGTTGTGATTTTTTCTGGAAGATGGTCAGTCCAACTATAATAATAAAGCAAAACTTTGGTCCCTTTGAGAGAGTGACTGGCCCAAGGTCATGCAGCTGGCTTTGTACCTAAGGTGGGATTAGACCTTCATACTTACTTCAGTCGAACCATATTCACCATTTGGTTCACCAACGATGTAGTTTTAAAAGATTCTTCTTGAGCTCCAGATAGATAATTGTTTAATATATTATTTATCTATCTAGATAATAGTTTAATATTATCACAAACTTGGCCACCTCACACCAAACACCAAATTAATTTATGTAAGCTAAAACAATTGAAGTCCCAATACAGATTCTTCCTTTCCTCCTTTGATAAATTTGTCTTCAAGGCATGCACTCTATTATCAGTTTGTCATTATCAAGTACAGCTTGGTACAATAATAAAATTCAGTCCTAAAGAAATACCCTGAGAAATGCAGGGATTGACATCTATGAGCTTAAAGAATTAATAGGAATACTGTACTTGTAAAAGCATGGTTACAACTTAAATTCAACCTGAGTTCATACTCCAACTAAATACATATTCCCATAACATTCTGTCATTGACAAAAATCTTTAGAGAGTTGATGTAGCAGGATTTGCTTTTCTCCCTCCCTCCTCCCCCCCTCTCCAGCAAGCTTATTTCTCTTTATTCTTAATTTTTGTTTGATTATCTTTTCCACCAGTTTGCCTGAGAGAAACATTAACCTAATGGCCCAGATATCACTTCCCCCCCCCCTTTTTTTTTTGGTCTAATGGCTCAACTTCTTCTCTTCTTCTTAAAATATATTTAGAGATGTTCTAATTATTTTTCTTAATGTTTTCTTGCCATTTCCTTACCCCTGTTGTCCTCCTCCTGATTATCATCTTATCCTATTTATGCCAACATGTATGTTCTAGATCAATAAAATCTTCCTGAAGGAAGCTTTTTCAGGTTTTCTAGGAACCAAAACAAATCAAACTAAACAAGAAAGCTAAGCTGGATTCTTCCTTAACTTGATAATGCAATTCTTTAATCCTTGTTGTTTTAAATAACCTCCAGACATAAGGAATAGGTTATGTAAATCTCTTTTTTCACCAGTACCTAACTTTTAATAAGTTTCCCTTTTTATAGTCAAATATAAGTATATTGGATCCTTCTGGGACATTCCTATTAGCATTATGCAAAATAGTATTATGATCATTGGTTCCTATTGGTTCCATAATACTCATGCCATATCATGATGATCACTTAGGATTTAATCTAGGATTGCCACCTCTCTGGCCAGTTCCAAGACCAAATAATAACAATTGCTTCCAAATCTGGATCCAAATAATAAAGCTGCACACAGAAGATGCTGAAGTGTGGCTTTTATATTCCGCATCAAACATTGGTTCCTCCTAGATCACTAGATGCAGTATATAAACCTAGATATTAATGAAATACAGTAATGGTACTAGAAAGCAAATTCCGGATTGTAAGCACTGCTGTCTCGTGACCATGTAGGTGGCTTGGAAAGAAAGAGAGATATGGTAGATATTAATGACTAGGTTCATTATTTTGATCTTTACTTTTACAGCCTCTTGGTTTGGTTAACCAGCTAGTTGCAAACATCTCATCTATGTGCATGCTGAAATAGGTGCATGCATATACATGTACATTCTAATGACAAAGTACCTAGAAGAAAGAGAGAAGCAACAATTCATCCTGATTCAATGTGATCTTTTTTTCTCTCTATTAGCCAGCTGATCAGATGCCTTTCAGGGGAAAACAATAGTCTGGTTTATGCTGCCAATGATATGGCAAATTAATAATTTCATTCCCTTCCCCGTGTCTGCTGATGAGGCTGTTTAACTTGTAGAGAGGGAGAGCAGGCCAAGGTACCTTTATGCACTGCTCAAAAGTTAACCCATGAACCATATATTGTAGCCCATGGACCCTGCATTTTGTAGCAGGAAAATCCATGGAATCCAGTAAGACTTCCATAGAAAAGTTTTTGGGATAGAAATGGAAGATAAATAAATTCATTCCAAATAAATCTAAACAAACTGTAATACTATTGAAACCAAATTATTGGAGTTGGTTATTTTTTATCTAAATTGTGAAAAGAAAAATAAATATCTTCCAAATACAGGACAGAATAGTATACTTACATTTCCCTGACAGGCATTTCTTTTGTGTAAATAACCAAATGCAGCCCTGTAAAGATTTAAATGTGCATACTGATCATAATTTGATGCTTTGTACTGTCTCCTCAATATGCTTAAAATTAATCACAACGGAGGGAAAAAAAGAACAATCTAATGATAAAAAGCCTTTTTTTTTCCCACTCCAGGGAGTAGCTGATCTCAATTTTATCAGCTACCAATTAATCTAGAATTACTTTTGAGATACGCTTTGTACACTTTGGCAGCTAGATATTCTTAACATAATAATTATGTATTTTTTTCCATGGCCAACAAATTAAATGCTAATTGTGCCCTAGAAGTTGGTGGTATATATCAATAATTTGTTTTGGTTCATTTAATATATATTTATAAAGGCATAGTAACCAACATTATTTATTTACCATAGTATGCATAAATATTTAAATCTTCTTTGCATTGTTATGGATCACTGGTGCAGGATTCATCAACTACTTTGCATAGTAATATACTTTATAATTATGATGAGAGTTGTAGTCTCATTACACTGGTGGCTACAGAACAAACAGTGTTTCTGGAGTATTTTTTTTTATTATTATTATTCATGCTGTCTAGCTGCAAAGTTGTAAATACATAATTTTATATATGCCTTTTTATACAAGCATACTAGATTATTGTAAGAGTTTTAAAATCGTTCTGAATCCCACTGAACCTAATAAGACTCACTTCTGAGTAGACATGCACAGTTACTCTCAGAGTGCTAGAAAGCGTTTGGCCTGAGAGATCAGAAAAAATCACACACCAGACATTTCTATAAAAATATATTTTTTTTACAGAAAGCACAAAAACATATTTTCAAGCTGTGCATTCACACGTGCTCAGAGAGGACTGGAAAGAGAGGCTGTACTGGAAAGCTACAAAAGCGAAACTAAAACAAGTCCAGGCAAGTTCCTCCCCCAGGCAATGTAGTATTTTTTTAACACCCAAACTGAGGACAATTAATTTTGACCTCTTCACCCTGCCGATACTTAAGAATGTACTCAATTACCATGGTAACCTAGTAGCTTAGTCCGTGCAAAAACAAAGAAATGCCAACAGTTACAATATTTTAATAGCTTTTTATTTATCCATAATTATTTATTTGTTTCTTCATTTGTAATAGAACCTTTTAGACTTCTGGCACTTTTTTGTTTACAAAAACTAAGAAAAGGTAAAAGCAGCAGTATTTTTTTAAGCCATGTAAAGAACCATTTTACAACCAGGTACCATAATCAAAAGTTGTATCTCTGGTATTTTGTTAGTTCATAAGAGAACAGATAATCTGACCTGCACGTGTCATTATTTCATTTATTTGCCAGCAAGTTTCTCTAGTGTGAAAAGTAAATCAAATGTTTTGTATCAATTGCAGATCTCCACAAAACCAAACTTCCATTATCTAACCTTCTTGAATAAAATACTTTGATGATGCTACAGTTTTATTTTATATAATAAGTAAACATACTGTGGTTTATTTTATATAATAAGTAAACATACTGGACACACTTCTGGTCCATATCTGTAATACTGGATGCAGTCTTACGCCTTTACTGTAGAATGGTAAGTGATGTCCCTTTAAAAATAATGTTCTCTTTTGTGGTATGGACTTTCACAATTTTTTTTTTAATTTACATCTTACTATAAAAAGTTTGAATTAGCATGTTGTATAGTATAAACAAAAAATATAGTATGTTTAAGCATATCAAATTAGAAACATTATTATAATGAATTCAAATACAGCAATTGATCTTTATAATAGGAAGTCAAATAATGTTCAGTAGATACAAACTGAATTAGTATTCGATTCTCTATCTAGTATAGAACTTCTATTCCTCTGACAGTAAAAAAATAGTATCTTCTACTACAAATTCATACTTAAAACTCAGTTCAGAACAAGAACACATTTTCATTTCCTTACCTTTCGTCTCCCATTCCTAGATCATTTTATTTTTAAGCATGAAGCCAAATATATGCAATACAAAAAAACAAACAAAAAAACAAACAATCAGACAGGAAGACAGAAAAGTTTTACAGAAAAAGTGGCATACTGTATTACTGGTGTCATTAAAACTGGTGAAGCAATATCACCGTTAGGTTCCTAAATCTGCCTTCCAAAAGTATTGGATTTTTGGATAAAACCATAAAACATTTATGTATATTCCAACATTATAATGTCTTTTCTAAACATCCTGATATCTATATTTCTTGTTATCTGATTGGGGTTAATACCAGTGATAAATTAATTTCAACGATTTTTTGCTAATACTACCAGAAACAGATCTTAGCAGTTTCTGTTCTGACAATGAATTTAATTTGTATATTCAGTATATACAATTTCCCATTCCCATATTTGTTTTAAACTCTTGGTTTGCATTCCAGACACCATTAGTAATAAACCATATTTTTTTTACACTCACTATTATTTTTTTTTCTTTTGATTCAATACGATTCTGTCACAGAGAAATGCAACTTTTTTTTTTTTTTAGAATAAATAAGAAATGAACTATCCAGTTAGAATTGGAACCAAAGAATTATCATACTGGTTATAAAAGTCAATAAATTAAAGACTTAGTCATGTCTACCATTCCATTTAGTTTTTCCTGCAAATTTGTTGGGTAGAATAATAACTTCTATCAAATGCATGCAATAGCATTTGGACTGGCTTCTTAAAATTCATTTTGTTTGGTGCAGATTCTGATTTCATCTTCAACTTTACTTTGTTATAAATGGTGGGTTCACAGTACAATGTATCATTTGCAGCATGTTGCAATGTCTGTGGTAGGAAATACATGTTCCTATTTTAATTCCTATAATGTATATGCATTAAACTATTTCCCACTGCCTCAAGTTCTGTTTGATAGTGAAGTGACTTGAATATTTACTACTCAAACTTTGACATGTTTGGATTTTAGTTTATGTTTATTTTTTTAACTTCTTGGCAGTTGCATTATGTTATTGATTTTTTAACTTGTTAGCAAATGTCATTCTGAACAGAAATAATGTATCTGGATGCTTAAAATGCTTCTCCTAAGCATGAGAAATTGTATCACATATGCAGAAACATATACCTTTCCCTTCCCTTATTGGTTTTTATTAATACTGTAGTTTTTTTTTTACAATTTGTCTTTTTGTTCTGCAACTAGTAACAGCAAGAGAAGGAGGAGGAGGAGGAGAAATTGGTATATTTTTAATGTTATACTTTTTAGAGCTTCTATTATTGTTTTGCAAAAGAAGAAAATATCTTGCTCCAAAAAATATTTTACGTTTTACATTCAAAGCACTGCATAGTCCTAATATAGAGAGACATACAATATGCACGGACATAATCAAATGTGTTCAATACATTTCAATTTAGGAGGGAATTTCTAGCATTAATTGTAGTTAGAATTGGCAACCCTAAATTGGATAGGTTTGCATAGGAATTTTGTTTGTATTTATAGATTTCTTTTTTCTGACTACTTTTTTTTTATGGGTAGGGCTATTTTATTTCCAAAGTTTCTGGTTTTCTTTAAAACTCTCTGTCTGTCTCTGTCTCTGTCTCTGTCTCTATCTCGACACACACAGAGACACACCTGTAAACACACACCACACACATGTACAGATAATCCTTTTATTTTCTATCCAAGGTGAAATTGACAAGAGTCCTGCCACTAGCCAAGTAAGAAGAAAAATTGTAAACTGTGGCCTGTGGGCCAGCCAGCGAGCCAGCCAGCCTGCCTGTCTGCTTTCCTGTCCAGAAGATTTAAAGAAGGAAAGGAATTCCCCCAAACAGGTGTTGTAGTAAATGTGGTCCAGACCAAACATCAGGCCAAAGCAAAAAAAAAAGAGTTGAAATGTGGAAAGGAACTTAAGTCAGCTTCATTTTCAGTCAGTTTACAAAAAGAAATCCTGAAAATTAAGGCTGCAGTGTGAAAAGCCCATGATTTCAAACCATTATCTGAAATCAAGAAAGAGGTGGGAAAGGACAGAATGAGAAACACACCAACTTTACGCTTCTCAAGCCAGAAGATCACACCAGACTAACCTTTCTTCTGACCTTTTGATACAGTATTCTTAGAATGTGGTATCCACTCCTTTATTAAGTTCAGTGCTTACTTCATAAATTTCAGAAGCAATGGAAGAACTGTCACTATAAAAGAAAATCAAACTATAAGCAGAAGCTTAAGTTCAACTGCAAGAAGAGCTCCAGGCCAGCAGGTCAAGCAGATGAAACAAGAAAGGTCTGGAAGTATATAAGATGAGAGATATTCAAGGACAAATTCCTATCTTTCTAAACAACTTTTCTGTGACTGAAAGAAGATGACATAGATTTTATTTCCCACACTTACCATCTAACAAGCAGGAATCAAAGCCCTGGATTTATTTATTTATTTAGAGAGAGGGAGGGAGGGAGAGAGGGAGGGAGGGAGAGGGATTCTCTTTTAGACATTTTAGTTATTTTAAACAAAAGAAAGGACAATTGAAAAAAAAATACTTAATTCACCATTTACTAATACTCATTTAATTCACCATTTACTTTACATTCACCTTTAGGTGGGCTAAGAATGAAAGCCCTGATCAAAATAAGCAAATATTTATTGTATATTTCCTTGGCCATTATTTAGTTTCCTATGTAAAGCTGCTATTTGTCACATGTGAACTTTCACACTTTAAAGATAAATATATAAATGCATATCATTTAGCTTGTGCCTTGTATTAAATGAACATGTCATGTTCCCGTTCCAATGTTTATGGTTCCTCGTAACGTTTCACATGTCATATCTGCAGTTGCGTGCCTGCCTGGCCACGCTGGTAAATTTCCTTTGTGCTGACTTGTGATCTTCTGGAATGTATGTTTGGGTTATCTCTGCTGTTCAAGGTTACTTTCTCAGGCCGATTCTAATGGTTGCTAGCATCTGGGGGGGTGGTTGCTATGCTAGCCTGAGGGGAGGGTTCGCAACGGGAGCAAGGCTTTTTAAGTTTGCATTTGGCGCGCTTTTGCTCATTCTCAGCTTTCTTCGTACTTTGCATACTATTCATTCAATAAATTAGTTTTCTCTAGTAACTACTGATGAGACTCCTTTTATTGGAATAGGCAATCATTACATAAATCTGAGAATCTTTAATATCAGTCCGCTAGCATCCATCCAGTTTCCTGTGAGGAGTTTAATTAGCGATGACTGAAACTGCCCCAACCTCAACCACCGGCTCGGGGGAAAGTCAGCTCTCCAGAGGTGGGGAGAAAGAGCCCATGGGACCGCGGAGAGAGGGGACTCCCACGCCAGGGTCGGATGACCTCTCCGAGGCAATGGATTCCAGCTGCGAGATGGAGAAGGCAGTGAAGTCAGTGGCAGTCAAGAAGACGGAGGGGCCCTTGTATGGGTCGCCATCAGCCCCAGCCAAGCCGGTGTACTCCTCGCTGTTTCCGACCGTGCAGATCACCAAAAGGACGAGAGCAGTGACACCAACGGAGATGGAGACGGAGAAATCCCAGCAGCTGGAGGCGAGGATGAAATCCATAGAGGATTTGTTGGCAAAGTTAACCTTTACCAGGGACACTCAGAAAAAGGAAAAGACGGGAGGTGAAGAAGGTAGTGACTCTGACACCTCTGCGTCCCCAACCCCCCTCCCCCAGTAGACAAACAGGGAAAGTAACGGAAATATTGGGGGGAGGGCCCCCGCCGAGCAGGCCTCCAAAGAAAGCCTCTTTACCTTCCCCAAGTAGGGAGCAGAAGGAGAGAGGACAGAGCCGGGAGGGGGGGAGACGTGTGAAAGTTCGACTGGCAGAGGCTCAAGAAATAGCGCCAGAGGTGCAGGAGGAAAAGCCACCACAGCCACGAAAGGCTAAGCACAAAAAGAGACACGATAGCCCAACCCGGGTCCGATATCGAGACTTTAATGTGAAGTTTAATGGGGATCCCACAAAGCTGTCATTTTTTTTGACGAATGCACACAGCTATATGGAAGAGTTTGGGAGTGTGTTTCGTTCTGAGTGGGCTAAGATTAATGCTGTCGCGACCCAACTAGAGGAGAGGGCAGCAGACTGGTTCGTGCGACTGGTTGACATGGACGCTTTGGAGTTGGATTGCTTTGATGATTTCATGTGGGCAATGAAAATGCATTTTGGTGATCCTCTAGCTGAGGAAAAAGCAAAGGTAGCTCTAAGGGAGTTGGTTCAAGGCTCCAGATCAGTGTCGGATTATGCGCTGGAGTTTCAAGCACTCTCTGGCAAAGTAGAGGATTGGTCTGCCACCACCCTTGTAGAGATGTTCAAAGATGGACTAAGACCAGATATACTACGATGGGCAGTTGTACGGCGCGACCCAGCCACGCTGTATGAGTGGATACAATTGGCTGCGAAGGTTGAGCAAGCCCAAGCTAAGTATACTCAAACTAAAAGAGGTCCCAAACAACAAGCGATGGGGAAACCTACAAGGCCAGCAGCTACTGCTAGCAAACCAGTGAGACGGTCATGGCAAGAGGAAAAAGAAAGCCGTTTTGCCAAAGGATTGTGCCTGCGGTGTGGAAAGGAGGGGCACCTGGCAGCTGCATGCCCCCGCAGGAAACCAGAGGAACAGAGAGACAGATTGGCGGGGAAATCACCAGTGGCACCGAGGAAGCTGAAAGCGATGGTAG
Organism: Candoia aspera; assembly: GCF_035149785.1. Lineage (NCBI taxonomy): Eukaryota > Metazoa > Chordata > Lepidosauria > Squamata > Candoiidae > Candoia > Candoia aspera. Next base: position 71,623,259 of record NC_086157.1, on the reverse strand, counting down.
CAGAGCTGGTGGAGGATGTGGACTTGTTTTATGGGGGACAAGACGAAAAAGAAGCCTCCCAACCGGCGGAAAACTCCAGCCACCTGCTCTAAAAAGCGCCAAGGAGCAGGTGGAAGAAGAGGGGTGCGATCATGTCTCAGTGAGTGGAAATTTCCCAACGTTGACCGTGAGACTTAAGCTCGGTTCACGTACAAAAACTGTGGAACTATGGGCTATGATTGATTCGGGATGCTCACGTTCCTTAATGCATCCTGATGTAGTAGCTGCTTTGGAGTTACCCACCTTCCCGTTGAAACGTCCCATGATTTTCACCCAATTGGATGGATCTATATCGGGGGGAAAACCGGTCACCCAGTCTACAGCGTTAGTGGCTTTGCAACTGGGTAGCCACTGGGAAAAGTTGCCCTTTGTGGTGGCACCGGTGGGTGGTCCCTTGGTCATTCTGGGGATGCCTTGGTTTGTTCAACAGAACCCTAGTATAAACTGGGTACACCGAACTGTTACTTTTGCAGATGGGTTCTATAAAGCTCCTCCTGGGGATGATGAGGAGGATAGCAATGTGGGGAGGGCAGCAGTGTCAACGCTGCATACCCTCGCTGTACCGTTGGAAGGGCTACCGGACCAATACCAGGACTTTGCCGATGTGTTTGGGGAGAAAGAGGCAGATCGGCTGCCGCCTCATCGGAAAACTGACTGTGCCATTGAAATTCTTCCCAATGCCAAGTTGCCCAGACCAAAGGTATATGCAATGACCCCAAAGGAATTGGCTACTCTTCGTGAATTCATAGACAAAAACTTACAGCGGGGCTTCATAGAACCAGCCAATTCACCAGTGGGTGCTCCAGTACTCTTTAGATCAAAGAAAGATGCAACTTTAAGACTCTGCATGGATTTCCGTGGGTTAAACGCAGTCTCCCTATTAAACAAATCTCCCCTCCCGGTCATCAAGGAAATGTTAGCCCACTTGGCGGGGGGGAAAATCTTCTCTAAATTGGACTTAAGGGAGGCGTATTATCGCATTCGCATTCGGGAGGGGGATGAATGGAAAACAGCTTTTAATTGTGCATTTGGGGCTTTTCAGTATAAAGTGTTACCATTTGGATTGGCTGGGGCACCTGGGGTTTTTATGCAATTGATAAATGAGGTCTTGCATGACCACTTGTTCAATGGGGTTTTGGTTTATTTAGATGATGTGTTAATATATTCAAAAACCATGAGGGAACATGTGCAATTGGTTAGGCAAGTGTTAACCAAATTGAGAAATGCTGAATTGTATGCCAAGCTATCCAAATGTGCCTTTCATCAAACACAAATTGATTATTTGGGGTATAGGATTTCAGATAAAGGCATTGAAATGGATCCTGCCAAAATTGAGGCTATTTTAGTATGGGAGCCCCCACGCACACGCAAACAACTACAATCTTTCCTCGGATTTGCGAATTTCTATCGTCCATTTTTAGAAAAATTTGCTGAGATTGCCTTACCCCTGACTGAATTACTCAAAACAAAGGGTGTAGGAGACACCCGCAAATCAAAGAATCCAGGGGCACTCCTAAAATGGACGCCTGCTTGTCAACAGGCGTTTGACCAACTCAAGCGACTGTTTACCTCTGAACCAATCTTGCAACACCCTGATCCTGACAGACCATTTGTGGTGCAAGTCAATGCCTCAGACTTTTCTATTGGTGCCCTCTTATTGCAAGGCGATGAGCAAGGACAATTAAAGCCTTGTGCTTATCTGTCACGTAAATTCTCTGAGACAGAGAGACACTGGCATGTTTGGGAAAAGGAGGCTTTTGTGGTGAAAGCCGCTTTGGAGAATTGGAGGCATCTATTGGAGGGGGCAGCACACCCTTTTGAAGTGTGAACTGATCATAAAAACTTGGAGTCCCTTACTGCCTCTCGCAAGCTCAGCCCTAAGCAAGTGCGATGGGCTCAGTACTTCAGCCGCTTTGATTTTAAACTCAGATTCATTCCGGGAAAGAAAAACTTTTTAGCTGATGCACTGTCGCGCCAACCCCAGGATTCGGGAACAGCCCCAGATGTGGTGGGAACCCTCTGGACAGATTCCCAAATGGCACTAGCAGCAGTCACTCGCAGTCAGACGCGAGCGCAGCAACCTGACACTCCTGCCGGTCCTAGTGCGATACATGTATCCGTTCCTGCAGATTTGCAACAAAGGTTTCTGGCAGAGTTGAAATCGTATACTTGGTTGCAAAACAATCAGAGCAAGGTTACTTTGAAGCAAGGTTTGGCATGGAAAGATGATCACCTCTATGTGCCTGTAACCTTGCGCAAAACCATGCTATTCAGGTCTCATGACGATAAAACAGCTGGGCATTTTGGCTTTACAAAAACTATTCATCTAGTGCGCCGACAGTTCTGGTGGCCAACCCTGTGGCGAGATGTAAAAGCCTATGTCAAGTCTTGCCCTGTCTGTGCTACTGCAAAACGAAAAGGGGGGAAACCTCAGGGCTTTGTGCAGCCAGTGGCCAATCCCTCCCACCCCTGGGAGGAAATCTCTATGGATTTTATTGTGGATCTACCTCCTAGCCAGAGAAAGACTGTCATTTGGGTTGTTAAGGATTTTTTCTCGAAGCAAGCTCATTTCGTCCCTTGTGCGTCTCTACCATCTGCACAACAGCTGGTATGCCTCTTTCTAGTTCACGTGTACAGATTACACGGTAGCCCCGCCCGCTTGGTGACCGACAGAGGAACACAATTTACTTCACGCTTTTGGCGGGAATTTATGAAACTATTGGGCACTAAACAGGCGCTATCCACGGCTTTTCATCCTCAGACAGATGGAAATATTGAGGCGGTTAATGCCACGTTGGAGCAATATTTACTTGCTTTTGTTAATTATCAACAAGACAACTGGGTAGACCTCCTGCCGTTTGCTGAAGTTGCTTACAATAATGCTGTGCATCAAAGTACTGGGGCGGTGCCCTTTCGTACTGTATTCGGCCATGACTTTGTCCCTATTCCTGAATTGCCTCCACCGTCTACCTCGCCCACCTCCCCGACCGATTGGGCCTCACAACTGGCAGATTCCTGGCCAAAAATACAGCAAGCTTTAGCCGATGCTCAAGCCACTTATCAACGACATGCCAACGAAAAAAGGGCACCACAACCTCTTTTTCAAATAGGGGATAGAGTATACCTTTCCACCAAATACATCAAATCCCCTCAACCATCCAAAAAACTGGCGCCCAAGTTCATAGGTCCATTTCCTATTGTTGCTCAGATTAATCCTGTTACCTTTAAGTTGGACTTACCTCACAATCTCAAGCGCTTACACCCTGTTTTTTATTGCAGTTTGCTTAAACCATTCGTGGAGTCTACCCATTGGCATCCTGAGCCGCCTGCACCTCCCCCCATAATGATTGATGGTCAACAACATTTTGAAGTCAAGGAAATATTAGACTCTAGACGTTTCCATTCCACCCTGCAATATCTGATTCGCTGGAAGCATTTCTCTCATCCAGAGTGGGTCCCTGCACAACGTGTGCGCTCTCCCCACTTGGTTGCTCAGTTTCACGCTGCTTACCCTGATAAACCCGCGCCTTAACAATTAAGTTTTTTTTCTTTGTGGGGGGGCAGTATGTCATGTTCCCGTTCCGATGTTTATGGTTCCTCGTAACGTTTCACATGTCATATCTGCAGTTGCGTGCCTGCCTGGCCACGCTGGTAAATTTCCTTTGTGCTGACTTCTGATCTTCTGGAATGTATGTTTGGGTTATCTCTGCTGTTCAAGGTTACTTTCTCAGGCCGATTCTAACGGTTGCTAGCATCTGGGGGGGTGGTTGCTATGCTAGCCTGAGGGGAGGGTTCGCAATGGGAGCAAGGCTTTTTAAGTTTGTATTTGGCGCGCTTTTGCTCATTCTCAGCTTTCTTCGTACTTTGCATACTATTCATTCAATAAATTAGTTTTCTCTAGTAATTACTGATGAGACTCCTTTTATTGGAATAGGCAATCATTACAGAACATCTCATATACCCTTAATCTACTTCTTTGATCAAGCCAACCCCAAGCAAACATTTAACTTAACTATCATCTATATTCATATTCATATTTGTTATTTATTTCTGTATTTAGTTATGAATCAGTAATAAATATTATAGGACATATTGAAAATAACATAAAATAAAATAATTATTATAATAAAATCCAACAACAAATAATAGACAAATATAACATATATATTTTAACAATTTTAACACTACTACATTCTTCGATGCTTCAAGACTAAGAACTACTAATAACAAGGCCAGTTCCACCTTTCAAGAAGTTTAATCTCCTGAAGCCTGTTGCCTTCCAGATGTGTAGAACCTCAGTCCCCATCATTCTCAAGTACAAATACTCACTCTAAGTTGATCAAATTTTAAAATTGAAATTGACCACATTCTTCAGCTACAGGAAGTCCCCATTTATAATTGGGACCAGCAACTCAGTTGTTAAGCAAAGTGGTGGAAACCATGACTGTGCTTATGAACTTCCTTCAACTTTCCTTTGCTTTACAGACCTCTGAAAGTCATAAATGCAAGGACTGGTTGTAAAGTTACTTTTTCATCACCATTGTAACTGAATGGTTGCTAAACAAGGCAGTTGCTAAAGGAGGACTGAGCCACAATTACAATGAAAACCTAAATATCTTCCCTTGATGTTGCTTCCTTACTACCAGATCTTATTGGATGGGCAGATATAACTGGGAACAGATGGTCCCAAAGATACCAGTTGCTGAGCGATGTAAGATTTTAAAGATCGCAACCAGAACTTTATACTTTATAGGGATTTGTTCTGTTTTTTAAAATAATCTTTTTATGTTTTTAATTGTTACACTCGAAACTTATATGAGATACTTAGATTCAGTGGTATATAAGCATAGTAAATAAATGTGAAAACATGGCAGTAATGAGATCAGTATTTGTGGTAATTAGCTGCTTTTCTAAAATGGTCCATTCATTCCCTTATATGGCCTCTGCAATGTTCTTAACACAAGTCATTATCTAACACATTTTCCAGAATTATGGATTCCATAAAAACTCATTTTTTAACATGGAGACACAATTCACTGTACATTTTAAACAATCTGTTTTTTTCCTCTACTGAATATTAAGTACCAAGTATCCTCTGCCTGTCAAATGCAGTCATATGGAAAAATGATAGAACAAATATTACATTGAACAAAACCTTCACTGTTGTATAAACAATCAGGAAAGCAATTGGCCTGAACTTTTAGCTATGGCAGAGTTCACTTATGATTAAGAGGCCATGCCCTCTACTCAAATATAACTATTTTGGACTATCTACACTTGCCACCTATTTCTGCTGCTAAATACTTCCCTGTTTTCCCCAATCCAAAGTTTTCCCATTTTCTTCAGGAATTTCAAGCCATTTACCACTTCATCAAGTATCAACTAGAACGTGTCAAGGTCTCATACAAACACTCCATCATCACTAGGAAGGTCCCCCACTGTTGCTGGAGACTAGTGTTTCTGTCACATTTCTCTCTGTCATGTGACTGTCTAAAAAGCTGGATGTCAAATTTGTTGGAGTACTTCTAGCCTTTTTTCTGACATTTCTAACCATTTCTATTCTGAACAGGAATGTCATGAGTACTGATGGTGAGCAGGAGGGGGCCTCTATCCAGGGGGGAAAACACATGCGTTGTACTGAGGAGTTAAGCAGCCATTCAAAGAGACACAGATCAGACCTGCCTTAACCTTTGGGGTTTATCTGTCTGGGTTTTTCCCACGCTTCTTCAGTTTGTTAGGATTTTCTGTCTAAGGTAGCAGTAATAAAGTACTAGAGACCTATTCCTTGTCTCAGTGTGGTTCCTGGCTGTTAGGACAGGAATATATAATTTATGGAATGACATGGCAAACAGCAGTTGCCCGTAGCTGTCAGTAGACAGCCCCTGTCATCTTCAACAATTCTATCAGTAATATTCACACAGCCACAAACCAATTCCTGGCTACACATTCTATCTTCAACAGTACCAGCAATACTGACTCGAAGGATAGGGATGACATTATTTGGAGAAGCAAAGGGAGATATCTGTGCAATTCCTGACAAAAAAAATTGAAGTGATAGAAACTGTTGTCATGAGAAAGGGGTTAGAAGGGACTTTAGAGGGGGAAATCTTATTGACCAGCTGAATAAGAAATTGAAATCCAACCATCATGATTAAATCCTCTGGAAAGAAAAGGGAAGGGAAGTGACATATAAAGGGGACAATCTTTATCACTTGGTGAATTAGAAAATATTAGCCATATGATTCTTTAGATTTGATCTTTATTCAAAACTTGAACATCAGCCACCTATGTTTTATTGTTTTTTTTTTCCCTTTTCTATATATTCTCTATATTCTTTTAAATCTGTATTTGTATCACATTTTTTTCCTTTTTTCCTTGAAATTAAATTAGTAATAAATAAACAGTAAAACAAAGAAAGAGAATAACGTAATTGGTTTGTATATATTAAAAGAATATTTGTTTCATTAAGACAATATAGAGTTAATAATTTTATATAAAAATCTAGGACAGAACTTTCCTCATTAAACTCAATATATTAAATTATAAACTCTTACTGATTTTAATAGTGACAAAATATTATCCTAAAGATTTATACCATACCACTGTTTTTTATATCTTTGCTAAATCTTATGAAAATAAATCAATTTTTAATCATAGTTAATTATACAACCTATAGAACATCAGCTGTTGTCATCTTTCCCCTTAGCTCTGACTTAAAAATCACCACTTCAAGATTTTGTCAATGTACTGAGCAGTACTATACTGCAGCTAGTTGGTTAATCAGAGAAAATGTTATTACTTTTTTCTCCAAGGAAGTCATTAATTTAACTCTGGCAAACTATTATTAGAGCAATATGAAATAATCAAGTTTCCCTTAGGAGATGTTCTTAGACAAGGTATATACTTTTCCCTGATCGTATGTGAACTGTGTTGCTTTTAATATTACAGGCCATTTTATTAAGATTTAAATCTTGTGACCTCTTATTTAAATCAGGAAAGAGCTGCAATTTAAAAATGTCACCTGTAGAGTCCTCCTTCTAAAGATACTTATGATACATTGTCACCAGCCAAGCTGTACTTCTTGTAGATATAATAGTTAGGGAGAGATCATCTGGGCCTCCTTCCATGTTCTTAGCCTTTCTAATTCTTCCACCTTTTTCTTTTTGGTTCTTGAGCAATATCTTCGGCTTTCTAGAGTGATGTCTATGAAGTCTGTCTCTTTGGGGAAACTGATCATTGTTTTGACAAATCTAAGAAAGTGACCACTTGTGATTTCCTGGGATTTGCCAGCCAATCAAAACATATATAATGGTTAAAACCACACTCCTAATACCTTTAGCAGAACTGCAGAGGTACTATATAGCTTTAACCGAATGTTCCATTGTATGAAACAGGATTAATGCACAGTTAATCCTGCAAAATAGAGTGGCTAATTATACATACTTCCCCAAAAAGAGGAAAAACACCGCCAAATAGAAGACAAAAATGATACAGATTTGCTAAAATGTGTACATATTTATTAGTACATACTGGGTAGAATAATGATTATGAATGACAGATCTTTAAACTGGATTTGGATTGTACAGTCATCCAAATACAGTACTCAAAGTACAGCATAAGTATCCAACTGATGAGCTTTGCTTATGCTGATCACAAATTAACATAAAACATGAATAGAAAAGGAAAAAAAAATCTGAACAAAAACGTCTTCATTACTAACAAAGCTCATTTCAATTCCAGTTTGATTAAAGTAACATATAAAATAACAAAATTTATAAAATAACAAGGTCATGGGAAACAAAATACATATTTTTTTCAGTTCTTCCTCTCTGGCATTCAGCCTCTGACTACCTAAGCACTTCCTGCCAAGTACTCCCCAAGAAAGCACTATTAATAGCTTGAACCAGACTGACAAATTAATGGAAAGAGAAGCAATCCTGCAGGTAAAACAATTTAAGCACACTGGAGATTGGAAAATACTCAAGGCACAATTTAGAAGAAGTTTTAAAAGGTCACATGAAATTGTCAGAATTGGTCTATACTTAAGTTTCTATGAATTGTTACTGCAGAGAAGCTAAGTTCCCCAGTGCACTGATTGCTCTGGATTTTAAAATGTAGCTATGCCTAATACTCAGCTCCAGGTCTTCTGAAATATCTTTGGAAAGTACCAACATTCCTGGATTACTTTATGTACAATGTTCCTTTGCTCATAAGGAGATTGCCTTTTAGCTTCTTGCATAGGGATTGGGTCCAACTTAGTTTGCAACAGTGGCTGTATTTCTTGGTAGTGTCTGGTGTTTATATTCTATCTCACAATTAAATGATGATTTTTCCACATTTTCACAGAGGGTCTCTCTTGAGGGATTAGGTTCTAGATCAGTCTCATGGATTCTTGGATCATGTTTTTCATGGTATTTTAGTTTAGGGAGCTCAGGTTATTCTTCCAAAGGGAATATTCTGTAGAGAAAAAATACTGTAGCTTTAAAGCAGAATGGGGAGAAACAATAACATTCCTAATTTATCATTGCAATAACTGCCAAGGCAGTGTAATGTTGGTTTGATTTCCATCAGAGCAAAGGCTCAATGCACAGTTATAGATTTGAGATCATTATGTTATTAATAACTTCTATTTACTATTGATTTCTGTTGGAAGAATAATTTTATTATGTTCTTTTTAATGAGAAACACACATAAATGGACACCCTCATACAGTAATGAAAATCATTTATAAATGTGCAGGAACATTTAAGAGAAAAATAAATTTAAAATATATAGATTTTACACTATTTAAATAGCCATAAGAAGCTTGTGATGTAGGTTGTGCAAAGTATAAAAGCTATTTTGCTCTTCTAATTTCCTTCCTTATAAACATGATGATACATAATGGTCTAACATGCATCATTTCAAAATTACCCCATTTTCCCCCATGAAGAACAAGACAATGCTCCTTGCTTTATGCTACAACAAACTATGAAAATTTAACAGCTTATCCGATGCTATATTTCAGAATTAAAAGTGCTTCGTTACTGTGGACAGTATGCATTAGTACAGTTCCCCTTTTCTGTCAGCTGATAGATGTCACTGTACCTCCCTGTTAGTGAATGTGTACAATAGAAGAGAAACATTGGTTCTGAAGACAAACATGGCCACAATAATATTTTATCTTAATTTAAACCTTAATCTATTTAAATAGAATCTGTGCTGTAATAGTAGTATTAAATCACAGAAATGGGAATAGTGTTAACAGCAGGACATTATCTTTTATCGAGGGCAAGCAGTGGGGTTGCTGTTAATGAGGACAACATCAATTTATCAGTTAAAGGTCAGTCTAAAAGAGGTCCTGCCATCCACATTTTTTTTTTTTGATACAATATCTGCCTGCACCCAGGATCCTTTTTATCAATCATCTGCTATAGTGACAGCAAACATCTGAATGCGATGTCTGCATTACCATTTTCCAGAACTAGAATGTTTCATATCCAAGTCAGGTATGGCTCCTTCCTCCATATTCTTAACTCTTACTGAATTCATAAAATATTTCTGTACTCTTTTTTATATATATTTCAAATGTTACATATCAATATTTGGGGCTTCTGATATATATATATATATATATATATATATATATATATATACACACACACACACACACACACACACACACACATACATACACATACACACACACATACACACACACAAACACACACACACATACACAGAGAGAGAGAGTATATATAGATATAGATATAGATATACTGTTGTTGTTTATTCGTTTAGTCGCTTCCGACTCTTCGTGACTTCATGGACCAGCCCACGCCAGAGCTTCCTGTCGGTCGTCAACACCCCCAGCTCCCCCAGGGACGAGTCCGTCACCTCTAGAATATCATCCATCCACCTTGCCCTTGGTCGGCCCCTCTTCCTTTTGCCTTCCACTCTCCCTAGCATCAGCATCTTCTCCAGGGTGTCCTGTCTTCTCATTATGTGGCCAAAGTATTTCAGTTTGGCCTTTAATATTGTTCCCTCAAGTGAGCAGTCTGGCTTTATTTCCTGGAGGATGGACTGGTTTGATCTTCTTGCAGTCCAAGGCACTCTCAGAATTTTCCTCCAACACCACAGTTCAAAAGCATCGATCTTCCTTCGCTCAGCCTTCCTTATGGTCCAGCTCTCGCAGCCATATGTTACTACGGGGAACACCATTGCTTTAACTATGCGGACCTTTGTTGTCAGTGTGATGTCTCTGCTCTTAACTATTTTATCGAGATTTGTCATTGCTCTTCTCCCAAGGATTAAGCGTCTTCTGATTTCCTGACTGCAGTCAGCATCTGCAGTAATCTTTGCACCTAGAAATACAAAGTCTTTCACTGCTTCTACATTTTCTCCCTCTATTTGCCAGTTATCAATCAAGCTGGTTGCCATAATCTTGGTTTTTTTGAGGTTTAGCTGCAAACCAGCTTTTGCACTTTCTTCTTTCACCTTCATCATAAGGCTCCTCAGTTCCTCTTCGCTTTCAGCCATCAAAGTGGTATCATCTGCATATCTGAGATTGTTAATGTTTCTTCCAGAGATTTTAACTCCAACCTTGGATTCCTCAAGCCCAGCTTGTCGCATGATGTGTTCTGCATACAAGTTGAATAGGTAGGGTGAGAGTATACAGCCCTGCCATACTCCTTTCCCAATCCTAAACCAGTCAGTTGTTCCGTGGTCTGTTCTTACTGTTGCTACTTGGTCGTTATACAGATTCTTCAGGAGGCAGACAAGATGACTTGGTATCCCCATACCGCTAAGAACTTGCCACAATTTGTTATGGTCCACACAGTCAAAGGCTTTAGAATAGTCAATAAAACAGAAATAGATGTTTTTCTGAAACTCCCTGGCTTTTTCCATTATCCAGCGGATATTGGCAATTTGGTCTCTAGTTCCTCTGCCTTTTCTAAACCCAGCTTGTACATCTGGCAATTCTCGCTCCATGAACTGCTGAAGTCTACCTTGCAGGATCTTGAGCATTACCTTACTGGCATGCGAAATGAGTGCCACTGTTCGATAGTTTGAACATTCTTTAGTGTTTCCCTTTTTTGGTATGGGGATATAAGTTGATTTTTTCCAATCTGATGGCCATTCTTGTGTTTTCCAAATTTGCTGGCATATAGCATGCATTACCTTGACAGCATCATCTTGCAAGATTTTGAACAGTTCCGCTGGGATGCCGTCGTCTCCTGCTGCCTTGTTATTAGCAATGCTTCTTAAGGCCCACTCAACCTCACTCTTCAGGATGTCTGGCTCTAGCTCACTGACCACACCGTCAAAGCTATCCCCGATATTGTTATCCTTCCTATACAGATCTTCCGTATATTCTTGCCACCTTTTCTTGATCTCTTCTTCTTCTGTTAGGTCCTTGCCATCTTTGTTTTTGATCATACCCATTTTGGCCTGGAATTTACCTCCAATGTTTCTAATTTTCTGGAAGAGGTCTCTTGTCCTTCCTATTCTGTTGTCTTCTTCCACTTCCGCGCATTGCTTGTTTAAAAATAATTCCTTATCTCTTCTGGCTAACCTCTGGAATTTTGCATTTAATTGGGCATATCTCCCCCTATCACTGTTGCCTTTTGCTTTCCTTCTTTCTTGGGCTACTTCTAGTGTCTCAGCAGACAGCCATTTTGCCTTCTTGGTTTTCTCTTTCTTTGGGATGTATTTTGTTGCTGCCTCCTGAACAATGCTGCCAACTTCTGTCCAGAGTTCTTCCGGGACCCTATCTACTAAGTCCAGTCCCTTAAATCTATTCTTCACCTCCACTGCATATTCCTTAGGAATATTAGTGAGCTCATATCTAGCTGATCTGTGGGTCTTCCCTAATCTCTTTAGTCTGATCCTAAATTGTGCAAGAAGAAGTTCGTGATCTGAACTACAGTCAGCTCCAGGCCTTGTTTTTACCGACTGTACAGATGTCCGCCACCTTTGGCTGCAAAGGATGTAGTCAATCTGATTTCGGTGTTGTCCATCTGGTGAAGTCCATGTATAAAGCCGTCTCTTAGGTTGTTGGAAGAGAGTGTTTGTTATGCAGAGTGAATTGTCTTGGCAAAATTCTATCAGCCTATGTCCTGCTTCATTTTGTTCTCCCAGGCCATACTTACCTGTAATTCGAGGTGTCATTTGACTGCCCACCTTAGCATTCCAGTCTCCTGTGATGAAAATAACATCTCTTTTAGGCGTGTTGTCCAGTAGGTGCTGCAGATCCTCATAGAACTGCTCTACTTCAGCTTCTTCAGCATTTGTGGTTGAGGCGTATATTTGGATCACTGTGATGTTAGATGGCTTGCCCTGAATTCGAATTGAGATCATTCTGTCGTTTTTTGGGTTGTATCCAAGCACTGCTTTAGCCACTTTACTATTAATTATGAAGGCTACTCCATTTCTTCTGTGGTCCTCTTGTCCACAGTAGTAGATCTGGTGGTCATTTGAGGTGAAGTGGCCCATTCCAGTCCATTTCAGTTCACTGACGCCCAGAATGTCTATCTTTAATCTTGACATCTCACCAATAACCACATCCAATTTGCCCTGGCTCATAGATCTTACATTCCAGGTTCCAATGGTGTGTTGATCCTTAGAACATCGGATTCGCCGTTCACCACCAGCACCGTCGGCCGCTAGCCGTCCTTTCGGCTTTGAGCTAGCTGCGTCATCACGTCTGGGGCTAGTTGAGCTCATCCTCTGTTCCTCCCCAGTAGCATTTTGACCATCTTCCGACCTGGGGGTCTCACCTTCCGATGGTATACCGACATATCTCTGGTTGTACTGATCCATTTAGTTTTCACGGCAAGAATACTGGGGTGGGTTGCCATTACCTTCCCCAGGGATCGCATTTAGTCTGACCTCTCTGTCATGACCTTCCCGTCTTGGGTGGCCCTTCACGGTTTAGCTCATGGCATCATTGAGGTGCTCAAGCTCCAGCACCACGACAAGGTAATGATCCTTTGCTGAAGAGATATACTGTAGATATAGATATATGCACACACATATACCTGTTTGTGCATGCCACATGTGGATACACATTTTCTTGGGAGGCTTTAAATACTAACAAATGTCGCAAATTCCTAAATGTCCTTTAGAAGTATGACATTTTCTAGATTATCTTTTATTGGAATAAAGCATATTAAGAATATACAAAATTTGTTTCACTTCATGTTCAATATGCAACACATCCAAACCACCCTGCACTCAAAAATATGATACATGATATACTGAACAATTGTTAATGACAGCATTTTAAAAAAGAACACATTTCAGGTAAAAGAATGAAAATGAAAACAGTTCAGCTGAAAGCTGCTTTTGGAATCAAATGTAAGGACATTGTTTCCTTATTCCTTAAAAAAAAAGAGGACGAGGAGTAGGCAGGCGGGCAGACTTATTTGGGCGCCCTGTTTACAGTATACAGAGTGTTGGTTAAGGCTGAGAGAATCTTTGTGATAACATGAGGTCATCTGTATCTCCAACCCCATGACATAGAATAGGCTGCCAAATTCTCATCATTACAGTATATCTTATATAAATAATATATACAGTATTTCAGAGGTAGCTACACCGCCATCAGTTCCATGATTTCATATAAAGGATTACTAAGATCTATTAGTCCAAATAAAGAACTAAAGAATATATAAAGGCTGACACATAGGGAAGAACACTCACCAGGCTAGAGAAAAAGGACTAAATCAATGCCAATTTCCAATTCAATGCATTTATTTAAGAATTCAGCAGAGAAGAGTTAGAAATGGTTAGTTTCAATTTAAAATAACATGCACTTTGCTGAGTAAGCAATTTCATGCTTCAAAAATGATTTGAAAAACGTGCTTTGGACCTTGCACAAGCATGCATCTTTCCACTATTTATTTACACAGTTCAACTTTTTTCAACTTCCATAAAAGTCTGAAACAATGATATGCTACTTTAACCAATGCACCCAAAAAATTTAACAATGCAACTGTTAAAGCAAAGTATCATTTTAGGCTCACATGGAAGCCTGACAAAAGCAAAGCAGCTCTTATAAATAACAAGAAGTGTTGCACACATGATTTCCAGTGTGTTCTGAATCATGTTTGAAGCATCCCTGTCTCTAGATAAAGCTTACTAGGAGCACTATCTTTGATTTAGCTACAGAACAGTTCCTTGGGTCTTGACAAGGTGCTTTGTTCACCACTAGTTCCCTGAAGATAAACCAAATTTACAGACTTTCCAAAGGAGGCGGAGTAGCCTCCAAGAAGAATACAAACTCATCATTAAATACTTTGGATAATTGATTAGGTGTGTCCTCAGTGATTCCTACAGTACCTATTTAACACGAGGCTAAGTCAAAGGGAAATGAGTCTGAGACATGGATTCAGATTTTGTTCTGAACATGCTAGGATGCTGAAGGAAATGCTTTCCTTTGTTCCTTTTAAACAGCTCTCCTACTTCTTTTGTTGTTTATTCATTCAGTCACTTCCGACTCTTCGTGACTTCATGGACCAGCCCATGCCAGAGATTCCAGTCAGTCATCAACACCACCAGCTCCCCCAGGGACAAGTCCATCACCTCTAGAATATCATCTATCCATCTTGCCCTTGGTCAGCCCCTCTTCCTTCTGCCTTCCACTCACACAACCATCAGCATCTTCTCCAGGGTGTCCTGTCTTCTCATGATATGGCCAAAGTACTTCAGTTTTGCCTTTAATATCATTCCCTCAAGTGAGCAGTCTGGCTTTATTTCCTGGAGTATGGACTGGTTTGATCTTCTTGCAGTCCAAGGCACTCTCAGATTTTCCTCCAACACCACAGTTCAAAAGCATCTATCTTCCTTCTCTCAGCCTTCCTTATGGTCCAGCTCTCGCAGCCATATGTTACTATGGGGAACACCATTGCTTTAACTATGCGGACTTTTGTGGTCAGTGTGATGTCTCTGCTCTTAACTATTTTATTGAGATTTGTCATTGCTCTTCTCCCAAGGATTAAACGTCTTCTGATTTCCTGACTGCAGTCAGCATCTGCAGTAATCTTTGCACCTAGAAATACAAACTCTTTCACTGCCTCTACATTTTCTCCCACTATTTGCCAGTTATCAATCAAGCTGATTGCCATAATCGTGTTTTTTTTCAGGTTTAGCTGCAAGCCAGCTTTTGCACATTCTTCTTTTACCTTCATCATAAGGCTCCTCAGTTCCTCTTCACTTTCAGCCATCAAAGTGGTATCATCTGCATATCTGAGGTTGTTAAAGTTTCTTTCAGCAATTTTAACTCCAGCCTTGGATTCCTCAAGCCCAGCACATCGCATGATGTGTACTACATACAAGTTGAATAGGTAGGGTGAGAGTATACAGCCCTGCCATACTCCTTTCCCAATCTTAAACCATTTCGTTGTTCTGTGGTCTGTTCTTACTGTTGCTACTTGGTCGTTGTACAGATTCATCAGGAGGCATACAAGATGACTTGGTATCCCCATACTGCTAAGAACTTGCCACAATTTGTTATGGTCCACACAGTCAAGGGCTTTAGAATAGTAAATAAAACAGAAATAGATGTTTTTCTGAAACTCCCTGGCTTTTTCCATTATCCAGAGGATATTGGCAATTTGGTCCCTAGTTCCTCTGCCTTTTCTAAATCCAGCTTGTACATCTGGCAATTCTCGCTCCATGAATTGCTGAAGTCTACCTTGCAGGATCTTGAGCATTACCTTACTGGCATGTGAAATGAGTGCCACTGTTCGATAGTTTGAACATTCTTTAGTGTTTCCCTTTTTTTGTATGGGGATATAAGTTGATTTTTTTCCAATCTGATGGCCATTCTTGTGTTTTCCAAATTTGCTGGCATATAGCATGCATTACCCTGACAGCATCATCTTGCAAGATTTTGAACAGTTCAGCTGGGATGCTGTTGTCTCCTACTCCCTTGTTATTAGCAATGCTTCTTAAAGCCCACTCAACCTCACTCTTCAGGATGTCTGGCTCTAGCTCTTTGACCACACTGTCAAAGCTATCCCTGATATTGTTATCCTTCCTATACAGGTCTTCCATATATTCTTGCCAACTTTTCTTGATCTCTTCTTCTTCTGTTAGGTCCTTGCCATCATTGTTTTTGATCATACCCATTTTTGCCTGGAATTTTCCTCCAATGTTTCTAATTTTCTGAAAGAGGTCTCTTGTCCTTCCTATTCTATTGTCTTCTTCCACTTCCACGCATTGCTTGTTTAAAAATAATTCCTTATCTCTTCTGGCTAGCCTCTGGAATTTTGCATTTAATTGGGCATATCTCTCCCTATCACTGTTGCCTTTTGCTTTCCTTCTTTCTTGGGCTACTTTTAGTGTCTCAGCACACAGCCATTTTGCCTTCTTGGTTTTCTCTTTCTTTGGGATGTATTTTGTTACCACCTCCTGAACAATGTTGCAAACTTCTGTCCATAGTTCTTCCGGGACCCTAACTACTAAGTCCAGTCCATTAAATCTATTCTTCACCTCCACTGCATATTCCTTAGGAATATTAGTGAGCTACTATCTAGCTGTGTGACGAACCTGACTCCATTACTGCACAGCTAGATTGCACGTCTCTCACGTAGCCTCAGAATGCTGTATATTCCCTTATAAGGGCATGACTTGTATTTCCCTATTCTCTTTGTACTCACTCCCCCGCCCTGATAGAACTGCTGAATAAAAGGAGGTGGGGGCGTGGCACGCGGGAGGCAGCACCAGCGTCCTCCTGAGATTTAGCGTCTCTCACCACAAAAGAATCCTGTACCTACCGTTGTTTTTTCGACCTCACCCTTGCGAGGGAATCGTTGGCTCATTCCCCCCCAGGGAATCCCATAGACCGAAGGGCGAAGGACTGGTCGCACGACGCGACAACTGGGGGCTCGTCCGGGATCCCTTCGGTCTCACGGTGTGATCTCTGTCTAGAGGTGCACTGCCTTCACTCTCGTTACTACGCACCTGGAAAAGGCTCTGCAATCGTAAGTAATGGGCTCCCCACTCTCCAAAGTTTCGTCAGTTCATAGGGACGAACTTTATGATTTAGTGAAGAAGGCTAACTCTTGTCAAAAGGCTAACGGTACGACCATCTTTCCCATTTCAAAAAAATCGGTGACTCAACTCCTACTGTACATGGAGAGACACTGCCCTGTCTATCCTTCAGAGGGGTCGCTCAAAGCATCCACTTGGGAAAGGATAGGAAAATATTTTCATGATACCCCACGAGCACCCGTGCCTATTCTGACTGCCTGGAAGGCTGTCATGGCGGCCATCAACACTCTTTACCCTCCCCCGTCTTCCCCGGAGACTTGCCCTTCTCCTCCCGACCCAAAAATCCCACCCCCTCTTGCCGCCCATCTCGATGCTGTCTCACCACCACCCCCTCCATACCCAGCCGTTCCTTCTCCCCCTTCAGCTCCAACGCCCGACTCCCCTCAACACCACCCCCTCGGAGGCGCCATCACTGAACTCCTCTCCTCCCCCCTCTCATTGGAAATGGAGAGTCCCTCTGCCTTTCCCATGACCATCGGCCTAGGGGCGGCGGGAGGAAATTTGTATAACAATATTGAACTTAAGGTTTTGAAACAAATCAAAGATGCTGTAACCACCTACGGCTTGCACTCTCCTTTTACTAGGGGAGTTTTAGACTCTTTAGTTACTGCTAACACTGTTATGTTATTGTATGATTGGAAAATGCTTTTTTCTATGCTTATGACCCCGGCGCAATACGTTGTGTGGCAATCTGAATACGACAAAGGGGTGGAAGTAGAAATTAGAAGAGGTCTTCCCGCAGGGGTGACCGCAGATCAATTATTAGGAAAGGGACAATTCGCAACCTTAGTCCAGCAACAGAACTCCCCCCGTCGTAGTTTTGCTATCATTCACATGTGCGCCATGAATGCTCTTAAAAGAGTGGATGATTCCGACTCTCAATCCACCCAAACGTTTCTGAAAATTATGCAAGAACCAAAGGAACCATACGCTTCCTTCATAAGTCGCCTTCAGATTGCTTTAGACCGACAAATTGATAATGCCACGGCTAAACAAGAGCTGCTAATGAAACTTGCTTTCTCTAACGCTAATCATGACTGCCAGACCATTCTGCAACCCGCAGTCAATCAACCGGGTGTAAAACTTGCAGACTTCCTGCAACTTTGCAGAATCATTGGTACCACCTCTCACAAAGTGAGTGCTCTCGCTGCCGCCATTACCACCTCACTGCCTTCTACTAACCCCTCCCCTCAGCTCCATTCCCCGGAAGCCCTCGCAGTCACTCGTCATGGAAATTGCTTCAATTGTGGGAAGCCGGGCCACTTTAAGAATCAATGCCGTGCACCCGGGGGAGGTGGTGCGCCCCCTTCCACTCAAAGGGGGCCGCCCCCCCCTTCCAAACCTAAAACTCCTTGTCCCCGGTGCCGCAAAGGCTACCATTGGGCCTCGCAATGTCGCAACAACTCCTCCCTTCACCAGCCTTCGGGAAACTAGATCGGGGGTTGTCAGCTAACCCCGCCCCAAAGGCTGAATTACCCATCACCAGCTTCCCTGTGGAGTTGGCAGAGGATCTTTTGTATGACGATCCGGGGGCTGTCCTTTCCCTTCCTCTCGTTGTCACGCTGAATAAACCCCTTCCTCCTCTTACCCCTGCTTTGCTCATTCCCAACTCCTCGCTCACGCTTGAGGGAATGGTTGCTGCTCCCTACTTGTATGACTCGTCAGATCTGACACGAATTGCTCTGGCAGGAGTGGGAGATAGGTGCTTTTCCTTAGATAAAGGAACAGTTGTCGCCACGCTCATACTTCTCCCTTCTCCTGATACGCCATCATTGTTTGCCTTGCAGCAACCAGTCCAAACCTCTAAACCCACCCTCCTTGTCACACTAAATGGTCGCTCTTTCGAAGGCTTGATTGACACCGGCGCCGACGTCTCTGTCATTCGTTCCGCTGAATGGCCCTCCTCCTGGCCTCTCGCCGAAGCCTCCTCGGTGCAAGGAGTAGGCGGAGCACAGGCCGCTAAGGTCAGCTCTCATTGGCTTTCTGCTGCGACTGCTCATTCTAATATTACAGCTTATCTAAAGCCTTATATCCTGCCTTTGCACTGCAACCTATGGGGCCGTGACTTGCTTTCACAGTTCCACGCTTTTATTCAACTTCCCTAATGGCTTTGCAGGACCCTTTAGGGTCTCTCTCTCTCTCTCTCAAAACCTCTGTGCCGGTATGGGTTGATCAATGGCCACTCACCAAAGAGAAACTGGACGCCTTACATATCCTGGTCCAGCAGCAGTTAATTGAAGGCCATATCGAAACCTCCACCAGCCCATACAATACTCCGGTATTTGTCATCAAAAAGAAGTCTGGCAAATGGCGCCTCCTACAGGATCTTAGGGCTATCAACACCATCCTTCAGCCCATGGGACCTCTGCAGTGTGGACTTCCCAACCCCAACTTGATTCCGGAAGGGCACGACCTCATTGTAATAGACCTCAAGGATTGTTTTTTTTCCATACCTTTGGCACAAAAGGACAGAATTATTTTTGCATTTACAGTACCGGAGCTCAACAATTCAAAGCCTACTGCTCAGTACCAGTGGAAGGTCCTCCCACAAGGCATGTTGAACTCACCCACAATGTGCCAATTTTTTGTTGATAAAGCATTGCAACCCTATAGATCCCAATTTCCGCATTTTCTTGTGTATCATTATATGGATGACATTTTAGTCGCTGCTGAGGGCCCGAAAGGGACAGTTCAAAAAACTTTTCCTACTCTTTTAGCCACCCTAGCAACGGCAGGGTTACACGTTGCACCAGAAAAGGTCCAGTCTCGTTACCCAATGCAATATCTAGGCCACAAAGTTTTAGCCTCCACGGCTGCCCCACTTCTACCTATGCTCACGCTTCCCCAGCCGACCACTTTGGTCCAATTACAACAATGTCTGGGGGTCATTAACTGGGCCCGCGCATACCTCGCTTTAACTACACCCATGTTATCACCTTTATTCCAAGCGTTAGTGGGTTTGACAAATCCAGCTGACAAGGTGTACCTTACAGAACAACAATTGCATGCCCTACAACAGGTTAATGCCGCCCTTACGACCCAATGGGTGGACCGTGCGCTCACTGACAAACCACCCTCTCTTGCCATTCTTTCAACACATCAATTACTGACTGCCATCATTGTCCAAACGTCTGATAAAAAACATCTACATATTTTAGAATGGCTACACTTGCCACACACACCTAAGACATCCATCATCACCAGAGCAGCACAAATGGCCTCTCTTGTTGAGAAAGGCCGGAAGAGGATTAGAGCCCTAATGGGACTGGATGTTTCCACCCTGTACATTCCCCTTAAGGTTACTCAATGGGAACCCCTCCTACAAAACTCCACTGCATTGCAGGATGCCTTGGAGGACTGGTGTGGCCAGGTGTCATGCCATCTTCCCCCTGATCCTCGATTGCAACTGTTGCGAACAGTACCCTTCACACTAACCTCGCCGTTCGTTCAGCAGCCACTCAAGGAAGCCCTCACTGTTTTTACAGACGGCTCCAAAACCATAGGGGCTTGCATATGGCAAAATAATCGCAAATGGCAAAAACGCCTAACAGCCCCACAAGCATCCGCCCAACAGGCTGAATTAGCCGCTTTTCTGTTAGCCTTGTCTCTTTTCCCAGAACAGCCTTTGAATGTTATATTAGATAGTATGTATGTCACTCAAATGGCTGTGGCCATGTTTGATGCATATATTTCCCCTGTTACCCCCCCCCTCTCATGACGCTTTTTTTGCAGCTTCAAACTTTCCTGAAGGACAGAACATCCCCTTTGTTTGTAGCGCATATTAGAAGCCACCAACAGCTACCCGGTTTCCTGTCCGAAGGCAACCACATGGCAGATGAGGCTTGCAAAATTATGGCCTCTTCCCCTCTTCCTCCGCAGCTTTTAGCAGGGGACAGCCATGCTTATTTCCACCAAAATAGAAAGGCCTTGGTGCGCCAATTTGGCATTACATATCAAGAAGCTACCGCCATTCTTCAACAATGTCCAACCTGCAGTTTGCAGGCAAAGTGCATCCCTGAGGGTGTTAATCCCAGGGGTGTCCAAGCTTGTGACACATGGCAGATGGATGTCACTCATTATCCCTCCTTTGCACCTTGGAAGTACATCCATGTATCTGTGGATACTTATTCGGGATTCATCCTGGCAACTTTGCAAAGAGGAGAAGCCACGAAAAACGTAATCAATCATTGTATTCGCACTTTCATCACATCGGGATGTCCCAAAACTTTGAAAACTGACAATGGCCCTGCTTACGTCAGCACTCCCTTTGCTGAGTTTTGCCGTAAGTGGTCCATTACCCACAGATTCGGTATACCATTCAACAGCCAAGGTCAGGCTATTGTGGAAAGGGCTAACCAGACTCTAAAGAATGCCCTTGATCGGCAAACGGGGAAAAAGGCCTTAGGCCCCCCGAACCTCCCGATGTTACAAAATCTCCTTTATCTCACCTTGTTTACCTTAAATTTCCTTAATCTTACCGGTACCCCCTCTGCTACGGCCGCATCTCGACACTTCTCTAAGCCAGTAGTTCCCTCTTCCCGTCCCCTTGTTTATTTTAGGCAACTGCCCAGCCCTGAGTGGAAAGGCCCTGCGCAACTCGTCACCTGGGGAAAAGGCTACGCTGCTGTGCAACTTCCTGATCGAGTGCTCTGGGTTCCTGCTCGCTGTATCTGGCCATATCATGGGCAGCCTCCTGACAAGCACCTCCTTGATCCTCCTTCTCTGTTATCTCTCTTCCATCTCTGCTCCCCTCACAACGAACCCTAAAACAACCTCTCTCATTCGAACCCATCGTTTACGCTACCCTGCCATCATCGGCCGCAGCTCAGCATCCAACGCCATGGAATGTCTTCAACGCTCTCCCATCAAAAGCAAAGGCACCTTCTGGCGCTGGTTCCGCAACAACACCCTTCTCCAAGATGGCGATTCCTACTCCATCACTTATCACTTCCGCCAAACTACCCTTGCTGTCACCAACGTACAGTTGACCGATCTAGGACAATACCACTGTGAAATAACAAAGTTAATTAAGGGGTTCGCCACCTCATCTCGCCTTACGCTCACCTTGTTTCAACTCTCCCTTCCTGAGCCCGCCCGTTGGCAGGGACGACGCCTGCTGGCATCCGACGCCCAGGAATCGCATCGCCCTTACAGTATCACCTGGACAATCCGCGATGCCTTGGGTCAGGTCCTGAATACCTCCTCCTGTTATAGCCCAATTGCATCTTGTTTCCCTACCCTGTATTTTGACTTTGCAGAAATGCTTCTAGGAGTGACAGCCTATAGGAGGCTGGACGGCACCCCAGCGCCCAGCCACTCCATCGTTAAAAGGTATCCCCTGTATGTGTGTCCAGGACATGACACCCGCCCTGATCACGTGCACGACTGCGGAGGCTTAGCAGATTATTTTTGCAAGTCTTGGTCCTGCGTTTCCACCGGCCACATCGACTGGACCCCTCCATATAAGACTGATTACATCACTCTCACTCGGTTGAGAGAGGACATTAGGTGCACCGCAACCAGAAAGGGTGCGGCAGGACAGGGGGGTTGGAATAGATGTAATCCGGTTATTGTACAATTCACTGCTGCAGGGAAAGCTCTGGGGAATGCCTGGGACTCAGGTGTAAAATGGGGAGGTCGTATGTATGCCAGATGGCCCGGGTTTCATCGTGGCAACATATTCTACATTCAACGACAGGTCACTCTCCCTCAGTCCCCACCTGTTGGGCCCAATGCCGACGACATTCACTCCACCTTTCTTAAACCCCTCAACAAACAAATAAACCCCCTTGTCTCTCTTCTTAACTCCTCCTTTTCCCTCGTTCACACCGCTTCTAACACATCTCAATGTTGGCTTTGCTTGTCTTCCTCTCCACCATTCTATGAAGCAGTCGGTTCTCCTGACCCTATCCGAAACTCTACCTCAGCCTCCTCCTGCCGCTGGCAAAACACCACGTTGACTATCACCTCTATAATAGGGCAGGGCTGCTGCCTTGGCCGTGTTCCTGCTAACTATACTCAATATTGCCTTAATTCTTCTCATGATCACTGTGCCCTCTATCTCCCAAAAAATCGCTTGAACATCAACGGTTACACCGGCCATGGTGGCTACGGTGTACTCTACACTGCCTCTGGTAATCTCTCTGCCCGATTGACAGGGCAATACTTCATCCCTGGGAACAACTCTGTTTGGGCATGTTCTTCTGGCCTCACCGCATGTGTATATGGTGATACCTTGTTACGAACTAACGCCTTTTGTATTCAGGTGCTCCTACTCCCCAAAATCTCCATCTATTCCCCTGACGAACTTATCTCCATCCTAGAGCCCCCTCATTACCCCCTCAAGGCTAAGCGCGAAGTAGTGACTGCTGTAACTTTATCAGTCCTACTGGGCTTAGGTGCGGCCGGAGCCGCCACCGGTGTGTCAGCCCTTGTTGTCAATGATCAGAACCTGCGTCACCTTAGTGCTACCATTGACGCTGACCTTCGCGCTATCGAACAATCTATTGTGGCGCTACAAGATTCCCTTAC
This sequence comes from Candoia aspera, assembly GCF_035149785.1. Lineage (NCBI taxonomy): Eukaryota > Metazoa > Chordata > Lepidosauria > Squamata > Candoiidae > Candoia > Candoia aspera. Next base: position 71,599,652 of record NC_086157.1, on the reverse strand, counting down.
CTCTCTATCCGAAGTGGTTTTGCAAAATCGTAGGGGTCTCGACCTTCTGTTCCTCAAACAAGGGGGACTGTGTGTTGCTCTAAAGGAAGACTGCTGTTTTTATGCCGACAACTCAGGAGTAGTATTGGACTCTATGAAAGAGCTAGATTCCCGTTTAAAAACAAGGGAATCGGAGCGCCAACAATCCATGTCATGGTATCAAAATATGTTTAGCATTTCTCCGTGGCTAACCACACTGCTGTCCACTCTGTTGGGGCCCCTCCTTTTACTGATTCTCGTATGCACCATAGGCCCCTGTGTGCTGGGTCGCGTTCTCCGCTTCTTAAAGCAGAGACTTCATACATTGGACTCAGAGGTATCCGAGACAAAGATTGCTGTTCAACACCTGGTCACTGCTGTAGGTATGGAGAAAACACCACTCTTGGGATGGTCCTCTGATAGTGAATCGGAAATGGACAAGGACCCGCAGTCACACTACCCCCCGGAAGAGGAAGCTGGGATGGGTCTCCTTGGACTGAAGAGTCCCTGGCTCCCCGACTCAGACCCTCTGGGGGGAGGACTAAATTAAATAAAAAAGGTAGAAATGTGACGAACCTGACTCCATTACTGCACAGCTAGATTGCACGTCTCTCACGTAGCCTCAGAATGCTGTATATTCCCTTATAAGGGCATGACTTGTATTTCCCTATTCTCTTTGTACTCACTCCCCCGCCCTGATAGAACTGCTGAATAAAAGGAGGTGGGGGCGTGGCACGCGGGAGGCAGCACCAGCGTCCTCCTGAGATGTAGCGTCTCTCACCACAAAAGAATCCTGTACCTACCGTTGTTTTTTCGACCTCACCCTTGCGAGGGAATCGTTGGCTCATTCCCCCCCAGGGAATCCCATAGACCGAAGGGCGAAGGACTGGTCGCGCGACGCGACATAGCTGATCTGTGGGTCTTCCCTAATCTCTTTAGTCTGATCCTAAATTGTGCAATAAGAAGTTCGTGATCTGAACTACAGTCAACTCCAGGTCTTGTTTTTACTGACTGTATAGATGTCCGCCACCTTTGGCTGCAAAGGATGTAGTCAATCTGATTTCGGTGTTGTCCATCTGGTGAAGTCCATGTATAAAGCCATCTCTTAGGTTTTTGGAAGAGACTGTTTGTTATGCAGAGTGAGTTGTCTTGGCAAAATTCTATTAGCCTATGTCCTGCTTCATTTTTTTCTCCCAGGCTATGCTTACCTGTGATTCCAGGTGTCATTTGACTGCCCACCTTAGCATTCCAGTCTCCCATGATGAAAATAACATATCTTTTAGGCGTGTTGTCCAGTAGGTGCTGCAGATCCTCATAGAACTGCTCTAGTTCAGCTTCTTCAGCATCTGTGGTTGGGGTGTATATTTGGATCACTGTGATGTTAGATGGCTTGCCCTGAATTTGAATTGAGATCATTCTATCATTTTTTGGATTGTATCCAAGCACTGCTTCAGCCACTTTACTATTAATTATGAAGGCTACTTCATTTATTCTGTGGTCCTCTTGTCCACAGTAGTAGATCTGGTGGTCATTTGATGTGAAGTGGCCTATTCCTGTCCATTTCAGTTCACTGATGCCCAAAATGTCTATCTTTAACCTTGACACCTCACCAATAACCACATCCCATTTGCCCTGGCTCATAGATCATACATTCCAGGTTCCAATGGTGTCTTGATCCTTAGAACATCGTATTCGCAGTTCACCACCAGCACCGTCGGCCGCTAGCCATCCTTTCGGCTTTGAGCTAGCTGCGTCATCATGTCTGGGGCTAGTTGAACTCATCCTCTGTTTCTCCCCAGTATCATTTTGACCATCTTCCAACCTGGGACTCTCATCTTCCAATGGTATACTGACATATCTCTGATTGTACTGATCCATTTAGCTTTCATGGCAAGAATACTGGGGTGGGTTGCCATTACCTTCCCCAGGGATCACATTTAGTCTGACCTAACTGTCATGACCTTCCCGTCTTGGGTGGCCCTTCACGGTTTAGCTCATGGCATCACTGAGGTGCTCAAGCTCCAGCACCACGACAAGGTAACGATCCTTTGCTGAAGGTCTCCTACTTACAGTATACTGATATTTCTGGAAAGATAAAAGAAGGAATTTAAATCCCATCAGAAAGAGGTGGGGGAGAAGGTTTTTTTTTTTTTCCCCCAGGACCGGAGCTCACTGAAGAGACAAGCTGAAGAACTAAATGTCAGAAGGAAAGTAGCATCCTGGCTGACCTTATCTGCAGCTGCAGCTTAAAAAGTGAGGCAATATCAAAGCCAAGGAGAACAGTGACCCCTAGGATGGTCCACCAGGAACAAGCCTTTGATTCATTTATTTGATTCATTAAGTAAATCCAAAAAAGACTCAACAGGGGTAGGCCACAGAAATGGCCATACAATGGTAAACTGTGCAGTACTATCAGAACAGTGTGGGTATCATATGGCCTAACAGACCATAATGGTAATGACCCACCCAAAAAGTCAGGCAGCAAAAAGTGGTTGTTCATTGCTGGATATGCTAAGACCAGTCAGGGCTTCCTGGGAGAAGGTAGTGTGAGATGATAGGCCATAGTGGGAGGAACCCCAGGATGGAGCTTTCACCAAGTCTTGTAGGCTTAGCTGGCCTCAATTCATTTTTAGACATGTTCAGAGCCTAATGGTTAATAGAGGAACTCTAGGGACATGCATAGTTAATCAGGGCAGGAGAGTTAGGTAGTTTAGTCTTAGGCTTCAAAAGGCAGTTGAGGGAAGGAATTCTGCTATAGACAAATAACCAACCTGCCAATAAACTGTCCAGATCATGAGATTTGTAATACTACCTATACTGTATATGCTTGATAACCACCTTAGCAGAATTACAACACTGGGCAAAGGTGTCTTAAAAAGAATGGTCTAGCGAATGAAGAGGGAAAGCCTGTATCAATCAACGTCTAGTATTTTGTGTTTTAAGCTGCCTGGTCCAAAATGAAACTGTTTCTGCTAGAAGTAAAGGCAATCTAAGCTTTCTCCACTGCCCATATTCCATCAACAGAAACTGCAGTTTAATCTTACTTCAACTTTGGCAGCATACTTTACTGAAACTGAGGGCAACAGCTTAAAAAGCACTGTGCAAACCACTAGTAAATAAACTTCTGTTCTCCTGCAGAACACAATATTTCCTTACCCGCCCCCCCTCCGAGAATTTTCTACTAAAGGAAATGGCTAATATGAGGACACACCCTGTGCTATGGTTACCACTGTATATCACCTCAAACATCAGATATTTGTCAGTGAAGTATAACAGACTGCTTTATGCCATTCAGAAGCACCAAACTAAAGTTAGATTTATTACAATCTTTTTTTTTTTTTTTTGCTAAAGCATGGATTCCTGATGACCTTTAAAAAAGTAGTTGTCTTCTCAAAAATAAGGCCAGACCTTATTCCACTCCTTGTAATTCAAGCATTAATATTGGCTTCAGGCATGCATAGGATTATATGTGATGAGCTTTGAGAGAGAAATAAATATAGGCACTGTTAATAATTAAAAGGCATGTAAGTAAAAATGAGGCAAAACAGAATTCAGAGAAGTGCTAACCACAGCTGTCCAATATACCATAAAGGCAGGTCTGCTGAGAGATCCACTCAGCAGAAAGTTTTGAAGATGCAGTAGAACTGTTTTACCACATTTTCAAAGTTAGTAAAATAGTACATACTATCATTTAAATCATTTCCCTATCCCACCCTGCCTTTCAAGGCCATTAAGCTCAGAGGCTAAAATTACCTAACTGCAGAAATTCAGCCATCTAACCGCTTCAATTTTCTTACCTCTAAAAGCCTTTGACATGGTTCCAGGCACTGCTGCCTCATCTTGGTTATAGTAGTATTTCTTATTTAGATATCATCATAAAAGGGAAATATGTTCTTTAGACAGAAGATAAAGCTAGGCCACAAGGAACTTGAGGTTTAATTTAATACTCTCCCAAAGTTCAAATCAAGGTTGCTGCTTAACAAAGTTTTAGAAATGCTTTGGAAACCAGTCAGGTTGAGCTGCAGCTACGTTATGCACATACTAATTAAAGTTGAAATGCCTGTCTTTTTGTGCTCCTGGCTAAAAATGGTAAGTCACTGTTATGCTATCACTGCAGCACAGTCTTTACAGCACAGAAGTTCTGAATTTAATATTGATCTTTTCATTGTACAGGAATTAACATGTGTCTTGCTTCCTGAATTACATTTATTACATCCTGGATATACCTCAAAGGAGAAATTTCCAAGTGCAATTAAATGTGCATCATTTTAATGATAATAGTTGACAAAAACAAAGCAGGGAATCCATACAAACATGCTTGCTCAAAGGAGGTTTTTACTGAAAAGGGTTGGTTTTGCACATTATGTTTTGTGAACTTAGCAGCTATATTGGGTTTATGGTTCAAGGTGTTGTAGTGAACAGGACAAATTATTTAACTCACTAAACTTTAATGAACTGAAGCCTCTAAGTGCCAGTTTTGTTGGGATATAAACACTCTTGGTTATTAGACGCTTATGTGTTCTGGAAAAATAAAAATAAAACTATAATTAGTAACAATGCATTACTGTTAATTAAATAACATTTGAGCCTAATAGAACACAGGGTAATCAAATAACCACTCAGTATTCAGTAGTTCCAATTAACAGTTTGCAGGTCTTAAGCAGTTCACAATCTAAAAAGTAACACAGAGATCTTAAATAGTTTGTATCATGAAGATTAACCCACAGTCTGTAAAGATCTAACAGTCTAAAGGGTAATGCAGAGATCTAGGGCTACGAGTGTCAATAACCTATACTGACTGTAGGAAAAGTAGTTAATAAGTGGTTAAAGAAAGTCTAACAGACAGAAGGTAGAGGAACATTTTGTGAAGGTTGATGTGTGTATGGGGAGGGGTGTTAAAAAAGGAGGTACAGAAATTAATAGAACTTCCATGGAATAGCCTGTCATTGTCTGCTGGCTTGTATAAACAAAGGAAGATTAAAAGAAAAAAGAAAGAATTGATGGTTTCCATGTTCTCTAGCTGGTTCAGGGCTATTTTTATACATAAGGTTAACAAATTAAAAGAAATCAAACCAAATTCTAATTTCAGGATTTTGGAAATTGTCAAAAAGTTATCAGACAGAAAAAAAAAAAATGTTCTCTTTCCTGGACTGAGAGAAACTTCTCAGGGAAAGAGAGACTTCTTTAGAATAATAATTAATAATAGACAGAATATTGCCAAGGGCTAACCTAAATTGAAGTGATTGGACTTAGCAAAAGCCACAGGACCTCCAACACCATAAAATTAAGAGATATGTCTTTATAAATAGTATAAACTATCTTTCCCTTTGGGCTTTAATAGGAAGCTTTTAATAATCACAGATCTTACTCAGTGACTATGTTTTGCCCTTAAGTTTTGTCTCAAATTTCCAAGTATTAATCAGAAGATTGGATGCGTTAAAAAAAAAATTAATGGGGTAGGAACAAGCTTGTAGAAGCTCATATATGTGGTTTTAGAATGACTTGCCTGAAGTTTTGTAACAAAAAGTTTTGTACCAATACCCCATCACAAAAACAATATGCAGCAGGGCAAACTTCTCACACCTCTTTCTATCCTTGCATGGCCAAACAGTACCACTGTAGGCTACAATACAAAATACAATACAAAAAGTCAAGTTAATCAGCAAGGAAGTGTTTTTCACCAAAACTATTTCTATTTAATCTAGAAAATTATGATTACTACTTGGCCGACACAACTAGTTTCGGATAGTATTTCAATTTTTACTCCTTAAGTACTTCTTGTTGTAAGGAAGGATGAAAAGGGCAGAGACAAAGCAAAGTCAAAGAGATAAGGAATATTTGAAGGATAGAGAAAGACTGTCTTTATAAAACTAAGATTATGAAAGCAATAATTAATGAATAATACATTTCAAAAGATGAGATTATAGAAGATATATATATATATATATATATTCACACACATACATACATATATACATACATACATACATATATATATCATCAACTATATCTATATTGTCATTTATATCATCATCTATATCAGAGTTGAGTGTCTGGATTGGTTGATGGCTTTTCCTCTAAGTGTCTGTTTGAATTCTAAAGTCCCAAAGCACTTTAGCATCTTCATTTTCTATTACTTTGTCTATTTTGTGGTCCCACGAGTTGCAGGCAAGTGATATTTCTTGCAGATATTCCAGTGCACCATTGTTGCTACTTTGTCATGCTGCTGTTTGTAATCAGTCTGTGTGATCTTCTTTCAGGAGCTAACTAGGCAGTCCCGTTTCTTCAGCTTCTTTGCATAGACAGCATTTGCTGTCTGTTACTGTCTTCTCAGTTCTGGATTTATATGTATCTGTTCTTAAGGCTTGGTCTCGCACAGCCAGAATTAGTCCCTCTGCCTCTTTCCTCAACTCCTTGCTCTTAGGCACTGCCAGGTCTTGATGTTATCTCCTTCGCCTGCCAGGTTTTTTTGTTGTTGTTGTTGTTTGTTTTAATGTAAGGCCATATAATATTTTGCCTTGCCATGTTTCTTTTCTATTCTTCATTTGGTCATTCTTATAGGCCAGTTTGGTCTCTTTGGTATTCAGTAAGCCTTCATGGTGTACTAACTTCAGTGCATCTTCTTCACTGTCTTTCAGGTATTCTTCCAATGCCCTTTTTTCTTTGACTGTCTGGTGTACTTGCAGCATTCCGTGTCCAACTAACAAGGTTTTGATAATGCTAGGACCTTCCTTAAAGAACAAATCTAGAATATAGATCTCCAAACAAATTTGACTAAGCTGCTACACCCCAATATTTATCATTTTCTTCCAAAATCATTCATTCCAGCCTCCTATTTATCATCCACTACAATTTTGAAATTTCAAAAGACCTTCACCTTAGCCCAGCTGAATGCTCTGCCCTCAGCAGTCCTTTTCTGACATTTTAAGGGTAGCCCTATGCACCTTTGGTTATGTCCGTGTGCTGGTGGCTCAATAGAAATTCTAAGCTAGATGTTATTATACTGTTCCCTATATAAGGACTCTAGACAAACACTTATATATCTGATTTTGAAGAAATTTCCAGGTAGGGAGTGTGATTTCTACTTAATGCTACTTCTTTCAAACAAGGGCTCGAAAATATTCTCCCAAGTTGTTCAGTTTTGTGCTACCATCTGTACAATATGCCGCCCCATTACTTAGGTTTAGAATTTCTTAAAACAGTATTTTATTTTTATGTACTTTAGTACTTTTATTCTTAATTATTTTTAGAGAGAGAGAGAGAAGAATGTAATATTGCTATTACTAGATATTCTGATTGTATCTGGCATTATGGCTGTAATAAACGTGATGATTGATGATGATGATGATGATGATGATGATGATGTTGATGTTGATGTCGTCTTCCTATCCAGGGCTTCTAGTTCAGCTTGAGTCCAGTCTACTATGCCAGCTGTATATCTAATGATTGTCCAAGTGTTAATCACCTTGATAGTATTTCCACCACTGAGCTTGGACTTTAAGATCTTCTTCTCTCTTCTGATGTATTCACTACTAACCTTCTTCTTGATTTCAGTGTTCTTGATGTTGTCAGCCTGAGGATGCCCAGTTATTTGTAGTTACCTTCTTCATCCAAACTCTTGATTTTATTTCCATAAGGCATCTTGATTCCTTCAGTTTTCACTATTTTTATCCTGTTGATGGTAAGGGTGGCACATATGACCAGTCCAAACTCCGTTGCAATATTTTGGCTGTATATTCAGACAGCATTGAGCAGCGATTCTAATTCAGATGGTGTTTTTCCATACAGATTCAGATTAGCCATGTAAAGAAGTTGTTGTTGTTTTGCTCTTTGCTCCAAATTTGGTTTGTTTTAGCTGTGCCCTGGGTTTGTTTCCTGTCTGCTAACTATTTTGGTTAACATTATATAGGTTTTAGTCCTTGAGCACCTTGACTGCTTTTTAAAACTTGACACTTACTGATAGCCAGCTGGTAGCCGGCTAATGCAAGAGATTCAATAATAGTCATGAAAAAGAAATATTCTTCTTTTTCACATAGTTACAAAGAGAGATACCTTAACTTCTCCCTTGTTACTGGATTTTATTGAAAAAGATAGAACTTCAGAGGAATGGAGCAAGGAACTGTATGCTGAGTGAGGAAAGGAGAAAGCCAAATTCATTCTTTCCCAGGCACGGATTTAAGTAGAATTTCCAGAAAGGGGGAAAAAAATCTAAATAACATTTGGGGAAAAAAAGGTAGTATTAGTTTCAAGGGCTCCTATTCCCCATAATAACTGGGATAAAATTTAATTTCTGTTCTCTGTGTGGCAGTTGTTTCTATGTCTCTGATGAATCACTCTGTGTGGCAGTTGTTTCTATGTCTCTGATGAATCAATGTCAGTGGTGGTGTTTTTGTTTTTGTTTAGTGTAATCACAGCTATTTCTTTTTAATTCTCATCCAAGACTGTGTCCAAAAGAACACACTTTTCTCTTTATTAACTTCTTGTGTGTTGAAATACAATTTGGAAGTAATCTCAGTTCTCTGAGATTATCTAGACTCTCTAACTGTAATAGACAAGCACCATTTTGTAACCTGGATGAAGCATTGCTTTTGGCTTTTGTAATTCTCTTTTACATGTTGCCTCTCAATGGAACTACTCTGCCATTTGTCAATGACTATTTGAATTTTAATATTTAAAATTAAAAAGAGGGTTTCATATTGTACCTTTTCTTATTTATACATAAGGTTTGATTCTGTTTGAAATTATTGGTCTATTTCCCAAGGTGAAGAAAAAGGGCTAAAACCTCTGCTTCAGTGGTTCAGTGCTGTGTGGCCAGGAAGTTGTATTATAAACATTGTTTCATGTTTTCCATTTTTAATAGCTCGTAAGGCAACACAGGGTCTGGCAGCTCTGTTCCTATTACACACTGGAGTTAGGTGGAGATCATTAATGAGGCACCCCCTATAAGAGAGGTGTTCACTGCAGTAAATTTATCCATACCAGAACAGGAGGTGGGGTCAGGATATGTAGATAGTGGCCTTCTTAGAAAGGAGTTTGAAACCTCCACTTCTTTCACCCTATGGGCAGAACTGTGCCACTACACTTCTGTTCCTTTTTATTGTTTGTATTAATAATTGTTGTTTTATTTAAGAGTTTTGTAATGAGTTCTGAGGACTGACTAGACAAGATACAGCATAGTATGCCATTTTGTGAACCAAGTCATTTTTCCCCCTCTCTTTCGTTGTAGCATGATAAAGCATAGAAAGGCATTTTTTCTCTGATTCTTTTAGCTGCTAGACAATTAAGCAAATAGCATCAAGCTAGTGCATATAAAGAAAGCTTCAGTTCTCCACTTCCTGTCCTCAAAGGAGTCTAGAATGTAGCAAATACCAGAGTTCCTCTTTTGGGGGAGATGAGTGGTAATTAAATTTGAATGATAGATAGATAGATAGATAGATAGATAGATAGATAGATAGATAGATAGATAGATAGATAAAATGCTTTATGGCTTATTTGCTCTATCATTCTGAGATAAACAGTAGCATTTCATTAAAAATGCTGACCTTAAAGTGTAGTTATTACTAAATTCCCCAAAGAGTTAATCAATGATTTCAATTAAAACTTATCCAGGAATCTCTCATGGCTAGTTTAATCTTGATATAATTTTCTGTGTCTTTGCATCTTCTTTTTCCCTCTGGAAATCTATGCTGGATGGACAGATTTCATACTATGTCATTCTTGTCCTTCCATCTCTCCTTTGGAATTTGAATAACCTTCAACCTTCAATTTCTTCCACAGCCTGAGACTGGATTCTAGAAATTTAAGTTATCTAGAATCTTTAGGTTCATTAACTAAAGAAGCTCATCTGGTGACTTTGGGCCAGTCACTCTCTATAAGGCCACCCTACTGCACAGGGTTACTGCTATGGAAAAAATAGGAGGAAAAAATAGGAGGAGAAAGCACTATATATGCCACCTTGAGCAAAAACTCAGGATACAAATATAAGAAATAAACAAACTTTTATCCATACTCAATAAATCTTCATCAAAACTTGAAACCATTTAACCAGCAGAGGTTAGTGCTTTGGCTATAATTATAACAAACTGTTTTAATGCTAAAATAACAGTGTATATTACTATATTGTGTGCATTGCATAATTTAAGGTTATGATCATCCACCAGCAAAATGGCTTCTACTGGATGTATCAAAAATCAGATAGCCTGGCAGCACCTTTTCCAAGTAACAGATTTTATTAAAATTAGAAAAAAAAACAAAAAAAACCATCAGAAGGAACGTTACCAAACTCCTTCTGATTTTTGGCTCCCATAGATTAATACTGCTCTCTTCTCACAATGTCTACTGGAAATAGTGAGTAACCTTCTGCTCAGGAGAATGGAGAATTTCTATAGCAGATCTATGATGAAATCCTGGTGGGTTGCTAGAGTGGAATCTGATTTTCTGTGCACCAGATTGCTTGTATACTTGCTATGATTTTTCTGAGAAGTGCAAGGAGAGGAGATTCAGATAAAGGTAAAAACTCACTTCATGAAGGAAAGTCTGCTAATGTAGTATTAGAGTTCTCAATACTGCCACTTTTTTAAAAAAAAGATGTTTTAAAACTATAATGTAAGGAAGAGAATTTTATTCCCCCCACCCCCCACACATTATTAGAGCTGGAATCACAGAATTATAGGAGGAGGCATTTTTCCTCCTTCTTTTTTACCTATTAAACTGGAGAAAGTCATTGTAATGTCTGCATTTATCACTGTGGGCAAACATATTCAACACACAGATAAGCAGTCACATTAAATTTGCCATGAGCTTGACCTTCCTGGCTTCTGACATTGCTTGTTTGATCAACAAAGACAAATGGAGACACAGAATCTGTGGTTTAAACTCTTCCTTTTTGTCACTGTCAACCCTAAATAAAATATTTATTAAATGGGAAATCTTTTTTGTCTTTCCTTTCAGACTAACATTAAGATTCTGGAATATTCAGATTTCAAGTTGTTCAGGACTTAGTCACATCTTTCAACTGTAGCATATGATATTCTTGCTAAATTTCCAGTTTTAGGATATTAAGGGACCAGATTTCAAATTATTGCCCAGGAATGAAACTACTGGGTCATTTGGACTGCTCACTTTCTCTTTTAACACAGAAATGGTGTGTGTGTATGTGTGTGTTGGGCATGGTGGAGGTTCCTTGCATGCATGGCATGGGAAGCTGTCAGGCCACAACCATATGATCTTCAACTAGTTTTGCGAGAGCCAAAAACATACATACCGTCTCAACTTTTTAATTCATCATACATGTTTCCTTCCTACCCCATATATACAGTACATGTTTTTCTGTTATGTATACAGTATATCCACACCAAACATGTTACATATCCCTTGGAGAGGGATTCAGAGGGCCAGTTTAGGATACATTCTGAACTTCAATCAAGGAATCTGATTACTTGGGCAGTTGCTAAAAGAGATGTAGAAATGTTTAACCTTCCTTAGAATTCATTGTTCTGCCCTAGAATTATCCTGTGTAAAGGAATAAATTAAAAAGTGCCAGAGTGCCATGCCATTCTTACCATGTTTTTTGTCTACTAGCTTTCTGTTTGGTTTGGTTTTTGTTTTCCTTTACAACAAAGTTTGTATGTCCCCCCCCCCCCCCAGTACAATGATGTCTATTGCTGTTTCCATAAGCTCTGTACAGTTAGTTTAGTCTTGGTTTCTACACAGTCTTGGTCATAACAAAGCTTAGATTTAAAATTAACCTTAATATTCTTAGTTTGAGTTTTAGCCACTAGAAACTCATGTTAATAATTTAAGATTTAATGGTGGTCAATAAATGATAAAAGGTCAATTAATCTTTTGAGGTCTCTGCAGAGCTCTACACCAGTCCCTAGACCTGAAGGTGAGGTAGCTAGTGGCAAAACAGTGTTACCAAGGGTTGGATGGTCAACCACCAAGAGAGGCCTTGATTTGTCTCTATCATCTGTGTGTTGTTACTGACATTCTTTACCAGCATGCTTTCTGTTGGGAGTGTGTGACCTTTCATCCTCCTCCTCGTCTCTCTCATCTCCCCTGTTTCAGGAAGGATATTTGTATACGTGGTACATACTCCCCACCTCACCAATTGCCAACCAAATATCAGTGCCTTCTTGAGGCTCATCAGATGTATCCTTCTCATTAATGATATCAACAGTTTCAATAAAAAAGTTTTGTCAAATCTTATATTTTTCATATTTTAAATATTACCTATTTTATGAAATTATTATTAATGTTTATTATTAATAGTACTATTAATTAAAGTAGTATTAAATTATTTTCATATAATAAATGTTCGGAGGTCGATGAAGGGATCAATGAGCTGTTTTAGATAGATGCTAAGTCTCTCTCCTGTATATTCTGAATCACCTGCAGACCTAAAGTGCTATGCAGTTCTGCTGTCTAATCTCCATATGAACACATCCAATGAAGAGATGCTCACCAATTAGTTGGGTAATTGGTTCCACTGACAAATTGATCTGCTATGAAAGTGTGTCTGTATGTTTAATTCCTTGGGAGCAGCCAGTCCAACTGCTGCAGGCCATAACATTCCAGAGAAACCGCCAGGAAAGAGAGTAGGGAGTCTGTCTTGGGGACACCTAAAGCTGCATTTTTTTTTAATTAAAAGGATTTTTTTTCCTGATTTATAAATATGATTGGCTTTTAGGCAACATTATTTAACTGCCATCTTCTTGGAATACCTAGTGGAGTAACAATAAAATTAATAGTTATGCATTTAGCACCTTTTAACTAGTTAAAGCATGAACATTTCATTTCTTTAAGTTAAATAGCACAGTTCAGTTCCCCTGCTAAAGGCATCCAAATCAATCAAAATGTCATTTTTTTAATTTTTAATTTAATTCAATTTTTTGAGGGAAAAGAATTGTCCAAAGCTAGGAAGTCAGTTTCGACATACTCGTATTAGCAGATGTGAACAGGATTGATGGTATAAGTGACTAATACAATGTCAATGTACAATACTATCATAATGATAATTTACAAACCAACTTTTCTATCATTGTTTTTACCTAATAAATAACAGAAAGTGTATTGAATATAAAATCAGTCAATAACAACTGGCAATTATTGTGAGTACTTTATATCTGGCCAAAAGTTAGGAAATCTTTCACAAACAGTATAAATGCTTTTACGTTGTAGCTCAAATTATAAATAGTAGCACTAGTCTAAAATAATTTAAAACATTCAGAAGACATTACAAGATGGCTCTAAGATCTGGCACACCAAAAGAGTTTATTATCTCCACCTTGTAAATAAGTGTATGTCACTAATATTCTTCTTGAAGCAAATTCAGACAACAGACTGATTCAGAAGAGAATGTCCACTACCTGCAGTGTTTCTGTTAAATACTACTTTATCCAAAAGTTATTTGCCACAGCCATTTATCTTCAAATCTCTTCTGTCTCCTCATATATCAAATAGCAATGAGAGCAGTACAAGTGGTACAGTATATGTTGTGAGGGCTGTTTTTTTTTTTGTTTTCCAAGGACTGCACACACCACAGTGTTGCAAATCTGTACACAATGCTTTATTGCAGCACACATCCAGGGCTGCAACTAGGGTCTGTGTCACCCAGGGCAAACATGAATTCCACACCCATTTTGGTGCCCCCCAGCACTCATTTTGGCACCCCACCAGCACGGTGCCCGGGGCACATGCCCTGGTTGCCCCCCCCCCTAATTGCGGCCCTGCACACATCTTCCCCAACAACAGGCTTTAACTCTGGATCAACTCCACTTGCAAGCTGCTGTTGCCACAAAAAATCATCTTTAATACTCAGTCCTTTATATTAGTTCAAAGAAAAGTCTGAAAGTCTGTGAAGTAACATACAACCTTTGCTTTTTTCCAAAAGTTCTTTCACTACTGTAGTTGGGATGAGGTGCTATCTTGATGTGGTTGCTCCTCAGCTCCCAGCAAAGCTCCCAGCTCCAGGCAGGACTCCCACCAGGATATGCTGTCACCATAACTTGTGGTCCTGGCAGTTGAATATTAGCCCTCTTGTCCGCTTGTAATACCTGCCAATCTTCAGACGTCACCTCCCTCTGAAGACGTCTGTATGTCATTTGCTTGTCACCTTTTCTCCTACACACACCTTTCTACTCTGTCTTAGCATTTGTTTTTTAAGGTAAAGGCCTGGGTGGGGTGAGGCTTCCTCTAGACATCCTTGAAAATGCTGGGATGTGGCTTAATTATCACAGGCAGCTGGAATGCCAGTTTGGCTGCTTGTGATTAACATTGTGGGTTAATGAATGAATGTATGAAGGAAATGAGTTGAGAAGTACTCCCTCACATAAGCCCAAGGAAAAAAAGGAAGGAAATTGTATTTTTTCCTGCATTACTATATTATCCAGTTATATTGAATGATAGCATACTAGAATCTAGGGTTTTGTCCTTTATCCTAAGAATACTATGCAAGTGCTCTGGAGAGCAAAGAGAGGGAACATGGCTCATGATTTTATGCATTCCTCTACCACATTCTCCCTAATTTATAATATCTAAGTTAATTTTTGCACTGCATGGAAGAATTTATTTACAAAAATAAACTTCTAACATTGGTATTGTCTTAATAATAAAAATGTGTAATTTATAATGGCAATGGCCGTCTGGGTAAACAAATACCTCTTTCTGTTGCCATTTTTTAAAATGAAATATTAACTGTTGAAGCTATACTATTGTTTACCCAATTAATAGTTATGCATTTAAATTTTCACCTACCTCTACACTGTGGCTCATGAGGGATTCAAGGTGATAATCTCTTGGGAAAAGCATGACAGGATTATTCTGCAGAGAGGCAGTAAAGTAAATAAGATTATCTGTAACAAGCTTTTCCCCTGATCACTTCATGCTGTGCTGGTAGAATATGTTTTGCTGTATTTGGAAGATAATAATAGAAGAAGATAAGCATGTCATGGAAAGAATACTGTTTGAACCAAATGGCCTCATGTGATGAACACCGGGTTTCCTGAACCCTTTCATGCATTAGCTTTATTTATTAATGAAGCTGCCATAGTATGTCATGCATGTAGACAAAAGTGAACCTTAACAAATGGAAGAAGATCTACTGCTTAATTTAATAGGGCCTCTTATAGGCCCTATTAATGATATAGAGCCTGGATGTGATTATATTAGGAAGAAGTAAAAAATGGTAGCTTTGTCTCTTCAGCCTGTTTTATTGCCCTGTATATGTAGAAGAAAACTGTGTGCATTGGAAATCTGTAAGAAATTGACTTCTAAATATTAGGAAGTATTTTATGGATAAAATTGCATCTCCAACAAAGGTATATAACTTATGTACTGAAAGCTTTTGCCACTTGGCTCCCCTTGCCCTTGCAGAGGTCTATAAGCAAGGTAGCAAAGCCCCAAAAGTTCACAATCAACTGAATACACACAATATAACGGGCAGGTCAGGGATGAGACAAGCCTCCAAACACAAGCAAAAATCATGGTATAGATAGAGAACTTAACTTCTAAGCGGCCTGATACAACCAAAAGGAATGTGCAACAATAGTCACCCAATCACAGTTGGTAACAAGTAAGACGGTTACACAGAGCTTCAGTTTCCAAAGAATGATCTAATTCCAGTCCATAGGTCAAAAGTCAAGAAACACAGTACTGTATACAGAACAGTTAGGCTAAAGGTGTAGTTCTAGTGCAGACAACAAGTAGGTTCTCGAATAAGAATTTATAAGCAAGATTCAGAACATTAGAATACTCCTCTAATGAACTGAAATGATTATCTCTGATATTGCCGCCTAGAAATCTCAGTAGTCCTTACCAGATATAGTTGGTGCTTACTATTGTCTCTGAATCATCCCAGGAAAACTAGCCTTTGGTTTAGCACTTATTCACTGTTCAGCCCTGTCTTCCTTCATTTGAGGGTGGTACCATTTAAGGCTCAAAGATGTGGATTAGAAACAGGGATTGGAGTGCAGTATCAACAGATGTGGGAAGATTCAAATCTGCTCTAGACTCTATCCCTTTAAATGATTGCTTGGCAACACAGAAGCTCCAGGTTTAAAGGCTTGGGGATTTGTGTAGCCAGTTGCTTCACTGGGTTACTTATAATTAATAATTAAATTTAATGTTCCTATAATAATCTTCTTGAATACATATGGCAGTGATTGATTCCTGTAAAGCTGTTCTCCATTGCTCCAAATTATTTTTCATTTGTAGGGCACATTCCAAGAAATTTAGTTGTGTCATTATGTTTGTTAAACAACATTAAAGAATATGTTTCCAGACTTTCACTGAAAACAATGGGACATAATTCGTAGCTAACTTACATCCTATATATTTTGGTCTGTTCTAAGATGAATCTAGTCTAAGATTAATCCAACCCAATCATTGGAAACTTTGAGCCTTCATGTTGAACCAGGAGAATATAAGCACAATTAACTTAAAAAACTGCATTATGCTGCAGGTTCTTTGTTGGGTGCTTGGTTACTACCCTGATCACTGTAAGTCAGATATTCTGGAACTAGCAATGAAAGGAGGCAAGGGAAAGGTAACAATGGAAATTAACAAAAAAAAACCTTACTTTATTTTTAATGAAATAGAAGCTTTGATGTATTATTCTCCATACAAGGAAGTACTGCAGAATTTTAACTCTGCAGGGCATATTCTACAGTTAATGAAAACACAATGTGATGAGGCTTCTATGTACTATCTTCTGATATAGGTTCCACAGGTAGAAAAGTATATTGTAATGCAATAGAAGAATAATACAATCCATACAATTTCCCTGCAGCAAAACACAGGTAAAAACAAATATGAGAATGAGAGAGAGAGATCTACAGATATGAATAATACAGTATGTGCAGGTTAGAAAATGAAATAGCGCTTTTCAATGTAAATTGGAATTTATATTCAAAATGCTGCACTTTCTGCTGCACTTGCTGAGAAAGACAGAATGCATAAGGACAATAATGCAACAGAGTTTTAAAGACTTAATAAATTTGATTTACCCTGGCTCCACTAGAAAAAAAAAAGTCTGCTCAGCAGTTTCAGCAATGCCAGACTCTTCTAATTAAACTAAGTACCTTACTACTCAAGCCAACACCACTTCAAAAGGTGGTTGATGCCATAAAGTTTTCAAACATAGCTTATCTGATTGATATTCCAAGGAACCCATAATACAGATTGTAAAGAATTATGGCAGAATTATGTATAATGAACTACAACTAGAAATAATCAAGGCATATTATCTAGATTCCATTTCTATATATTTAAATGTTCAGGTGAATTTCTGTATTAACAATTCACTTACTTTGCCAACACAACAGTAGTACTGTTGTGTAATAATAAAGGAACTGAGACTTACTTTTTTCATAGTTTAGACTGGCATTTTGTTGAGTTTCTAGGACATTTGTATTGGGGGAGAAAGAGAATTCTGGGCATAATACCCTGTAGCTGTTTCAACCATTAGCTTAGCTAATAGGAAGTCAAAGGTGCTGGCAGAATTGTGGCCACAGTTTTTTGAGCATCAGGCTTGGACTCAATCCAATCAGAAAAATTACAACTATGTTGAACATTTAAGGAGCTCATAATATTCATAGAGTGATTGTTCAGTAAATGCACTTGTATTCCACCATTTATCCAAAGACATCAAGGTGTTATGCATTTTATATTTAGAGCAATTCTTTATGGTAGATAGATAAACCCTGTTAAGGCATGTTATTGTTCACCAATAAAATGTTTGCTAGATATTTTGCAGATAAAATCTTTCACATTCACTCCATCTTGGATGCCACTCTAATGAGTTCATCTGGAATTTGTGTGACTTGTGGAGTCTAAGGAATTGGATAAGGTTCTCAAAAACATGAGCTCTGTCACCTGCAGGCTGGACGCATGTTACACCTGGTTCCTTTGGTTAGCTAGGTATTTGTGTGTCTGTGTATCTGTACAGTTGTATCTGACAGGTGATTAATACCTCTTTGAGAGAGGGATGGTACCAACCACCTTGAAAGAGGCAGTGCTGCAACTGTTCCTGAAGAAGCCATCTTTCAAGTCGAACCATATTGAATAACTTCTCCCCAATCCCCAATCTTCATTTTCTTAGGAAGATTTCCAAGGAAGTGGCAGGGTACCAATACAATTAATCCTAGATACAGTAGATCATTTGGATCCTTTCAGTCTCATTTCAGACCTGGGGATAGTATGGAAACTACATTCATTCATTTTTTTTTTCATTCATGACCTTACTTAAGACCTGAAAAATCATGACTCTCTCATAGTGGTGTTCGATGCTATCAACCATATTATCCTTTAATACTATGAGGGTTGGTGGGGGGAGGACATCATGCTATGGTTTTGGCATATCCAATCAACAGTTATGGCTGAGTAATACAGTAATTAAAATCACTATGGAATACCACAGAATCAGTTCTCTATCCCTTGCTATTTTGAATCTATATGAAACCATTGTGATCCATAGATTGGGGTGAGCTATATACTAATGATACTTCTCCAGGTATGTCTCAGGTTCCTGGGCCAAACTGGAGAGGCAGTGGAGATCCTTACACAGTGAGCCTGTGAGGGACTGAATGGAGAAAACAAACTAAAACTGAATCCTAGGAAGATTCAGACTGGAAGACTGTCCATGAAGGAAAAAAAAAAAAGATCAGTATCCATTTAAAGTCCTATAAAGAAGAATGTTATTTATTTATGTATTTAATTAATTGATTTGAATTTATATAGCTGCCTATCTCACATATGTGACACTGTGCAGCTCACACATTAAAATAAAGAAAACAAAGTTATCTAAATAAAATTAAAAACAATTAAAAGAGTTTAAACATTTATCCAGAAATGTAAAAACTGTCGCAGAGTGCCAACATACAGCTTACAATCAATGCAGCTATCTTGCAGGATCTCCACTTCCACAGGATCCCAGGCCTGATGACACAGCCACATCTTCATGGACTCCCTAAAGGCCAACAAGGTTAGGGCAATCCAATTTCAATGGGAATGATGTTCCAGAGGGTGGGTGCCACAGCAGAAAAGGCTCTCCCCCAGGTCCCATTAGATGGTACTCCTTCATATATGGAACCTGTAACATGCCCCTTTGGTGAGATCTGGTGGGATGGGTAGATGTAACGAAGAAGAGGTGATCCCTCAAATAACTTGGCCCCATGCTATATAAGGCTTTATAGGCCATAATCAGCACCTTAAATTAAACCCAGAAGCAAACTGGCAACCAATGCAGCTCACTGAGCAGAGGTGTGACATACAATGATCTAGGCATACACATAACTACCTGTGCCACTGCATTTTGCACTGGGTGTAGCTTCCAGATGCTCTTCAATGGCAGCCCCATGCATAGTGTGCTATGGTAATTCATCCAGGTGGTGACCGGGGCATGAATGACAGAGAGCAGAGCCTCCTGATCCAGAAACAGGCACAACTGGCACACAACCAAAAGTTGTGCAAAGGCCCTCCTAATCATGACTGCCAGCTGCTCCTCAAGCAGGAGTTGTGAATCCAGAAGGACCCCCAGATTCCACATGGTCTGTTTGGGGCAGTGACACCCCATCCAGCACCAAGGACGCTAAGTTCTCAGGTCCTGGAACACAAAGCCACTCAGTCTTGCTATGGTTGACCCTAAGCCTGTTGCTCCCCATCCAAACACCCACAGTCTTGATCTGATAGGCCCACACCCTTTTAACCTTCCAGAGAGCTCTTAAAACCTGGCTCTTCCCCCAAATATTGGGATAAGATGAAGTCATAGAAGGATGATAATGTTGTGGGTTGTGTCAGGGAAGTGTAGTTGTGGCATAATATTATTATTATTATTATTTTCTTGATTGTATTGCCTTTTTGTTTCTTTAGTTGCATATATTGTTTTTATTGCTTGTTAGACACCCAGGGTTTAATTTTAAGATGGCAACTATATAACTGTTATAAATAAATAAATGTTTGTGCTTGTGTATTATAAATACAGTTAAAATTGTTTCATGGACATGGGCCTTTAAGTAACTTTCTGCATATCTGAAAATGTAAACTTCCATATGCTGATACGGAAGACTTCCAATTACAGCAATGCTGTTGGAGTTTTGCACAGAATCCTTTCTCAATCTTTGGCAGAATAGAAGATAGCAATACATGTGGAGACATGGGCTCCCATGTGCCCCCCCACCCCATTTGAGTTATATTCATGTGCACAAATGTATGAACATGCCATTTGGTAAGCGTGATGGTTGAAGGGAAATTTGAGTCTGCAGTTTCCTTTATCCATGGCTAACTACTATCAAACTACTAGACAACATCTATATTCCATGATGTCCAGCACTAAATTTTATACTTGCCACATAACTTAAACCTGGACTTTATGGATTGTCTGCTAAAATAAAAGAAGCACCATTAAGTGTTCCCTTGCCAGTCATATCTGGTCCAAAGCACAGCTTCAAGGGATTGTTTTTAATGGAAAATATAAGTCATGATGGAATATAGGACAGGGAATGATTGGAACCTATTCAGTCTGCAAATGTATTGAATGGATGTGAGAAAAGGTATTTATCAAGAGAAAAATGTTGTCTCCTTATGACGG
This sequence comes from Candoia aspera, assembly GCF_035149785.1. Lineage (NCBI taxonomy): Eukaryota > Metazoa > Chordata > Lepidosauria > Squamata > Candoiidae > Candoia > Candoia aspera. The sequence goes on along the minus strand of NC_086157.1, from coordinate 71,579,050 downwards.
CATTCCAGTCTTACTAACATATCAGAGTCCTGCTGACTTAGAACAAAAGAGCAGAGATAGAGTCTAAAGGAACCAGACAATCTGAGAAATGATCAGGCAGGTTGGACCTTCTGAACTAGAAAGAGATTTAAATATTAGCACTCAGGCATACAGGGTTAGATATCAACCTGAAAAGATGCAGTGAGAGGAGAATGCTGGTAAAAAAAAAATCATCAGTTAACAATCTTTTTTTTTTAATAAATTATAAATATGCTTGATTCAGTGTAACAGTATAGCAAAACAATGAGCAGTCAGATGTTATTATTTTTTTATCAGACTCTTAAAAAAGGCTAACCAATTCACTACCAGAATGTAATGAAGAAAATATTTGCACTCAAGCAGTTTGTTTGCATAATACATGTCCATGCACATACAAGACAGTTTTTTTGCAATTATAAACCTGTACATCTGAAAGCAAAAGTGTGAGGGGATGGGGAGGCAAGGGAGATGAAACAGACAAATAGGGAATGGGGAGGCCAGGGAGATGAAACAGACAAATAAGGGATGGGGAAGGCAAGGGAGATGAAACAGACAAATCAGCATCATGGTGTTTTGATTCAGCCTCCTTCCCTTGCTACATGTATGTTGCATCATGCTGCACACATCACTGAAGGGGGTGGCATTTGCACCTCAGCACTGCTTTTGCCATTTTGACTAAAGCAGAGAGAACCTACAGATGCCACTGAAAGTGTATGTCTGCTTATTCTGAATTACCTTCTGATTAATATTATTTTTGAATTTAGAAACTATTTAGTGGTGGACCCAACTACATCTCCCTCTTATATACTGTAATTTTAAGTCAAACACTTAAGATAATTTTGTTAACCTATCCTCACTTTAAAAAACAAAACAAAACAAAACACTTTTGTGCTTATTCATTATCAAATGGATATGGCAGTTACACTGGTCTTTATCCCTCCCCCGCCCCCCAAGAAGTACAATATTTAAAGATTATATTTAGACAAAAGCTAAATCCATACCCTGAGCAAAGTAGCCAGATTTTAGGCCATGAGACTAAACTTATTTTTGCATATTTCATACCTACAGTATAGTTTGTACTGTAGCTTTGTGCATGTACATCTTGTATAATCTATTTGGGTACAAATAGATCTAGCAGGAATGCTGCTGGTGTGAGTCATAACTCTTGAGTCCTACCATATATGGGTGGTTTGTGCAGTGATAGGGAAGATTACAACCTCTGGTATTTAATGAATAATTTTCTTTTATCGCTTGAATCCACTATTGTAAATTGATAGCATTGCTTCATTGACTAAATGAATTTCACTCATGACAATGTTTGAGTTAGATTTATAATGATTCATGCAACTGTAGGTATATCAATACTTTGAGAGATGGGTTTGTAGTTTTCTTTTGTGTATCTGATTGGTCTGGTCCCATTTGGAATCCATCATTCTAAATCCATTTTACTTAATAGACTGAAGCATTTAATCCATCTCAGGAGGCTCACTGAAGTTTTTTACAAATGTGAAAAAAAGTATTTTGTTTTGTTTTTGTTTTACATCAGATGCAAAATGATTTTCCCCTAAATTATGAACTGATGGATTATTCCACTTAAAGATCCACATAAACATAGCATTTTTTTAATGTAGGAAACCAGTGTTAAATGCATGTTGTGTATCTACACTTTTGTTTTGAAGCTAAAGATAAATCCTTCTGTTTTATAATTCAGTATGTGATTATAATATAAAGGAAACATTCATGAAGTTACCAGGGAGTTCCAGATAAGAAGATTGACTTACAATCTATTTGTAATTTATGTATTCACTTCAATTGATTTTAGACATATAATACATGGAGGAATTGAAAGTTTGCAGAAGTGAGAGAAAATCATTACAGGCTCAGAGACAATAGGAACAGACAAACAAATCTGTTTTGCTAAAAAAAAAACAGGATATTTCTTCACTTGGTTTGATGTGCACCGTTATGTTCTAGTATCACTGGAATATACTTGTTATATCAATATAGCTGTAAGCTCCTTTTCTGGTCATTGAAAATGTAGGATTTTTTTCATATACTAGCAGAAATCAAACTGTTCAATCCTAGCATGCAATAAATAAATGAGGTTCATTAGTAAGCAGAATTAGAAACAAGGTTTGATAACTGGATGACAAGAAAATTTAAAAAAAGGTAAGGAGAAGCAAGGAGCTGAATGAGCACTTTACATCTTCAGTTACTTACAAATATATGATTATCTGAGTAAATGAGTTCAGGAAGTAAATTATAGAAACAATTTCTTCTTCATAGATGACATTGTTTCCTGCTGTGGGGCTGGCTGGTTCCCTAGTCCTGCCCGGGACCAGCCCTACCGGCTTATGGGTTGAATTAGATCTGCCATTACTTGGATTTGACTATATTTTATATATTTATTGATTATTGGTATTATTTATTATTTTTATTGAATTTTAAATTGTTTTTACTGTGAACTGCCCAGGGTCCCCCCTTGTGGGGGAGAAGGGCGGTGATAAAAATATGATAAATAAAAATAAATAAATAAATCTGCAAGCACTAGATGGTACAGATGGCCTTAATTTGTGGGCATCTGAAAGGGATTAATGGCCTGGATAACTGGGTTGTCAGTAGCTACTAGTCATGATGGCTATGTCTACCCTTAGTATGTTTTGAGACTAGCTACTTCATATTATTGCATTATTGCCAGACTGAATTTCCCAAGGCACTGTGAGAATATTTGACTGGGCAGGAATGTTTGGCTGGGCAGGAGGAGGGCTTTGTCCTGATCCATACAGTTCTTGTGTGTTTTATCAAGCCATACACCTGGAGTGCTATAAGACTGGTAAAGAAATAACTTTATATACTGTCAATATTCATTAACAGAAAGCATATGTTGTACAGAACATGTGTGTCTGCATTTTTTTATTTATTCCAGGTTCTCTTGTCTTGTTCATGTACTAAGCTGCGAGAGTGGCTCCACCAGATCCCAGGAGCAACATCAGAGCTCTCTAACGAGAAGAGTATAGTGCTAGGAACAGCTAAGATACTGTGTAGAACCCTCAAACTCCCAGGCCAACGGTAGAGGACCCGAGGCTGAGGAAGACACATACCACCCATAAGGGTGAGAAGGGAATACACACAAACGCATGTATGTATGTATGTATGTATGTATGTATGTATGTATGTATATCACAAGTCTGGAGAACTCAGGTATTAGGCCACCTGCCCCAGAAGCACAGCAACATGCTAATTCACTTGACCTATAGTCTGAGCGGGAAAATTAAAACCCGGAGGAAAAAGTGTCAGCCCTTATGTAGGCCAGAAGGCCAAGTAAGTAGAAGAGAGACATTCAGTGAGATTCTCAAAAGAAAGCAGAATGACACAGGAAAATAGGCATGACTCAGTGCTATGAAAGAGGACTTGGGAATCTGACTTCTGTTTGCAAACAACTTTCCAACCTTGGACCTGACTTCCTGAATATCTGCTGTTTCTGATTCCCTTTGGAAAAGCCTATACTCAGCTCTGATTCCTGAATCTTGGATCTGTCTTCATGGTACTTTGGGTTCTGGAGCATGTTTTGCTTGTTTTCTTCAGCTTTTGCTTTCCTGCACTGTGATAGCTGCCAGAAATGCCTTTTTTTTTTTTTTTCTAAGTCTGACCTGTCGTAATTGCTACCACAGGGCATCTTTTGACTTCCCCAGTTTATGTCATATAATTAGTTTCATAATGTACACATGAAATGTATGAAATATTAAAAGTTTTCTAGCCAAAGGACATAAACATTAAAGTCCCTGATAATGAAGTGTTTTCCCTTTTAAAACCAAAGGAAACAATCCAGTTGACCGAGGCCAAAAAAAACAACAACAACCCTCTATAAAATACTTTAGGACAATGTTAGCTTTTAGTATAATTTCTTGCTCTAACACTTTACCAGTAGCTTTTGGTTCTCCAGGAATCTAGGCTTAACAACTAGTCATGAAAAATCATAACTATGTTATTCAGTCAACCAGTTTTAAATTCTCATTTCAAGATACCAGTTGCAAATAATATCACTCTAAGTTTTCATAGCAACAAAGGGAAATGGAACTTGTCAATTCTTCTGTTATATTATGTACAAAATGAGAAATACACACATACAATGCAAAATTACAAATGGAACCAAGATAAATATTTGCTGAAATTCTTGAAAATATAGATTTTTCTGAAAACTATTTCATTAATAATCTAAAAGTTAACAACAATAATGCATATAAACATTTGCTTTGAATTCATAACATTGTGCATATGAGGAAATTTAGGTATAGAAGGTAGCTGTGTGAATGAAATTACAGTTATCTATGTATAGCACACCATATTTATTGTTATACGTATAGGCATTGAAAGTATACTTTTCTGTAGCTTCAAGTGTATTTAATACCAGAAATACATGCAATATAATATTTGAGCGTGCTCAAAATTGAAATCACAATGTATGGCACTAAAATTAAAAGTAAGTATGTTTTTAAACAAGATTTCCTCTATTGTTTTCTTTTCTTGTAGTTTCCCACCTTAAATCATAATATCTACAATGGGATGTACAAGTCATATTACTGGGGATTTATTGTATCCTTATAAAATTATTTACAAATATATGGCTTCAGCATAATTAGAAGATTTTATAAAACACACAAGCAGCCAGCTACATTCTCTGCTGCATGAAACTATTCATTTCTTCTGGCTGCTCACTTACAGAAAATCCAAAATAGTCATTAGCAGATTTATGCAAACATAGAACTAATGCAAAGGTTTGTCCAATTATAGATATACTTCTTATTATTTCTTGCTCAAAATTGATTGTGATAGTTGTTAAATATTCCTTATTAGAATGAGAATACTAGTAAGGGTTGGGTATTTCATATATATACATATCTATATCTATATCTATATATCATCTATATCTGTATCTGTATCTATATCTATATGTGTATGTGTGTGTGTAATACATGAATAACTTGCACAGTTACAACAACAACAAAAAAGCAACTATTCCCCTTAAAATACAAGGAAATGACAAAAGATTGGGATTTCGTTCCTATGTATTTTAGAAGGAATAAGCTATATTTTCTCAAAGCAAATGTGATACAGACAATTTACTTCTTGGTTATCCTGTATCCCACCCAATACAAATAAGTGTCATATAAGCTGTTCTTAAAACATCTCTATTATCCCTTAAGTTTGATAATGTGGGTTTTAAAAGTTGCTGAACATAATTATCAATTCCATGGTTAATCATAATTATAATGTTATTTGTTCTGAAAATAATATATTAAAAATATGCAAGATCTAAGCTGTGACCAGACATACATTCAAAAAAAGTGGGTTAAGCTATGTTTCTAAAACACTCTAGGTCCAGATGCCTTCATTTGGTTTAATCTTAATTTTGACACAAATAACCTGGGTCCTTGACCATTCAATGACTTTCAACCTCAGGTCCTTTGTGACTAAAATCAGATTAAGAACATGTTATCAACTGGCCATTTATGAAGTCTTATTAGTATGATTGTTACTGAAAACCTTTGGAGGTTCAAATCAGATTTAAGGCTGTCATTCAACAGATTGTTTATATAACCCAGGACCTGTTTCACTCAAACTTTGATATGATTCTTTTATGCACAACAAAAGTAACAGCAAAAAATACTTTTACTTACATGTCATTTGAGAATTTTACTGTAAGTAAAATATTGTTTGTTTTAATAGATATTTAACTGTAGCCTTTAAAATGGCTTGGATTGAAATATTCTCTTGTAAACTATTATAGTATTTTACAAAACAAAACAACTATTTTTTTTTATTTTTTTCCCTCATGCATGTTTATATGTTAGGATTTCATAAACAAATAGGTTTAATCCAGATTTAGTCAGAAGAACCACAATGATATAAAGGCAATGTAAGTTAGTCATTTTTAATTTATGTTCAATTGACATCAATAGTTTCCTTAACACTATGTCTGTATTCAACCCAAGTAAAGGTATCTTAAGAAATATTATTCCATTATATTTTTATGATAAAATTGCCATCTGTACAATCACTTCTTTGCAGACAATTACTATTCTATATTACATTTTTTAAAATAAAAGCTATACAGTAAAGGATGCTGCCATTAATGAAGAACAAGCCCAAAACTTAATTGTGAGAATGGAATTCATTTTAGCTATCCATATTTTGGATGGACAGACTAAACATCTCAACTTGGAAGATTTTATTCCAAAAATTGTCAGCATGTTGTGCTCTATTGGGACAATCTGGAACCACATAATTCCTAAACCCCCTCTTGTATATCATTGCCTATAAAGTAAAATAGAAGATATTTATTATTGATTGGTTTGTTTTTATTAGATTTAAGTGCTGCCGAACTCCAAGATGACTCCAGGTGGCTCATAATTTAAAACAGAATAACAGTATACAAAATACAAGATCAGCATCTGTCTGGACAACACCCTACATATACAAAAACACATCTAATAAGGGGTTTGCATCCACCCTACTCCAAGAGCTGGGAAAACAGCCAGTTTTTCAAGGCCTCCTGGAATACTATCAGAAGTTGAAAAATAAAGTCATGAAGAATGCTTGTGAAAAGAAGATGGCCAAAACTTCAACTATAATGTATTCTGTAGAACAATAAAGCTACTAATATTTTCAGGAGATCGCCATTACAGTAGAAGAATATACAATCTACCGTATTTACAGTAAATACAGTAGACTTCAGAATAGAAAGTCTTGTCCAAACAAGCAGAAAGGAAGAAAACAAAAACATTCACAGACAAAAAATGTAAGCTGATAATAAGCTGACCAGCAATTTAAAAAAAAAATTGCTGGTCAGGCTGGCTGAAATCCCAATTCACTACTAATATTAAAATTTGATGTTAAAACAAATGTTGAAAATTGATTTCTTTAACATTTTTCAGATGTTTCCAAATTAGTGCAGGATTTCTTCAGATGATGTTTTAATAGGATCAAGCAAAGGAATGTGTATCTCTATTTTCATTTCTATCCTATTCAGTTACCTTGACTATTCCAAGTAATGATTTACTATAAGCAATTATTTTATTGATTTATCAATTCAGTTAGTTTAATTTACTCTCAAATACTAAAAACTAGGGGAAAAAACCAATAATATAGTATGACTTGATAGAAAGATATGAGAAATTAGCATATTGCAGGGACAGAAAGTATTAATGATCCACATCTTTATATGTACTATAACAGCCAGGGCTCAATTACAACAAAGCAGAAAGGTATACTGTATATTAATGAGTTCTGAACTATTCCTGTTGGAATGATTTTGGATATTATCAACACTGACATCAATTCTAGATGATGAGTAACCTTAATGATCTCATGAAATTGAGAATAAATTATAATTCTTAAGCAGATACACACACATAAGGATTTAATTCTTCCAAGTGAAGTGTTAAATTAGCACCACTATTTATCCTTAAAGCATTCCTTTTTCAATCCATTGTGTCCTGTTGATTTCAAAAAATTAAGAACTAAATTTAATGTAATGAATATGATGTTAAAAGTAATAGTATTTAAATAGGTAGAATTGTTCTGAATATTCTCCATTAAGAGTAGCAGTGTTTAACTGTTAACGGTGGCTTAAATATTGTACTAATATTATGCTAACTGGCCAAGTGCAAAACTTAGTCATTGTTAGCTTCTTCTTAAGATCACCGTCCCTTAATCAGGTTATATTTGGTGAGTGAAAGGAATGGAACGATTGGAAATCTGTCATATTGCTCAAAGAATTTTTGAAAACATTAGGAAATTTCATCCATATAAAAATCTAAATAGAATGCACCTATTTGTTTCATTTTAGCTCCATTTTTGAAAAGGCAATAAGTTCTTCCTCCTTTTCTATCATTAACTATTTTTTTTTAATACAGAATAGCAACATACGATAGACAGATTAGTTATAAGGAAATTGCATTAAGACAGTGAACATTTATATCGATAGTTTGGAAGAACTTCAAAGGATGGCATACCTGAATACAAATCTGTCTTTCATTTTTGATGTAGGAAAAATCAATAAGCTCAGTTTCTCATATCACAAGGAGCTTTCATTTCATTGGAGTATCATGGACATTGTATTCTTCCTTGACACAACCTTTACTGTGCTGACATAATCTGTTTTTTTCTCACTCTGTATACATGCATATGGATTGTACAAACACTCACTGTATGCTCTGAATTTGGATTGTTGTTGTTATTATTAAGCACTGAGTATGGATTGCAAATTGATTTTTTTTTTAATATAATGGTTTAACTTTGAATTCTTGTATTAACTTAAAAGTAAATATTTTACTTCATTAATGATTCTGGATATCTAAATAAGTATTTTTGTTTGTTTATTCATTGAGTCGCTTCCGACTCTTCATGACTTCATGGACGAGCCCACGCCAGAGCTTCCTGTCGGTCGTCAACACCCCCAGCTCCCCCAGGGACGGGTCTGTCACCTCTAGAATATCATCTATCCATCTTGCCCTTGTGCGGACCCTCTTCCTTTTGCCCTCCACTCTCCCTAGCATCAGTATCTTCTCCAGGGTGTCCTGTCTTCTCATTATGTGGCCAAAGTACTTCAGTTTTGCCTTTAATATCATTCCCTCAAGTGAGCAGTCTGGCTTTATTTCCTGGAGGATGGACTGGTTTGATCTTCTTGCAGTCCGAGGCACTCTCAGAATTTTCCTCCAACACCACAGTTCAAAAGCATCTATCTTCCTTCTCCCAGCTTTCCTTATGGTCCAGCTCTCGCAGCCATATGTTACTATGGGGAACACCATTGCTTTAACTATGCAGGCCTTTGTTGTCAGTATGATGTCTCTGCTCTTAACTATTTTATCGAGATTTGTCATTGCTCTTCTCCCAAGGATTAAGTGTCTTATGATTTCCTGACTGCAGTCAGCATCTGCAGTAATCTTCGCACCTAGAAATCCAAAGTCTTTCACTGCTTCTACATTTTCTCCCTCTATTTGCCAGTTATCAATCAAGCTGGTTGCCATAATCTTGGTTTTTTTGAGGTTTAGCTGCAAGCCAGCTTTTGCACTTTCTTCTTTCACCTTCATTGTAAGGCTCCTCAGTTCCTCTTTGCTTTCAACCATCAAAGTGGTATCATCTGCATATCTGAGATTGTTAATGTTTCTTCCAGCAATTTTAACTCCAGCCTTGGATTCCTCAAGACCAGCATGTCACATGATGTGTTCTGCATACAAGCTGAATAGGTAGGGTGAGAGGATACAGCCCTACCATACTCCTTTCCCAATCTTAAACCAGTCTGTTGTTCCGTGGTCTGTTCTTACTGTTGCTACTTGGTCGTTATACAGATTCTTCAGGAGGCAGACAAGATGACTTGGTATCCCCATACCACTAAGAACTTGCCACAATTTGTTATGTTCCACACAGTCAAAGGCTTTAGAATAGTCAATAAAACAGAAATAGATGTTTTTCTGAAACTCCCTGGCTTTTTCCATTATCCATCGGATATTGGCAATTTGGTCCATAGTTCCTCTGCCTTTTCTAAACCCAGCTTGTTCATCTGGCAATTCTTGCTCCATGAATTGCTGAAGTCTACCTTGCAGGATCTTGAGCATTACCTTACTGACATGTGAAATTGGTTTTCTCTTTCTTTGGGATGTATTTTGTTGCTGCCTCCTGAACAATGTTGCGGACTTCTGTCCATAGTTCTTCTGGGACCCTATCTATTAAGTCCAGCCCCTTAAATCTATTCTTCACCTCCACTGCATATTCCTTAGGAATATTAGTGAGCTCATATCTAACTGATCTGTGGGTCTTCCCTAATCTCTTTAGTCTGATCCTAAATTGTGCGATAAGAAGTTCATGATCTGAACTACAATCAGCTCCAGGTCTTGTTTTTACTGACTGTATAGATGTCCACCACCTTTGGCTGCAAATTATGTAGTCAATCTGATTTCGGTGTTGTCTATCTGGTGAAGTCCATGTATAAAGCGGTCTCTTAGCTTGTTGGAAGAGAGTGTTTGTTATGCAGAGTGAGTTGTCTTGGCAAAATTCTATCAGCCTATGTCCTGCTTCATTTTGTTCACCCAGGCCATGCTTACCTGTAATTCCAGGTGTCATTTGACTGCCCACCTTAGCATTCCAGTCTCCTGTGATGAAAGTAACATCTGTTTATGTGTGTTGTTGAGTAGGTGCTGCAGATCCTCATAGAACTCCTCTACTTCAGCTTCTTCAGCATCTGTGGTTGGGGCGTATATTTGGATGACTGTGATGTTAGATGGCTTGCCCTGAATTCGAACTGAGATCATTCTATCATTTTTTGGATTGTATCCAAGCACTGCTTTAGCCACTTTACTATTCATTATGAAGGCTACTCCATTTCGTCTGTGGTCCTCTTGTCCACAGTAGTAGATCCGGTGGTCATTTGATGTGAAGTGGCCCATTCCAGTCCATCTCAGTTCACTGACGCCCAAAATGTCTATCTATAATCTTGACATCTCACCAATAACCACATCCAATTTGCCCTGGCTCATAGATCTTACATTCCAGGTTCCAATGGTGTGTTGATCCTTAGAACATCGGATTCACCGTTCACCACCAGGACCATCAGCCGCTAGGCGTCCTTTCGGCTTTGAGCTAGCTGCCTCATCACATCTGGGGCTGGTTGAACTCATCCTCTGTTCATCCCCAGTAGCATTTTGACCATCTTCCGACCTGGGCATCTCATTTTCCGATGGTATACCGACCTATCTCTGGTTGTACTGATCCATTTAGTTTTCATGGCAAGAATACTGGGGTGGGTTGCCATTACCTTCCCCAGGGATCGCATTTAGTCTGACCTCTCTGTCATGACCTTCCCATCTTGGGTGACCCTTCATGGTTTAGCTCATGGCATCATTGAGTTGCTGAAGCTCCAACACCACGGCAAGGTAACAATCCTTTGCTGAAGAAGTATTTTTACATTATCTTAATTAAATAGCATCAATAACATCAAAATCAATGTTAGAATCATACTTTAGTTTTTTATCAATATAGCACATGTATTTATTCATTCATTCATTCATTCATTTATTTATTTTTACTTTTTCCTGAAAACTCTTAAATTTTATTCTTAGTGATATACAAGTTGAGAATTTTAGGCACTCTATAATGGCACTACTGTGTTCAACTACTACACATGTATGTTGCCAATAATGCAATGTCTTCCTTAAACAGATAAAAAATGTATTGCTAATAAAATTGTCTGAGCACTTATAAATATGTCTAAAATATAAGTAAGAGTTTTTTCACATTATCAGAGTCCATGAACATTAACCATCTCCCTGTGTATTGGTGTCAGCTTTTCCCTAGCATGGGTTAATAGAGGTGAGAATTGGATATATAACTCAGATCTAATTTTTAAATAGGTCAGTGGGAACCTTGCCGATATAAAGAATATTTATTGACGGACTGGTACAAGACTCTAAATGAGTTAATGCATTAGTGTTCCACCAACAGACATTCACATTCAAACTCTAATTAGATCAAAAATGAAATACAGTTTTACTTTGACTTTAGTATCTAATTTGCAATGAGTGGCAGTTTAATTAAAAGAAAGGCACTATATTGGAAAGGCAGAGGTAATGTAGGCCAGAATACTTTGGCACATTGTTGCATAAATATTGTTTTTTCACTTGATGTGATATTTTTATTTTCAATGTTTTAGAAATAATTATCAGGACTATAAATAGAAGCTAAGATGACTTTAGTTGTGTTTCTTGTTTCTTGTTTTTTTTTTTTTTTTTGAAAATGTATACACTCTAACAAAGTACAAAATTCCATGAAAGCAACTATGCTTCCCAAGATTGCTCAGGATTTAAACTGAGTTTTTATTTACAAAGGTGGCTTTTCTGTCTTAATACTTAAAGGAAATATCAACAACAAATCGAGATTAAAATGAATCCCACTATTAATTCTGTTAAAAATGAATTTTGGGTATATTACAGAATGAATACATGCTGGTATGAATATTGGCCTGCATGAAGTCTGATTAGTATTCATTCTTCCATGGGAAACAAAGTCAGGAGTGGGTAAAGATAGGGTTGCCCTTACTTTTTAAAATTAATAAGGTAGCTAATGCTTATATACAGTAAATGCTTTCCCCCTTTTTCCCAGCACTCTGTGGAATGATCATGTAATAGATTACATATTTATAGGCCAATAAATGTTTTACCAAATAGTTGTAAGCTTTTGAGTTTCTAGTAACTTAATTAAACTACATGATCAAAAGCCAAGAAAGGGAAGAGGAGAATAGTGTGGCTGTAGAACAATCTTATTTTTAGATGGCATACTTAACTGGTTGAGGAAGGCTACAAGATACAGAAATTGGATTGTATTGGATGCAGGTAATTGTTAGGTTGCACAAGTTTGTCAGAAAGTTGCTGGGAGAAATAAACATTGATTTTCAATGTGACATTTCTGGAAATACCAACTGCATATGGTAACTTTACTTTTATCCTATATGAAATGCACAGAATCCTTTGCTAGCAGAAAAGAGAACAAAAATCAACTTTATAGTATTTATATATTTATACAAACACAGACATAATTAGATCGTTGTACTAGTTTAATCAAACCCATACTGGATAGAATTACCTACTGATGGGAGATAGCACCTTGTAAATCAGTAAAGTCCTACCATTATATAAAGTTGCATAAAGTTCTTCTGTAACTTAATCTGAATATAAGGAAGAATTATATGCAAGTGTAGAATACTGTAGTAGCCTAGTATATTATACTGTAAGGGAGTAGGATCCAGGCTGAAGAACATGAAAGCTCACTAGGAAACATTGGGACAATCACTGGCCTCACCCTCACTGCCCCTGCTCCAAACCTAGCCGACAGATTTATTATGCAGAAAATTGGAACAGGTGATGCTATGTATGTCACATCAAACTCCTCAGTGTAAAGGTTGCCGATCTGCTTCCATTTCTCCAAAGACGTCTGCAAAATCTTGGTATCAATCGGGCAAGCCTTCTAAACATGCCAAACTAGGGTGGCAATTGCAGCCCTTCCAACCCCCGCACTTGAAGCCCTCTCTGGGGTAGGGGCTTGGTAAAACCCATCCTTAAAAGTCAAAGTTCTGAGTTCCCAATTTATATGTGGGCTTCGATAGGTCAACCAGGGAATCCCCAGAATTACCAAGGGGTTGCCAACAGGTGCCACTATAAATTTTAAAGTCTCACTGTGGCTGCCCATTTGCATTGCGACAGTTCCAGTGAAATGGGTTGCCCCCCCCCCCCTGCTGTTGAACCATCCAACTGTGTGAAGATGAAAGGCTGCTGGAGGGGAAAGCTAGGCAGGTCCAAAGCAGCAACCAGATCAGGGTGAATCAGACACCTGGAACACCCAGAGTCAACTAAAGCCCAGACCTCTGTAGCCTTTGTGCGGGAGCCCAATTTCACTTTTACTGCTAAAGTGGGACAGTCAGCACTCACCATAGCATCCTCGCACCCATCCTCCTCCACCTGCCTGCAGGTGCTCTTCATGGCAGGTGGCTGGCATTTCCCGCCGGCTCCTTAGAGTCGTCTTCTGCCTCTCCTGAGAAGTAGAGTACTTCCTCAGCATTCGCTGTCCCCTTGGATGCTGTCATCCACCACGAGGGGGGTGGTGATTTGGCCGGCAGCTTGCCCACTCAATCTACCCGCTTGGCTTTTGGGCAATCAACTGCTCAATGCCCTTCCTTTCCGCATCAGAGACACTGATCCCTCACATAGCGCCGATCTCTCTCCTCTTCCCAGGGTCTATAGCCTGGCTGGGTAGCAGTTGCGGCACTTCGGGGTCCCCTCATGGTGGCTGGTTGTTTTTCAGGTCATTTGGTTTGCATGTAGGTATGCTGGGTGTGCTCAGCTTTGCCGGCCAGACAGATCCATTTGTACAATATCTCTGGGTTGTCTCTACACAACGCCCACCACAGGACGTCCCTGTTGAGTTGCTCTTTAAACCGTTCTATTAAGGTTGACTGAGACCAGTCGGGGATTTTCCCAGCTAAAGCCTTAAACTCCAGGGTGTACTCAGCTACAGACAGCTGGCCCTGGGTAAGATACTTCAGTGCCTTTTTAGCCCTTGCCTTGGCTAGAGGATCCTCAAAATGCAGCTTTAATGCCCACATTAATTCCTCAAAATCTTCAAGCTCAGGGGAGTCAGCCTCACTTAATTGAACATACCAGTCAGCCACTCGAGCCTTCAGCTTGGTGGCAATGGCAGTTATTTTAGCCTCTTCGGAAGAGAAGTATGGTCCAAACTGCCTCATGTAACTTTTAGCATTAGTGAGAAAGAAAGACAACTTAGTTGGATCCCCATTAAACTTGACAGAAAAGTCTTTCACCCCCACTCCTGTTGGAGCTGAATCAGTGGTTGCTTGAGTGGTTGGGCCCCAGGTTACAGTAGTTCTCCCTCCTCGGGTTGGGGACACTGATGGTCGAACTCTGCGGGGTGGAGATTCATCCTGGCGCCATCTCCGGCCCCGCTCTGCTGGCAGTCCGGGTGAGGGGATGGAGGATGATTGCATGGAGCTGGAATCTCCTTTCTGCCTTGGCTGCCCCCTGCCCCCATGACAGAGACAGGTTTTTTAGCATGTACTCCATTGATTCTATTTTGGCCTTTACCACTCTTAGCCTTTCAGGGGTTTGAGATTCCTCCCTCCCTCCCTCGCATGTTAGGCTGTCTCCCTGTTGATGCCGTGGTAGATTCTACATTTGGGGTCAGAGGGAACTGATACTTCCAGGATGCCTGGGACGTCCCTGGCTGGGGTTCTCCCACATCATCCCAGGTGATCAACTCTGCAGGCAATTCGCTGGGTGCCGGTTGCTCTGGTGCTCTCCCATTGTCGGATTCCTCTACCTCAGGGCTGGAACTCAAATCCTGCCAGAAACCTGAAGGTTCTGGGGTGAGGCTCAGTTCTCTGCTCCTGACCATTGACTCAGGCATCAAGCCAGTCAGCTCCTCAAGTCTCCCCATCTTGAGCTTGGATTCGGCCATCGTTAACTGTTTTCCCTCACAAGAAACTAATCTTGGTAGGAGCTAATGGTACAACTTTGGTGATTCTCAGCTTTATGTAAAGATTGCCTATTCTAAAACACCATCAGACTCATAAGCAGGATCACAAGATATCTTATTTATTAAAGAATATTATGCAGGATCACAAAGAAAGCTGAGAATGGAAAAAGTGTGCCAAATGCAAACTAAAAACCTTCAGTACAAATGAGATCCCTCCCCCCGGTAGAATCTTCCCAAGCTCACAATTCCAGGTGCTCCTAATGGCTTTTGATGGTCCACGGGAAAAGTCCTTGAGCAGAGCACATAACCCAAACACATTCCACTGAAACAAACACAGATACAGAGCTTGGCACAAGGTTTCACAGCAGCTCCCTCCCAAACAGAAATGCATGTCAGCGCCATGGCAAGTGAAACTTTAGGAAGGAGGCAATGGTAAACCACTTCTGAAAAACCTTGCCAAGAAAACTGCAGGGACTTGTCCAGGCAGTCTCTGAGAATCGGACACAATTGAATGGATTAAAAAAAAAAAAAGTATTATGCAGCATCTTCAAAGTACAAAAACCTTGTAGCCACAAACACAGTGATGCAATTTTTTTCACTAAAAATATTGTTTTGTTTTTTTTTAACCATCAAAAAATTACCACTACTTTATCATCTTTAAGCACCAAGAATCCTTCCAGAGCATTTCACTTTATTTCTGATTTTTTTTTTACAGTTCAGTTATTTAATACATAACTGACTTTTGAGGTTTAGTCTTTCCTTCTTTATTATACATGGAATTTGGTAAAGTCACTCCAGGCATGGAAAAGCAAACATTCATTTTAAAATTGAATTCAGTGATATTATAAACATACAAATGCATAAGCTTTGAAGATACTACTCTGCCATCCCTGAGGGGCTCTGAGAAAGTAAAACAAGATTTGCTGGTTACATAAAAATTTCCTGGCAGACAGTGCCCCAAAAGCATGCCTTTCTTCTCTAAAGTTCTGAGGAATTTATGGTCATCATCTATAAAGTAGGTCATTACCTACATGTCACAAGAACTGGTTATTTGTGGGACTGCCTGTCTCAGTGGTTCTTGCCCATCCCATACAGTCCAACAATGTAGGCATGTTTTGATCTGATGGGATATCTGCTCGGACATAGGAGATGTGCCTTCCCTTTGATGGTTCCTGCCCTGTGGAATGACCTCCCCACTAGGATTCCACTGGTTCTGACCCTTTCGCCTTCAAGACGAATTTGAAGACCTGGCTGTTCTCTTGGGCATTGGGGACAAGATGTTAGATAAGCTCTTCCTATGTGCCCTGATTCTGTATCTGGTTGTTATTATTTTTTTTTTAGTTGCCTGTTGTTTCTACTGTAATACTGTGATTCAATGTTATTATATACTGCCCAGAGTCACACTTTTGCAAGTTGGGTGACCATATAAATCTAATAAACAAACAAATTCTTCTCTGATCAGGATCTATTTTATCTGTGCTGGAGGAGAACTTGTGGGGGAGCATTGAGCAACTGGCAGGGGACTATTTTAATACTGAGGTAGGCTAAGTTAGGGCTCATCTGCAGGATGTCAGTTTAATGTGGGCATGACTTCATCTTCAGCTTGGCCTCAGCTGACAATGAAAGCAGCTTTCACATGTATTTTCTTGCTCCACTTCAAAAGCATTTTTCAGTTTGTGCCACAACTAGACATGCAAGCAGTAAAGTCTGTGGCAAATCATTCAGAAGTAAATTTAAGACTAGAGAACCACCCTGCTCCAATTGGCCACTATATTTCAGGCTCATTTGCCTTTGGCAGCAGGAGTCAGGTCTCTCCCACTGTGCCAAAAAGCCATCTTCCCCACTACTCTTGACAACCATTTGGTGGTTGAAGCACCTGTTTTCACATTTCTCTTTGCACAAGCAAAGGGAAATGGGATATAAGCAGCTTTTTAGACTGTACGCCTGCAGTACAGCTACTCACTTCCTGGTGGCTTAGTTGCAGAAACAACTTGGGATAAGGAACATATTAAACTGATGCCCAGTGGCCTTCTGGAAATCTTCAGGGGAGAATAGCTCTTTAGTGGTCATTGTTTGACTCCATGGAATCCCTCTCTGAGGAATCGGAGAATTGACAGAAGACCTGTTTCCCATCCTTCTTACCCCAGTTTGTCTTGACATGGGTGGCAGAGAAGTGGGAGGACAAAAAATGGGAATTGATCTTTTTTATCCTGCCTCTCTTGCCATGGAAGAAGGGAATCAGAAGCAGCTGAATGGCTCCTTTGGCGTCAGTCATATCATCCCACAGAAACATCACTCTGATGGATCAGAAAACTGGCAGATAAAGACCCACAGTAACTGACACCTGGAAACATTCCCTCCTCCTCCTTCTCTGCCTTCCCTCCCCTCACTTATATTTTTGGACAAGACCACAATTCTGCTTGCTGAGGCTGAATCATGGTTGGAAATATGGGCAGCACTTCTTGAAGCATAATTTTTTTACCAGTTCTCTCACTGAAAAATAACACTTTAGTGCTGCTGTCTAGAAGGCCCATAGTAGGAGCAGGTATAAATTATAGTCATATTTAAAGCATCAAGAAGCAAAGTTCTTTTAAGTAAATTCAGCTCCTGTTAAGTATACTTTTCAGCAGTTGATATTTACAGACCTATTATAACATGCTGAATTCATGCAGGTGATGATAATCTATTCTTTATTTAAACAACAACCAACATTTGGGTTTATGAAACTGTGAACACATCTTTCTGCATCTTCAGCCATTCTTATCTTATTATTAAGGATAAAGTTGGCTGATCCAGTAAAGGAAATAGGATCTTTAAATGCACGGAGGTGTTGCAGAATCTAATAAACATATGCTGGGTAGGGCTTGAACATCCTTTGGAAAAGGGGCTTCAGAATATTTAGGAGGTCATACAAAGCACCTGTTTTTGAAAATTTAAAGCAGCTGTGACTTTTTACAGAGTTTGTGTGGCTGCTTCATAAACTGGTCCAGTTGCTTCTACATCTACACAGTCACTTCATCTTATAAACAGAATATATAATTGGGAAGGTTACTACTTCTGAAGGAGAGTAGCTGCATTTTGAGAATTTTATATCATAGCTGCATTTTAAAAAGGTAGTAAGTATATGTATTAGAAAAAAATAGAAGGTAATGATGATAATAATATTTCCAGCTTTAGAAATGTCAGAAAATTTGAGGGAATCGAATAATATACCAGTGCTTTCAGCCTGAAACATAACTAAATTTAGACATATATCCACATTCCTAATCCATGACCACTTTATTTCCAATTTCATTAAGTATCATCACTCATCCATTCTTTCCTAACAATGGAAGTTTAACAAATGTGCTTTCCAAATGTGCTGAAAGAAAATGCAAGAACATGATGCCTTTTTGTAAGTAATATCTTTGAACAACAACAAAAAAAGAGAATGGCTTCTGCCTGGCAAAGAAAAAAAATACTGAAATGCTATTGTTTGCTTCAAAAAAACCTGAAATATTAAAATTCACATCACTTTTGAACTAATACCTCATTTGAATGTATTGCTATCTTCCTGATATTATGTGTGAATCTATTAAATCATGATACAGAATTAGAACAAAAACCCCTATATTTTCTGAGGCAACTGAATTTTATAACTGTTGAGTGTTAATATACCTTTCACAGGTTATATTAATATTTAACCGTTAAATTGATATTTTTAAAATTGTGATGCGTTTGTTTCTTGATTAATATTACCTACGATGTGTAAATATCTTTATTTGAACATTTTCAGTATAAAAATAATGATTTTGAGGCAGGGAACAGAATATTATTCACAATCTATTTGCTACTTCTTTGTGAGGAACTTGGCAAACATTACCCAGCCTGAGCAAAGTATGTGACTTTGATACATATAAACATGATGTGAAGAGGGACTTCCAAAGTGATTACAGCTCAGTGGCAGCACATAATATTGGGTTCCTAGCCCAGCTGCTGCCCAAGTAGCTTTTTATATTATTAAATTTTATGTGGGTTTTTTGTGGTTGTTTGTTATTTGTAAGCAGAGTTTTCAGAAATGGAGTGGCTTATAAACCAAAGTAGTAAATAAATAATAAATTTGGAAAAGAATTGATAGTCCAATCTTCTGCCTGAAATTCTGATCAACTAGATATAATGCAAATTGTATACTTTCTGCAATCTCTGAAATATCATCTTGTAGGATATCCATAAGTTGCTGAAGCATAATTTCATTTATTGAATAAAGTGAAGTTGCAGTTAAGTCTGATATCTTATGTTGTATAGACTGGTGTATAAAACCTATGGCAAAAGAAACTATAATGGTCCTGATGGAGAAAGTTTCACTCATAGCAGCAGGACTGTATGTCTGAGAGAAAGAGAGAGAGAGAGAGAGAGATCTCCCCATCATTGAGCCATATATTCCAAGATAGATACTTCTCCAAAAGCTGAGGATATGAATTCTAATGTGGTTTTAGTTGTAAATATAGGGAAATCAACATACAGGTAGTCCTTGGGTTATGACAGCAATTGGGGTTGGGATTGCTGTTGCTAAGCAATGCAGTCATAAAGTGTGATGTCACATGACTGCATCACTAAGCAATGGCAATCCTGGGAGTCCTGGTGGCCATCCTAACCCTAAGACTGTCTGGGTCGCTAAGTAGGAAGAGTCACAGGTAAGGTGCATGGAGGAATGGGGATATGCTATGGGTAGGCACTATGAAGCACAGAGGAGGGATGGCGGAGGTTACATGCAGGTTGGTAAAGGCCATGGGAGGGCAAGTAGGGGTCGCTGTGGGTATGTGCTATGGTGTGCAGGCAGGCTCCTTGGGCGGAAAATCAGCAGGAACAACTTACTGGAGCAACTTGCAACCTTCCCTGCCAGCTTCCCTATTGACTTTGCTTGTGGGAATCCAGCAGGGAAGGTCACAAATGGTGATCGTATGATGTGGTTGCTACAATGTCATAATCATGAGCTGGGCACCCAAGGCCCAGATCATGAACACATGACTGAAGGCATGCTGCAACAGCCAGAACTTCAAAGACTGGTCATAATTCCTTTTTTTTTTTCAGCACCACAGTAACTTTTTCAGCACCACAGTTGCTGAACAAATGGACATAAGCTGAGGACTACCTTTAATTGTATTTGATGGAGCAAGCAACAGTGACAAAAGGAAATGGATGCATCCATTTATAATTTCTATAGCTTATTCTGTTTTGTTGAATAGAAGTGGATATAATTTCCATCTAGAGATTTGCAACAGGATGAATGTATTTGTCCTGACAGTATTACAGTTTTCCCTTTATTATTTTTCTAATATTTTTCTAATATTCTGATAATTTTTTGTTTAAAGTTGGACATGCATTTTAAATAATATTTATGTAAGAAGGAACTGAAAAAAGGCCAGATAATTTATCTTAACATTTTCCCATCTTATATTTAACAATCATTGGCATTGCTTTTGATTTTAAAGCAAGTGATGCAATTGTTCAACTGTTTCAACAGAGTCACATTCCTTTTATAATTTATCTTGAGATACTGGTAGCAGTTCACTCTAGATAATTAATATTTGATTTATAACTAAGATATGAATAAATATCTAAATTTGCTATGCCAATAAATTATCCACTTAGGCTCCTAATATATAACTCCTTGAAATTTCCCAGATCAGATTTTGATAATCCAGTTCTACTTAATGTAGACATTTTTGCAGTATCTTTATATATGGAGTTATTTTTAAGAAAAACAAAATGCAACATATATTCAGTAAAATGTATTCTGATATTTTATTATGATCTAAAATGGAGGGGATAATTTGTTTAAAATAAGTGCTGCAGGTTTTTTCTTTTTTTTCTTTTCTTGTGTGTGTGGGTGGGTGGGTATGCAACTTTCATTAGGAGATTCATTCTCCTATATTCTGTGAAATATCAAAGTACTTTTATGGCTTTACAAAAGGAAAAACTGAAGTACAGTAGAGTGCATAAAGAAGAAAACATCGTAACAAAGACCCAAAAATAACTCTCTTAATGACTCATGAATTATCATATGTATGAAGCTATTTCAAGTTTGATTGCATACTTTATCAGTAGTGGTTGTGGAGCTTCAAAATCACTGGTAAGCATCACAGCCATCCCCAAAAGACATTTCCTTCCTTACTATGTTGGTGCAAACTAAGTCATTGATTACTGAAAGGCTGGCACCTATCACCCACCATTCCATCAGTAGAGAAGAAATATTTGTTTAGTGCAATGTGGCTGGGGAATTCTGGGAGTTGAAGTCCATATATCTTAAAGTTGCCAAGGTTGAGAAACACTGATTTATTTGGATAAAATACAAACTGCTAATATAAGAGAAAAACAGTGAAAACTTGATGTAAAATGATCCATTCATTTAAAGCATAATAAAATATGGACCTGCACCCTTAAAACATGAAACTAGTTAATGCTTTGTTCAGTTCAGACATTAGTAGGCTCACTGTTGCCCTGTGTTCCTTGTTTCAGAGCATCAATCATCATCAGATGTAACAGATATAAGCTGCACCAGTGAAAATACTTCTTAGGAGTTCCACAGGGACAATGGGCTTTTCCATCAAATCCTACTGAAAAATACAAACCTATTCATAATTCCTTCATGGTAGGAGACAACATGTAGTAATAATAATAATAATAATAATAATAATAATAATAATAATAATAATTATATATATATATATATATATATATATATATATTGCACAGCATTACTTGTATGTGTAGCATGCCAATATAATTTTCAAAGAATGTGTCTGCCTAGATGGGGCTATTTTTTAAATTATTTGTAAAATACAATAATTAATTGCCAAAATAAAATTACTTATATTCAGTTAGGAAAATTTCTATACAGAATTATATATTAAAGTTCCATTGTTTATTGATCAGTGATAAAGACAAGCAAAGTGACTATGAGATCCAGGCTACAAAATCTGGGCAAACACCAGGTGGTGGTAGACACACCAGAAAATACTACAGTAGTTCTCTGATGCTATCTTGTCCAGATTTTTGCAGCACAGATATACATCCCAACAAAGCTAATCTATGCTTCAGTCAGAGAGACGTATATACAGTAATGGCCATAAAACCATGTGTTATAATAGCTACAGGCTTGCAATCTAAATTTACCCTTCAGAATCAGAACTTCTAAAGTCAGTGTGGTAATATCGCATAGCAATACGTGTGTTAACTCATTATAGTAATATTTAACTTTTTTCAGAATGTTTATATCACTACATAGCAAAGGCTAAAAATAATAATCTCCCCTCTGGAAGATGGCCCAATATCAGATGTCAAACAGAGTTACATTTTGGTTTATATCAATATTTTGGATTATCCAACTATTTTTGGATATTTTTTTTCATGAATCAGCAGATCTATGTTTTTTATATGAAAGAAGGTAGTTGTCTATGTGACACACAGTTTCAGTCTCTTTAGGGTTTTTACATTGAAAATAAGCATCTTGAATTTGATTCAGAAACAAAGCAGCAACTTCTGTCTATTGTACAAAAAAATAATTTTAACATGGTATGCATAGCACTTGGGCTCAGTCAGTAACAAGGTAGCAATATCTGGGCCTTGTCAGTATTTCTACTGATTAAAAATTCTAAATGCTTTTATGTTGCATCCTTTGTTACAGTAATCTAGTCTGGAATTATTAAAAGTATAAATGACAGAGTCTCCACTGACTCACTATGATTCTTAACTGACAGATAGAGCTGAATCTTCAGGGTAGATGCTGCAGACAAGGATTTGTCTAATTTATTATAGTGATTCACATATTTATTAAATAGGTTTAAAAGCAAGATGGAACTCTGTGCAAGGGCTATTGCTCTTATTCAATATTTCCTTTGTCCTGAGTAAGGGAAGAATGGGAACAGAGATAACGCAACACAATGCTTTATAATTATTCCTGTCAGACTGTCAGTACCAAATGAAAACCATAGTCAATGAACAAGGTTGCACTTTCCCATTCAAATATGCCCAATAGGGCATCATGCTAAGGCCAATGAGGAACTGGTATTAAGAATCTGGGAATGCAGTTGGAAACAAAATCAGATAAGCAAGAATGTTAGTATGACTCTAGCCAGGGAGAGATCTAGGAATATATAAACTTTGCTTGCATTGTACTGATTATAACTTTATTCGTACTCTATTATTTATAGAGTTCAAATATTTATCAAGTGCTATTTTTATGGGAAAAATAATATAAAAGCAAAAAAACATGGCAGCATCCTATCCTCTACAGTCTCTTTTGTGTGTATTAAAACACCCATCTTTCTTTTGATATTGAAAATGCACTATACAAATATAGAGTAAGATATTAATATTTGGCAAAAGCAAGTGGGAAATCAGAATAGTTCAGGAGAATTCAAAATGTTTATATGTAGACATTCACAGAAGTTGAAATGCATCCCTTGTTGTATTTATGCATTTTCTATGCTCAAATATAAAACAGTTCCCCAACCCCTTAGTTTCACTGAATATATTTGACACCATTTTCTGATGTGGTGACAAATATACTGGTTCTTGTCATAAGTAAGCCAATCTCTGACCAAGTTTCTAAACTCTGAATACCTATCTTAGGCTCATTCTAAAATTATTATAAATCCACCTAGTTGAAAAACAAAACAAAACAAAAAAACAGCCATTATGAGAATTTAATTCAAGCCTTTGAAAAGACACTTCTTTTTGCCCAGATAAAAATCCACAAAATAAGCTTGCACATCATAACAGTAGCTTGATTTGGACCGTAGGAGAGCAGGAAAATTACTACTTATAAAGCCTATAGCCAAGACCCAATCAAACCATTTATTCAAAGAAAATCTTAAAGGAAAATAAATTCAATCTCTACTAAATCATTTTGGTAAAATCATTTTCATCTCACTTTGGCCACATAATGAGAAGACAGGATACCCTGGAGAAGATGCTGATGATAGGGAGAGTGGAAGGCAAAAGGAAGAGGGGCTGACCAAGGACAAGATGGATGGATGACATTTTAGAGGTGACGGATTCGACCTTGGAGAGCTAGGTGTGGTGACAACTGACAGGAAGCCCCTGGCATGGGCTGATCCATGAAGTCACAAAGAGTTGGAAGCGACTGAATGAATAAATAACACAAAATCATTTTAAATAAGGAATTTAATAGCCAGCCTGGCAAGAGCTGATAATCACTGCTACAAGAGAGAAGGATTTAGCTAAATTTGGGAGTCTTGTCATGGTGAGAATATCATAGCCCAATAGCACATTGGAAGGCATATTATCAATAGTTTTATGCAGAAGATATTCCCCATTATTCTGAGTTATATATAGGAATTGGTCCACTGCCTGAATGGCCTTCAGTCTCAGCTTCAGATAGGTAGATAGTTTAGTTAAACAACTGAACCTCAGAAAAACTTCAGGAGGATATTTAATCCCTCCTGAACTTATAAATAGCCAATCTAATTGTTGGGTAGCAATTCTAACCTCTTTTCACTTATATTAACAGATAAGCCCATATTCCCAGTGAATGAGGTATGGCTATAATTATTCCTATTTTTAAAAAATGAAAAGAAAGAAGATACAGCCAATTACTGTTCAGAGACTCTCTGTAGTACAATCAGCAAGATGTACATCAGATACCTCTATTGGAAACTCACAGAATGACTAGGAGATGAGGACCTTAGTTGACTAAGGAAAGCTATGAAATCTTTGACCCTTTCAATAGAAACTATGCTTTACAAATCAGTTTTGAAAAAGATTTGTTTTGCGAAGGCACAAAAAAAGTTGCCCTAGACCAGATATTGTATTGAGTAGATCAGCTGCTTTAAGTATCTGGATTTTTTAATCCAGTTCTCAAGCCCTAAATTTCTCTACTCACTTTTAATACCCAAAGTCTTGTATCTGGTGAAGTGAGCTATAGGTAGACCTCACTTAATGACTGATCTGTTTACTGACTGTTCAAAGTTACATCAGCACTGAAAAAGTAACTTTACAACCAGTCCTCACAATTTCAACCATGGCAGCATTGCTGACGTCATGAGATTGAAATTTGGGTGCTTTGCAACTGGCAGGCATTTATGAACATCGCAGGATCCCCTGGTCACATGATCATCATTTGCACCCTTCACAGCCAGCTTCTGACAGACAAAGTCAATCGAGAATCCTGCAGTAAAATCACAAGCCACAGTCACGTGATATCTCACTTAACAAGTGTGGGTAATTCAGTTAGTGACTGCGGCAGAAGTGAGGTCGTGAGACTGTCACAGTCACATGTCTCCCTTAATGACCACATTGATTAGTGATGGAGTTGCTGGTCCCAATTGTGGTCATTAATCAAAGCCTATCTGTATAGTTCACAAAACCTTATTCTTTTTATTAAAATTTATTAGTCTAAATAGTTGCTACCAGACTCCTTTTGACGAGAGGTCTTTAGCTATAA
The DNA here is from genome assembly GCF_035149785.1 of Candoia aspera. NCBI lineage: Eukaryota > Metazoa > Chordata > Lepidosauria > Squamata > Candoiidae > Candoia > Candoia aspera. The sequence continues at coordinate 71,553,546 of NC_086157.1, read as the reverse complement.
TTATATCCTTCTTAGCTTGTCAGAGGAGTAGCATATCTCAGCAGCATTAAAACTATTTGAGGTATTGGCCCAGTTTTTTTAATGAGTCTTGCTTAAACCCTGATGTTTGGATGCTGCTTTTCACAGAAAATCAGTTATCATTTTCAGAGTCACTGGGAATAGAGAAAGGGTATTTGATCTCCTCACCAGAGATCCATATAGATCACAATATGGTGAAAGAGAGATTTGTTTCCTGTTGCCCAGCTGATAGAAAAAAGAGAACTGGCTCCCTAGAGCTCTGAAAATATAACAAGCAGAGGACTGGATATAGCTATGAGCTATGATTTTCCACATGTTCTCTGAAAAATTGCCTGCATGGAATAGTTGAAAAAGCCTATGTTTACACTTTGTATTTGGCATCCCAGCAAGATTAGTGTGGATCAGGAGATCAAAACTGTGACTGTTTACATTATACTTAATATCGTGTCTGCTTATGCATTGTGCCAATATAGCTCTGAGCACACTAATTAGTCTTTAGTCATTTATTGCATGCATTAACTTATCTGCAGTCTCTTAAAACTGAATTGAAAAACAATCAGTAAGGAATGAAGATTTTAAGAGATTAGAAAGATAAGCAGATACTTTACAGTTTATGCAAAATCAATTTAAAACTAGTTGAAAATTAATAGTTCTAACACATTAATTTTCTAAACCAAATCAGGTTACTGTTTTATTTATAGAATTCAACAAAACTGGAAATAATCACACCTTAGCCTTTCAGTTGTGTTCGTACATTATATAAAAGTTCAAAACTTTCATTTTTTTTTTTTAAAGTTAAAATTATTCTGCTGATGAATGGAACGAATATAAATTATACATGTTATAATTGTGAACATTCATATGCCATAGTAGCCTTCAAGTGGCTGTGGTGTGGCTGTGTTGTGCTTCAAGAAGTAATCAGAGGGTCAATTCACTTTTGAGAAAAGCCTGTCATCAAATGATCAGCACAAACATATTCTGTAGTAGTAACTTAAGAAAGTAGGTGCACATTAACCTGGGAGTAAATATGATCAAACACAATGGATTTACTGTATGCCACATATTATACCTTATTAAAACAATTTTGCTTAATCTAATAGATTCTTTCAAATGTTACATGTAGTTAAAAAATTAAGAATTTTACTAATAAAAAAGCTGCTGGCCAGTCAGTAAGCTCCAAATGAATTCAGTTAAGTGCACTAAAGGTGTTTAATTTTGCTCAAGAGCATTTACCAATACTGATTAGCACAGTTTTTACTTATTACTATAACACCGGACAAGGAGTGGCAGAATTAGTAGTTTCTCTTGTATTGATTGGGCTTCATATATGCTATCAGCTGTCAGGTAATCCAACCACTGCTTTACCCTCTGACCTGTGCTATCTTTTTATTTCTGAGGGTTCTTGGGAAGAACTCGATGCAAATGAAGGCCAACACCTGTCCTATGTTGAGCCACACACTCACACAGAGAGAGGTTTGCAAACTTTAGCTTGCCTTGAAAGAGAGTCCAAATCCAAAATAGCAGGCACAAGAGCACTCAGACAAAGTCCAAGGGTCCAAACATCATAGCAGGGTTGTCAGCCTATCCAGGTTCAGAGTCATGGGCACAAGGTTTCAAGTTGAAAGGCAAGGCATACAGCCTGTAGGGCCTTGAGCTCACTGCTCTTCTTAAATAGAAGCAACCCTGGTATTGCTCATTTGGAAGGGCAAGGTTCCTTTCTTGCAAGGAGCCATGCAGAGCACCTTTGCTCTCCTCTCCACACAGCCAGCCCATGCAATGGGAGGGGGCAGCTCAGACTCCTCATCTTCTGAGACCAGCTGCAGCTGTGACTCTGGTTACCAGGCAGCACAGCTGCCTCTGCCAGCAGTTGCTCAGGCAGCAGTTTATCTGGTAATTCTGGCTGCTCTCTGTTGATTTCCTCATCAAATTCTGAGCTGGCCATGACAACACCAGCTAAAGAACTGGCAGCAGTGATTTCATGTTGTGTATTCATTCATTCATTCATTCATTCATTCATTCATTCATTCATTGGCTGCCCATTTCAGACAAGTGACTCTGCAATAATAGTAATAGTAATAGAAACTGGACCAAATGAAAGTTTAAAACCTAGGTTAAATGCAATAATACATTAATAATATATTAAATGTAATATCTACAAATATAATTTGTGAGTCTAATATCCATTATAATCTTGTTACAGAATATTGTTTATGCTTTTGACATGCTTTTGATTGATTACCTGCCATCAAGTCAGTGTCAACTCTTAGCAACCAGAGAGATAGATATTTTCCATGATGATTTCTTCCTAACCTGGTCCTTCAGGTCTTCCACAGTAGAGTCTTCACCAGTGTTAGTGAGTCCATCCACCTTGGTACTGGTCGTTGTCTTCTTATCTTTTCTTCCATTTGTCCCAGCATTAAAGCTTTCTCCAGAGAGTTAGGTCTTTGCATAATGAATTCAATGTAGGATAATTTGAGCCTGATCATTTCTGCCTCGAATGAGAACTCTGGGTGGATTTGTTCTACTACCCTTTTGTTTATTTTTTAAGACATGTAATATACCACATAACATATTAAATATCATAAGCATAAAACTGGAAATGAATATGAATGTAAAGAACTCTCAGATATAGACAGACTCATGCAAATGTATTATAAATGTGCAAATATAATCAATTCTTCAGAACTTTACAAAGACAGGCTGAGCTATCAGAGTGCTCATATTATTTTTTAAATAAACATGTTTTATTTAAAAATAATAACTCAGGAAATATTTATGTATAGTGTTTCTTTGAGAGTAAAATTCCTCCCAAACTAATTTACATATATGAAAGCATTATCAAAACCAGCACATTTTTAATACTGTCATAACTCCTTATAAGCCCAATCAGACGAGGTACAGCATATCAATTTATTTCATATGTATACCATGTTCAAGTCAAAAACTTTGTCAGAAGGGACTAATTTTGTGACCCACTATAAGTGTGTGTGTGTGTGTGTGTGTGTGTGTGTGTCTGTACCTGAGAGTAGCTGCACTAAAAATATAACCAAATATAGGTAAGAATTATTTGTTTGCCTGGCAATCACAAGGTTTCAGTCTACCACTTGTTTTAAAAAGCACAACTTTACATGAGCTGAGGCCCTGAGTCTACAAGCATGCTCAAAGTACATTTACAAGAATTATACAATACCACACCTTTAAAGACAGCTGCCTTGTCCAACCTGATGCACCACATATATTGGGACGCTATTACATCTGTATTTGCTTGTAAAAGAGGTTGATTAATAAATAAAACAATAAAGGGCATACAAAAAGTATAGAGTGACGAAAGAATCAAGGAAAGTTGAATGAAGTAGTGTATATTTAAATTCTTCTTCTTTTCTCCTTCATGGAGCAAATACTGTTCCATAATAGCTACAGTACATATTATATCAACCAAGAATAAAAAGAAGAGATCATGAGAACCTGGTTTATATAGCAATTCCGGTGATACTAATAAACACAGTATATATAATGTATGACATTACAGTCAATAAAATGCTTGTCTATAAGTATCTTCTTATTTTTCTAACAAATGTTATTGTCATGAGCACTGATGGTGAGCAGGAGGGGGGCCCTATCCAGGGTGGAAAACGCATGCGTAGTAGTGATGAGTTGAGCAGCCATTCAGAGAGACACAGAACAGACATGCCTTAACTTTTGCGGTTTATCTGTCTGGGTTTTTCCCACGCTTCTTCAGTTTGTTAGGATTTTCTGTCTAATGTAGCAGTAATAAAACACTAGAGTCCTATTCCTCGTCTCAGCGTGGTTCCTGACTGTTAGGACAGTTATTCTGCTCACTTCCTATCAATTGTATCCTCCCACTGTCTAGCTTTTAATCAGGTCTTCCTTTCAGCCAGCTGCCTTCCTCCACTTATTTGCACTACTTTTAAACCATCGTTGACTTACCTTTCACCTTCAAGGTTGTATCAGGCCATCTTGCTTCAAGGTTAAGCTGAACATTATATATTTGACAGCCTGTAGACAAACATGAAGATGCAACACTGTCTCTCTCTCTCACTCTTTATTTATTTCTTTATTTGTGCATGTGTGCATGTGTCTGTGCATGTGTGCATGTGTGCGTGTGTGTGTGTATATATATAAAATAAAACTAATAATTTTATATACAATAAATTAGTAGTAGTATCAAATAGGAGTTGAACCATTCATATCCATAAGAAGTACAGTTAAAGAATTGTAGTGTGTTAGAAGGGAAAAGAAAGGCATTGTTTTATTTAAATGTGTAATATATGAGAATTGAGTTGAAACAAGGTCAGTTCAAAAATTTAATGAAATTACTTTAGCCTAATCTAAATCTCACTATGGCTACTGTTTGAAACCTCTTTTTTTCTTGAAAGTCAGTTATGTCTGAATTAAAATATTAATTTATGTGTGAATGTGTTTAGACTTTCTGAGTGTATGTAGTACAGAAAATTTTATCAAAATAACAAAAGAACAGGTAATATCAAAATGATTACCATAACTGTATAATTTTGAAAATCTTACATTTTATTACACAGCTATGGTATTTAATTCTGAAGCAATTTTGTTAGTGGAGGTACCATAAACATTATGCTTAAGAAAATAAATAAACCATAGTAAATCTTATAAAATCACATTTCAGGCACTCTGAATGTTATGGTGGCCAATAGGAGTTCCCCTCATGGTATTCCATGAGAAACAATATGGACAAAAATGAAATGTTAACATGAATACATTGCTTTAGTGTAGCATACAAATTAAAAAGGCATTAGTTAGTAAATACACGTATTTCTATTTAAATCTGAAAAAAAAACACCATTCATTAAACCCTAAATTGATTTACTCTACTCTTTCCAATAAGCAAATGACATTTTTCAATGTCTGTTACATCAGAAAGTAAATAAAAGCAAAATCCTCAGGGAAGAAGGAGGGCCTTAGGCAATGTGATTTATATTTCATACTCTCATTTTGCTCATTTTCCTTTCAGAAATTAATGCATTCACCAGCTCAATTGGTGCTGCTTTAATTCAATTTATTTGCACTTATTCTGTTAATGTGATGTCAGGCCAAAATACATCGTGAAAACAAGGGACATTCCGGCCCCTTCTTCATTTTATATCCATTATCATGTCTTTGAAGTTAATGCATTTCTATCCAGAATTAATTCATCTTACTTATAACTTACTCCTAACTGTGCAATATAATTGAACTATTGTCCCATACTTATTGTCAAAATCCACAGGCTCAAACAAATCCCAGATGACATTGCACGATACCACCCTTGTCAACTCCATGGACTTTACCCAGCCACACATAGAATACATGTGACTTTGTCCATAAAATGCTTAGTAAAAAGCACACTTCAGCCAGCTGGCAATTCTTCTAATCCAGCATTACCCACTAGGGTGTAGATCATCTTAAACAGCAGTACCTTATGACACTCCTTGAGTGCAGTAAAAAATGGAGATATACCAATGCTGCATTGCTCTTACTATCACAGACCTGAATTCTTCATCTTCCACCAACATCACTATATTGCTGTGTCCTTTCATTTCCTAGAGATACTCAACAAATAAAGGAAGTCCCTTGATAGACAAATGAGGGGATTCTATCCCATGCATTGTTTCCATATTCCAGAAGCTCATTAGATGCATAATTAATTGCCTAATTGTTGGGAAAAAGCCTCATGAAAAACAGATTAATAAGGCACATGAAAAAGTGAAAGGTGAAAGGTCCCCTGTGCAAGTAGCGAGTCATATCTGACCCTTTGGGGGGACACCACTTTCGCGACGTTTTCTTGGCAGATTATATCGGGGGGGTTGCCATTGCCTTCCCCAGTTGTCACCTTCCCCAGCAAGCTGGGTGCTCATTTTACCAACCTCGGAAGGATGGAAGGCTGAGTTGACCTGAGCTGACTACCCGAGAATCCAGCTTCCGCTGGGACTGAACTCGGGTTGTGGGGAGAATTTCGGTCACAATACTGCCGCCTACCACTCTGTGCCACATGAGGCTGTAATAATAATCAATAATCAGTAAGGCACATACAGTGGACCAATCAATAATAATAATAATAATCAATATTATAATCTTTATTATATTATAATTATTATAATAAAGATTATAATATTAATATACTATAATAATAATCAATAATCAATAAGGCACATACAGTGGATCATTTTAAAGTATCCCTCCCTCTTGCAAAAACTGGGTGATGTTAACAAGTTTCAGTGTCACCTATAGGTGATCTGTTCATAACAATGGAATCAGATAATGTCTTTTTGCACCAGATCATAATGTGAGAGTTCGTTCTCACACTGTCAGTAAAAACCAACATGATAACAAATCTGATTATTGCAAGAAAAAGAGGCATATGGAGACTAGCCCTCCTGCACAAAAGAGGGGGCCAAGCAACCCACTATATAGAGGTGGAATAGAAAGCAATGCAAAATAATTTGAATATTGTTTCTCTATATAGGTATTGCTTTTGAAACAGAACAATCACCAGAATAATTGTGTTATGGTTTCCTACCATTATTTCCATAAAGATTACTTGTCTTGGATTCTTGTGACCTTGCCTAATTGGTTCCAGCCTGTTGTACACACATCTCAACTGCTGTGAGGTAAATGCCAGATCAAGAGTGTCTCCTCCATATGAGTACAACCCATCATAACCTGAGATAATATATGGAGATCATGGAGATCATGAAATCCCAAGCCAGCTGCAACTCCCTTCTCTCCCCCCCGAACATTTTTAGTGAACCTGGTGGTGCAATCAAGCAGTTGAGGAAGTGATGTTCCCAAGCAGTAGTATGGGTGCTGCCACAGCAATGCTCACAACTTATCCCTTGAACCCAGCTTCAAAAATAAAGCCTCAAATCCAGTAACAAGCAGAGCAAAGCATCTGGTAATTATCAATGTCATCAGAGGATTATCACTACCTCTCCCCTAACACTGTTGTAACATCTGTCTTTGCATCTGAAACAGGGAAGGAATTATTTTAGACAGGAATATCCCCACCCAGCCTGTGAACCCCATTTTTACTAGAGCCTAAGATTGAATTTGCCTTCCTGGGACTTTCATGCCAGGAAGACCCTCTCCACTCTATCCATCATCCATGGAATGGCACGCCCTACCAAAAGTCCATTATTTGTAGCTATCAAATATTCACGTGTATGGCTGAATGGAGGCAACCAGTTGCTGAAATCTGACAGGACTGCCTGAGATACCTAGTGTCTCACTTCAATCACTACTTCTACAATGGGAGTCTCATGTCAAGGTAATCGGTGAAGAAAACTATGCTGAGTCAGATGCAACTCTAGTCCTTTATTGTTTTTTATCATATACAGAATCTTGCCAGACTAAAGGTTCCTTAACTGAGCTAAAGGGGGAAAAAAACTCTTGAAAATCTAGGGCAGGCTAGTCTAACTTTCTTCCTCAGCCCCTCTACACTCTCCAAGGAGTGCAAACTGTTAGAATGCTTATCAGTCTGGAATGTGCTCTCTTCTCCCCCTGCTCCAGTCTCCATCACATCACCCCCCCTCCTCAGAGACACATTCTATCACATTTCCCCATTCTTAGTCACCTAGCTATCAGTCAGCCTCACAGAGTTATACCCCAAATCCAGGCTTTCTAACTAAGTGCCCCCATCTGCCACCAGCCTCTTTCACCAAACTTTCCTTCTTCCACAAAGTCATTTCCATTCCAATAGTGGATGCACTTCTCTTTTGCTTCCAGTTTTGCCCAGCAACTAGATTCCAGATAGCAAATTCCATGAATACATCTTATGGCAATGTCATGCAGAGGTGCAGCAGCCATTGCCTTGGGCCCATATCACCATTGACTCTGCCACCATTTCTCCAATGTGGCAGGGCCACAGCTAGGGGGGGCAAGTGGGGCCTGTGCCCTGGGTGCCACACTGGGGGGATGCCAAAATGAGTGCTGGGGGGGCACCAAAATGGGTGTGAAATCCATGTTTGCCCCAGGTGACACGGACCCTAGTTGTGGGCCTGCAATGTGGTGTGATTCTATGGTGATAGACTGCCTCCTTTCCAGTGATTCCATTAACCAGTTCTGAAGTTCAGATCTTTCATTGCCTATTTGTTCCAACCTCCATTTTTTTCCCTTTGTCTTTCACTCCATACTTCTTTCTCATCAATCTTTTAATTCTATCCACTCTCCCCAACAACCATCCATTAACTATCTACTGAAAGACTCCCTAGAGTTTTAAAAACAATTAAAAGCAACAACACTTTAAGTTGGCACATTTAACCCCCTTGTCCTGAAACATCATATTTTTCCCTTGTTTGACCTCCTCTTCCTCCTCCCCACCATCATCCTGTTTTCTTACCTAGATAAATAAATAAATGGCGAAACAATATTCTACTCTGATGTGATAAATTCACTGTAATTTACCCATAGAACTAATTGGATGGATGGATGGAATATCTATGTAACTTAAACAACATATTATTTGAATATGTTATAAATATTGTTAACTATTTTTTCCTTCAAAATGTTTATATTTATATTTATATATATGGTATTAACCCCACTCCATCCTCAACATACATATATATATATATATATATATATATATATATATATATATATATACAGTATGTAATCACTATGAAGCTCTTTGGCCCTGTTATTTCCAGCTGAAGAAAAACCTGATGCTCCCCAAATGACTACACTGGGATGATCTGCCAAATCAAAAGCTACCATATTGTAAAGGTCACAATTCTCCTATTAAAACATTCAGAATCAGAGGGTTCTTTATTCTTTAGTTACTCCAGTGCTACAATTAATTATGTCAAGCCTGCCTAAAGCTGGAAAAAAAAATCCCACAGATTGTAACCTTTCTTGTTAAAAAAGTCAACTTTTTCATCTCCTGCATTTATCTTAGTTAGCATATTTTAATGGAATTAGACTGGAGAAAGAGAAGTAGACAAGAATGTAAAACCAAAACAAAATCCAAGCAGACACAAGTGTATGGGAAATGAATTTTAAAACACAGAGTTGTTCAGATAGCAACATGAGATATTATGGGAACTATTAATTTTTATTTTGCTAGTATTAATATGTCCATTATTCTTTTATGATAAAATTTCATAAGGAAAGATACGGTAGTGTATATAAAAAGCAATGGCAGTGTAAGCATACTGTTTAACATTATGCAAATGATAAAAAAAAATAGATGTAATTTCATTATCTCTTGTGGTACTCAACGAAAGAAACCAATCATAATAGCATACATGACATTTCCATAGTTTCAAAAGGCTTTGTCTTGCATCTTCAAAGGATGGAATGTCACTTTATAAGGCCACATTAAGTTTTTGTTCCATAGGTAATTTATTTTTAAGGAAAGTGGCTTGATGGCACATGAATACTTTTGATGGTTCTGAATAAATGATATATGTTAAGAAATTTCTTTAAAGTGTGCTTGTTGCTGAGTGGCTATTTTAACATGTCTCTAGGTAATTTAACTGTAATTGATGAAAAACAATACAGGCTGCAAAAGAGTCTTGGTCACTGAGCAACAAATTACAAATGAGATTCAGTATTAATATAATTTTAAGGAGACATGTATTCAGACAGTAACTTCTAGTTCAATATGCACTGAATTCATGGTGAATTCTTTAGTAGAATTAAGATGCAAAAAAGGGGAAACCAAAGGAATCCAAGTTAAGGGGTTAGAATATGTATGCATTTGACTAAGGAGTAACATTACAAGGCTTCAGAAATTTAAGTACTATAGAATGAAATAATGAATTAATGAATAAAATGTTTTTACCTTTAGTCATCTTGGCATCACTCTTTGACAGTGATTAGCAGTCATTTCAGCATGAATCACTTTTTCACATCATGTACAATTAGCCCTGCTGCCTTGTGTAGCAGTAAGGGAGTCATTGACAGATGTAGGTCTTTTGTTGCTACTTCTTTCGTGATCGCTCAATAAAAAACATGTTTTGCATGCAAAAGGGTCAGTTTTCAATTCTTCCCATCTCCAAATGGGAACACTTTCTGAAAGCCCACTGAACTGCTGCCCATCACTAGCTCCATGTATATGTCACTGTAAATGGTTCCAAGATTTCTGGCTTATGATGAACATGCAAGCACGCTGCTTCATTGTTTCTATTCAGCATTTCCTGCCAGTAGGAATGTGCAAACAATTATAAAAATTCCTTCTATAGTTTAGTTATCATGACATACTAATATGAAAGACAGACATGTTCATTGCCTAATAGCCAACAACCATACTTTATTCTTGGCTCCCAGTTTGTAAGCTGGAGAGAAGTCAGGGTTCCTAAATTAGTTCATCATGACCAATAAATCCTAAGAAGAAGCAACAATTTAAATTGTTTTGAACAATTTAAATGTCCTGCTGCTATGAAATACCTCACAGGCACAATTGAATTGCATACACCCACATGCTTGCTCATTCACAATAAACCAACATCCTAGGAAATTCTGGACTATTCTAACAAATTTTCATTCCAAATATAAATATGTTGAAACAAAGGATCCGGTAATTTGAAAGTATAAAATTGTCCGTTAATTTTTTTCAACTATTTTTTCAACTATTTTTTTCAACTATTTTCAAATTTAAGTAAAAAGTATGTATTTCTCTCCCTCCCTCCCTCCCTCTGTCCCTCCTTCCCTCCGTCCCTCTCCACTGTATATAAAATGCTGTAGTAAAAGATACTGTTGCAGGATTTTGTCCTAAAGGTTTACTTTTCTTGATATGTCTTTCTTTGATATCAGATATATGGTATTGTGACCCAGGGAGTTAGAGGTCTGCCATGAAATACAAGGAAGTAAATGAATGCTAGGAATCTGGTGCCCAGAACTGCTAACTAGTAGGATATAGAGAAAAGACCTCAGATATAAAGGTAAAGAGGAAATAAGGTGATTAGATTACAGGATGCAATAAGGGCTTCTTAGAAGACAAAGTGCAACTTGCAAGAAAAGCATTAAATTAGGACCCTTCCAAAATAGAGGAAAGATATCATTGTGAAAAGATGCAGCGAAGAAGCAAAAGTTTGGAAAAGTTAGAACACTAGAAAGTTGGGCAGTGCAATGGACTTGACAAAGAGACAAAAGGAAAGGCTAGGGACTCTGCTTGAAGCAGGTAGGCTTGATTCAAAGACAGGAGGTCCAGCACAGTTCAAGTCACCAAAAGTGAGACTTTTTAGCAAGGCAGCTTTGGCTGAGCATTCTTTCCAAGGGGAAAACTGGGCTGTGTTGTATTTATTCTATGTGTTTGAAAATATATTGCTCCTTTAAGCATGTCTTCAGGAACTGAGTGTCCAGACCAGTTATGTAACTGTGTAAATCAATCTATCCCACCCAGTTTGGCAGAGAGGGCATGTTATGGGCCCTGTCCATGAAGGATTGCCAATTGGCAGGGTCCAGAAAGAGGGCCTTCTCTTTGGAACAAGCTACCCCCAGGTGTAAGACAGGCCCCCACTCTCCTGGCCTTTCGGAAGGAAGTAAAAACATGGCTATGCCATCTGGCCTGGGATGGGAGAGGGGACAGCTACTCATGGGGGTGGTTGACCCCATGAGGGTGCCAACGTTAAGATCTTCCCATCTTGAATTTTATATTTTATATATTGTACTTCTATTTGTAATTCTATGTATTTATATTGAATTGCTACCATTTTTATTATCTGTAAACTGCCCAGAGTCATTGTGCAAAGAGCTGGGTGGCAAAGAAATTTAATAAGTAAATAATAAATAAATAAACAAACAAACAAACAAATAAATCTGCTTGTATATATGTATTGTCCCATACAAGTAGTAAAATAAAGTTGTTCTTTAATTTTTAGGCTGAAAGCAGTAACAATTGGTGGATAACTAGAAATATTTTGAATCCCATTGAATCCTTTTCCCCATCAACAGAAAATAACACTGTATCAGCTGATAATATATCTCTTGAAAGTTTATTTTGGAAAACGTAATGAACCCACTATTAGGAAGATTTTTTTGGGGGGGGGGGGGTAAATGCTATGCTGAATGCCTCACATAGTGTTCTGCCAGGAAAGAAACAGCAAAGTATTTAAAAGCTTCTGCTGATTACTGGATTCTGTGACAATATTTCTGAACAGTCATATATGATGTTCTTGCCATGCATTTGTCTGAGGTTATGGTTTGAGGTTATGGACATGATTGGCGATCTGGCCGCATCTATAGTGTTGGTGAATTATTGGAGCTTAACATTATTTGCAAGCTATTTTAACATCTCTTTGTTACTTGTAATGATAAGAGTTGATAATGTCCTAGGCATATGATGCTCCACCAGAATGACGCTGAATAGCTATTATAACTTTCCACAGGTGGCAAAGTGTTTCTGTAGAAATTCACCTTCACTTTTATTAAACTCAAGGTCCCTCTAATTTGTCCACTTTTCCTGGTCACTTTCTGTTTTTCAATGTTCAGCTAAATTGACAACAGCAAAATTCTCTTCCATTCAGAAAGAATGCATCTTTATTGAATTAACTTAAAAGATATAGCACTCAAGAAAATCAATAGGTCTTATGTTATTTTGCAACCCTGTATCTCCTACATACTAATTTCAAATTGATCCATTATGCTGTGCCTTAAATTACAGTTGAAGCACCATGAAGTAAAGATGATCATTCTACCAGTAAAATAAATTCACTGTGGTAATATTCATAACCTCAGTATGTACCTGATGGGTTTGTGTCATTTTTCAGATGTAGGCTATATTTCATATAAAGTGTATTTGGAATATTCCTGGTAATTAAAGTTTCTGATGGAGTGTTGTTTGATCTCTTTTATTAGTGGATTTGGACATAAGAATGGAAAGAAATTACAGTAACAACATTTTCTCTTCCTCTTATTCTTGTTGAATTCTCAGTAATGCCATTCTAGCTTCAAGGTTATATCTGATTAATATCTTTTGCCAAGAGTAACATTTCTATAATTAGAACAAAATCAGGTAGTCCACTTTTCCTCTGCAATAAATTGCAGAGATTCTGGAGAAGATGGGAACATAAGAGAGTGAAGAAAAGGGAAAAGAGTACATGTACATGTAAGAGTACAAAAGATCCTAAGTAACTATCCATAAAGATGTAACCAGTAAGGCTAAAGCTCTGAGTAAGCTAAGATGCTAAAAGAACTGTTTAAAATGTTATTGTTGTTGCTGTTTCTTTCAATAATATAATGAATTATACCACCTGCTCAATGTAATGCTAAGAAATAATGTGGACTTCATCAAGTCCTATTTTTGTACAAACTTCTTTGATAAAAGAATAAGCATTGTATTCTACCAACAATTTTAAGTACAGAATGAATGTGAAAGAACAGTGGAGCAAAGAATCTTGTCATGTGATCCCACAAATGAGCTATATTTCTCCCCTTCCTCATTTTATTTTTGTGTGACCTAGGGAGAGCCTGTCTGAGAAATTTATTGGAACTGGCTCAGCCTCATTTATCTGACTGTTGCCTTGATAGTGGCCCTATCCTTCAAGGCCATTCCACATTTTCTCTACAGAATCTGAGACCTAAGAAGTAATATGGACAGAAACAGATAAGCAATTTCACAGGGACACACACTTTCTCAAAATGGGGGAGAAATAAAGAAAAAATGGGTTGAGTTGTTAGCAATAGTGGGTTGGAGCTGAAATTTTGGAGAGGAACAAGCAAAAAAAATAATAATAATAATAAGCATAGACACTGTTGAGTATTGAAGAGTGGCTAGTTCCAGAGGTTTCAACACCACTGAAATATTGATAATGGTAGAATCACTGAAGAAGGAAAAGGACCAGATTTCAAGGGATCATGCCTTCCTGACTAGAGAGGAAGAAGGCAATCCAAATAAAACCCAGGAAGATTGACATGTTACTAACCTCAGTAGACTGCCAGCTAACTGTAAATAAAACCCTTGATTAAGGACAAAGGAGGACTTAGGGATAGCTACATATATATTTAGATACAACTCTATCAGAAGAACAGGAAATAATTCTGCTTACTGAGTACCATGGGAAAATCTTTGAAAAGGAATCCATAATTATTGAAATAATATTAAAGAGTGAATCTAACATAATAATTGACTTGTTCCAGAATAGTACATCTTAGAATTACTGGGGGCGGGGTGTGTGATAAAAAAGGAAAAATGGAAGTTGTGACTGTCATCTTGTCTTTTTTATCTACAAACACCAGAGCAATAGAAATAAACCACTGTTTTTACTGCATACCAGTCTCTTTAATGGCCACAGCTGTAAGAGGATGTTTGGAAAAGATCTGAGTATCTACTTGAGCTAAAATGCTGGTTACATGAGTAGCTTTGCACAGCTGAAAGAATAACAATATATCTTGTCTTGCATTGCTATGAATAAAAAAAAGGGGGAGACGTTTATAAGAAAGTTTTGCATGCTAGAGTTTGATCTTGATACCCATCTTCCACAAGGCTTTGTGACAATGAAGGGGCGGGATGAAACTTGAGATTATATAAAATATAGCCTATGAATACCTGCTTTCTTTTCAAGAGTTTATATTTCATAATCAAATGAAAGGAACTTGCTATTAGTCCAGCCAAACCTCTATCCATGATCTTTAAGAAATCCTGGAGCTTGAATAAACTGGTTTTGTTTATTCTTGATAAGAGAGTATTGGTGGGTTAGGATAGCACTCTCAAATATCTTAAAGGTGTTGCCCAGGGGATTTATTCTAGAGTGTAGGACATGGAATTGTGGATTTTAGTTGCAGGAATACGTATTCTGATTGAATGGGAAAGAACATTTCCTTCACTGGAAGAATTCAGATGGAATCCAGATAGCAATCTGTTGGGGAATCTAGATCCTGCACTCAGAAGGATGTTGGATTCAGTGGCCTAAATCTATCCTATCAATTCTATAATTCTAAGCAGAGGTATGCCAGAAGGATTAAAAAAGACAAGATGACAGTCACAACTTCCATTTTTACTTTTTTATCTCCCCACCCCCCAGTAATTCTAAGATGTACTATTCTGAAACAAGTCAATTATTATGTTAGATTCACTCTTTAATCTTATTTCAATAATTATGGATTCCTTTTCAAAGATTTTCCTATGGTATGCAGAGCCATCCTTGAAGTCTCTTGTCTAAAGATTCATTCCATTATCATACTGTCCTGAATAATGATTTCTATCTCATAAGGGTAATGTTGCTCTTCTTTTTATTTTCAAAGATTATGTCATTTAGAATCATGTCAATAGAATTTTAATTCTTTGTAAAATATATTAATAACTTCTTAAAGAGGTTTTGTTTTCTAATTTGAATGAAGACTTTTGTCTCACCATGCTACACTCAGATACAAACCGTTTGCTTTGTCTCTAAATACAGAAATGGTTGGCTGTGTAGATACATAAAGATAATTTTGGGCAATAATTTCATGCTCATTTATCAGTATTGTTTAAAATGAGGACACATAATGTAACTATTGCATGGAGCAAGCGTGTCTGCAATGAGAGACCAACTGGGAACTCCATTTATGCTTCACTGATAGGAATCTCTTTCTTTCTTTCTACTCTGTCTTCATAAAGAGAAACTGAGATCTCAGTGAAATATCAGTGCATCAAAAATATAAGAAGGAGCAGTTCTTTATCTGCGTTTATACTAAATAATATTTTTCTTCATATGCATTTTTCTTCATTTGATTCACATCAAAGGCAGAGAGAGAGAGAGAGAGTTACAAGCATACAGACACACACACCCTTGAATAGCCTGCTGTTTTCTTTATACCTTGGTTTTGCTCAATATAATGGGTTATCATTTTCAAGTTTCCTGGATTTTCTTGACCCATGGGACATAATACTGTGCTTTTCATCCATACTTAGACTAGAAAAATCTGTAGTCAAATAGTCACAACTGCCAACTTCAAAGCACTTTTTCCATGACAACTATACCTCAAAAGCCTAGAGATACAGAATTTGCCAATTAGCATCTCCAAAGGGGGCTATTAAACTCTTCAAAAAGCATAGGGAGCCCTGTTTTAATCATTGTTTGTATTAGTTTTACCATATTAATTTGTAGATAGAAAGTGGTGATGCCCATAAAAATTGACATTAACAATGCCCATATTTTAAAGAAAAGAATAATTGATCTCCATTAATCTGTCATGAATGTTGTTTAATTAAGGCAATATTAGTCTCCATTATGCTAAAACATATATAAATCTACCAAACAGGCTGCTGCAAATTTTTACAGTATATGTGGGCTATACTTAATAAAATTACGTTATAGCTAACATCTGATTCATTAGAGTATTGTCACCATAGTACAGTTTATAAAACTATATGCATTTTTATTTCTGTTAAATAGCAAGTGAAACAAAAATAGGCCTCTCTCTTTACTAGAATACACAGAGATTGAGTCTCATCACAAAAATCACATACACGCAGTATATGATATCATGAAAACAAAAGATATTTCAGGGGGTGTAGTCAAATATGAACAATGATTAAAAAATGAAATAAAAAAGAACTTGATTTGCTTGCTGCTAGTAAGGGTAAAAGACTTAATGTTCTCTATAGAGTAAGATATTAATTCTCACCTATTTCAGTCATCCATTCTAACTCTAATTTTATAATACTTTTCATATTATTTATTCACTAGGGGGCACTCCACTTAATGATATAGGAGTAGAATCATGCATGTCCTATATCTGTCCTCTGTTTTGTTTAGAGGGGAAAAAAGCGCTGTTCATTTATTATAAAATCCAGCTACATACTACACCATTCAAGAGGAAACAGTGGCAAATGTGCCTTGCTTTCCATGTGAAGAAGATAAATATCTTCAGTTTGTCCATGGTGGCTCTCCACACAATACAAGATCTTAATTTTCCAAAGTTTTCACTAAAACAGAGGCCTTCCATGAATGGAAGAAACTCTGCATAGTGTTCATCCTGTAAACTGGATGAAAATAAGAGGGATAAATATCATATCAGTTTCCTTCAAATGTGAGCAAACTTTCAGCATATTCTGTAGTTATTTTAAAGTTGTTACTGTATAAATGTGAGACTTTCCAGCAAAACCTTATCAGATTTTTTTCATCCTGAAACCATGATACAGCATAACTAGAGAAAAATCTTTCTTGAATATGAGTATGGAGCTATGTAGAACAGTTGATTACCATGTCGTCTATCAGAGTGAGGATGAAAATTTGTTCTTGTGCCCTGTCAATATTATTGCCTTTTCTTCCTGCTGTGTTTCAGTGGACTGTTTGCTGTGTGCTTCATTGCCTTGAAGTTGAGCAGCTGTTTTGATTATTCATGTAATTGATTTTTCTGCCCTGGGAATTGATGGCTCCTGATTTAACTCACACATCTCTCTTTTCTCTATGCTATATCTCTGCCCTCACTATTCATCTGGAAGAACCAGAATTTCCTCCCTCCATCCTCATCCTGAAGAGTAGGAAGGGTGCTTTCTCGTCTATCTTCATTTCTTCTTTGGCTGGAGTTGGCAAGACTCCAGAATTCTCTCTCTTTCAAGTGGTACAGGTTTTGTGCCTTTCTCCTTGGTCATACCATATTTTATTTCTCTTTCCCTTCTCTCAAGAATCAGTTCTCTGATGGTTCCTTCATCCTAGCTTGCACCTAAGGCCCCTGTTCTTACTGAGTATGGTTTGTTCAGCTAAGGGAGAAATCTCTTTGCCAGGTCTAAGGATTTCAGTGGGTGGGCAAGTTCTTAGTATTTGGGTCCAAAAATAAAAGTTGGGCAGGGATGGTAAGGTATTTATAAACTTTTTCTGTATACTTAGAATACAAGAGATTAAGAAATCAATCTGAGAAAAGCTTGTAAGAAGTCTATAGATGTTCCAGGTTCTTAAGATTCTTTTAAAAATTGACAGGGTATTTTGCACTCTCCTAGAAGTGATGACCATTTTGAAAAGTTTAAAAGTCACTCTCTCTCAGCCCAACTCACCTCACAGGGTTGCTGTTGTGGGGAAAATAGGAGGAGGAAGGAGTATTAGGTATGTTCACCGCCTTGAGTTATTTATAAAAATAATAAAGGCGGGATAATAAAATAAAATAATAAATAAAATAAAGTAAAATAAATAATATGATACATCTGGAATCTGGGATTATACCCTCAAAAAATGTACTCCATATTCAACAACTTTCCTCACACAGCTGTCAGAAGCCATTGCAAAAGGAAAGAATTGATTTCCTAAAATTAAGACTGTTCTTATTTGCATACAAACCTTCAGTTGTTTTAAAGGACATCCCAGTTATCATTTTTTATCATATGTATTATCTTTTGCCTTCCCCTTTTATTTCCCTCAGCCTTCCAACCGTAATAACTTTTTCCTAGTCCATTATCCACAAATGCTGTCATCTCAAGGGAGCAACGAGCCTTTATTTGATCCAGAATTTGATTGTTCTAATATTCCATAGTACTCCTACCATCCCTAAATACATAATTCTAAGGTGTATCATGTTTTCTTTAATTCCTTCTCAGTATCCCATTTAACAGTCATACATTGCCCCCAGAAAGGTGATTCCTTTGACTACTGTTCTTGTAATGTTCTTATCTCTCATGATCTTATCTATCACTGCCTTCCTCACTATTATTAGTCACTTCTTTTTTTTTCTAATAGACTTTCTTGAACTAATAAAACAAAGCTATGTAATATCTTTATTTATTTGTCTTCAACTATATGTTCAATAAAAATAGAATTCCAGCTGCCATTTCTTCCAATCTCCCAATATATTTACTCCATAAACTAACCAGATATGAGAACCCAATACTTCCTTGTCTCATTTCCATCTCTATTCTGAACCCCTACTTTTCTCCAAATCTGTTGCTTCCTCAGAAAAATAATGAGGTGTTCAGGACCACCCATTTCTCTAAATACTTTCCGTAAACTGTCATTATGTGCATTGTCAAAAGCCTTGCAGTGGTTGATGAAGATGAGGTAAACCTCTTCTTGTATTATTTTGCTGTATTTGTTATGTTAATCTGTTAAGTTCTTCTAACTTTTCTAATACCTACCTGTTCCTCAGGTATTTATTTCTTTATATAGGGTTTTTTTTTTCTTTTTAATATATTAAACAAAATTTTTGTAAGGAAATAATACACTGATTGGTAACCATTCTTAAATCTCTTTTTCAGTATAGATCTCTATGACACACTTTTCTCATCTCTAAATCATACTATTTTGTTCTATACTTGTTGACACTGTTACCATTTTCACTTTCTACTCTGTAGCTTTAAACAGTTCAAAGGTATTTCATCTGCACCTGGTACTTTTCTATTTGACAGCAGGACTATTTCCTGTAATGCCTTACTTTCTAGTATACTTGGTTCCTATATCTATATCTATATATATCCCTATAAATGTTTCTGTCATTCTATACTCTTATTTATAAAGGGTTTCAATTTAATCTTTTCATATGCCTTTAACCTTATTCGCTTCTTCCAGTTCTCTTCATGATTATTCACAATTATTCCTACTTTAGGCATACAATTTCCTGTGATATGGATGTTCTTCTTAAAAATGTATCTAATTTTCATGTTTTTTGTTAGCACTCTTGATTGAACTATCTTTCTTTGTACCTGAATGATGTTGAAAACCTATATTCAGGCTTTGTAAGTTCTTATTGCTCAAGGTTTTCATTATCTGTCTTTCCCAAGCTAACTTAACATCTTGCTCTGAAAACCACTTGAACCTTTTTTTCTTTGAGATTTGAGAATTTTTTTTCCTGTTTCTATTTTCCCAGTGTTTCTTATCTTTTAGTTCACTTTTGCATTAACTAAGCTTATGTCTTACATTTGACTCTCTGTTGTCCAGGCTATATCTTAATGATACATCTACACTTTTTAAGTTTATAATATTAAGGTCAATATTAATTGAATACTCTGCTTACCAATCTACTAAATTATCTTTCATTTTACAATGCTAAAAATATCACTTTTGAAAGAGTCATGGTTAGGGAATTGAAAAAAAAATGCAGTATTTTAAAGATTCTGTGTAGAGAGAAGCTTTCTAACTTACCCAAACTAGAGAGTTCAAGACAACTGGGGAAATAAAATAAAATCATGTTATATGAACATAATTTATCTTCCTTCGCTTTCTCTTAGTCTCCACTTTAGATTTCAGGTGAACCAATTTCAACAATCTTAGAGAAGTACTCTAAAGGATTCTATCAGGTCAAAGGAGCAAAGGATGCTGTGTCAACAGAAATATAGAGTCAAGCTCAGGTTAAGTCATTGTTCCTCTGTATTCTGTGTTGGTCAAATTGCACATGGAATATTGTATCCACACTTTAAGAAACTGGTGTGTATCAAAAGGAGAATAACCAACATGATAAGGAGTCTGGAAGGAAAAGCTTATGATGAACTGGTAGAGGTACTTGGTATGTTTAGCCTGGAGAAGAGAATGCTGCACTGAAACATGATAACTATCTTCAAGTATCTTAATGGCTGTTATATAGAAGATGAAACAGAATCATTCAGTTGTTCCAGAAAAGAAGAACAAGAGGCAATGCATTTAAACCACGAAGAAGATTTAAATTACAAAGAAATGTAATACTCTGCTTACAAAAATACTCTGCTTATATGAATAAATATAATTTATTTATAAAACAAAAAAAAATCTGAAGAGATCTATTCAACATTTTACTTCATGAGGTCATAAACTTTTCTTCCTGAATGGCTATCTGCTGGGGATGCTGAAGTAACATATTTCTTCATTGAACAGGATGGGTCAGTTCAGGTGGAAGTCTTTGCAGGTACGCAAATAGTTCCTACTGAAGACAGTTGCACTATCCCCATGGAACTGGGATAATAAGTGATGTTTCCAACCTGACTTGGAAAAAGAAGGGGTTTCTAATCATTCCTTGCATGTTGGATTGTACATGGGGATGTACAACATAAAAAGGGCTTCCATCTTTCAAATATCACTCAATATACTTTCTAAAAATAAGACTTATATCATATTATAATGTATGATCAATTGGAGAAAGCATAGAATTAAAATAATGAGTTACTTGCATCTTACAGTTTATTCTTCCCTTGAGGTTAAATAAAAAATTGACTGTCATAATGATTTTCAAGGGTGCCAGAAAATATATTATATATTGGAAAATTAGACCAAAACAGGTATGCATATTAATGATCTAATATCCATTTGCAATTTAAAAGCCATTATGTTCATCTATGTCTGACAAAGACTTTCTTAAGCTTTTAATCTATATAGGTTTAGGATTTGGATAAAATGTTAAGGTAACTCTGTTAGCAGCTCCTTGCTGATCTCTGCTGATCTAGAAAAAGCTAACAAGAACAGAGCTAGTTAGTGGTTGGATAGAAGACTACCAGGATATCAAATGACTATAAACTAGATTCAAACATTTTTTTTTTTTTTAAAGGGAAGCAACAGTAAATGAGTTCCATACCTTTTCCCAAGAAAATGTTACTGAAAGAGTGTCAGGAATCAAGCTCAAGTCAAGGATATTTTATCTTAATCCTGGTTGAATCTTCAGTTCATTCACCCAGATTCACATTTTAGCACAGAAATGTACTAAATATATATGGAAACAATGACTAGCAATAAGAAATGAATGAGAAATATCATTATAAAATAAAACTCGTAGTATCAGACATCCCCAGTTGTCACTAGCCTATATGACTTTGACCTATTTTAAATAAAACTAACCAAGATTGGGCCAATTTAGTATTTGATGCCAAAATGCTGTAACTACAGTTATCAGGAGTCAGACTAGTGATTCAAGGGTGAATCATTTTGAATAAATAAAGCAAAAAACAATGATTAGGTCGTACCCTGCTGAACATTTATTACACAAAACTGTGGAGCATAGAAATTGGAAGGATAGCACTTCCATCATTCTGAATTAGGATGTAAATGATTTTTTTTTTTTTTTTTTAAGGCTAGGTTATTCATTTGAAAATGTTGTAAAAGAAACTGTTTCTGTATGGAAGTTGGCAGAAAAGATTGTTCTGTATAGAAAAGAAAATAAATTTCACAGAAATATAAAGTGTTCTTAAGGAAATCCAAAACAAGAAGTTTGAGATGTTTCCATTGCTTAATAAAACAAAATAATTACTTCCTGCCAAACAAAGATTCCAGACAAAATATTATGAACATGATTAGGGATAGCAATGAAAACTGTCCTAACTGCCAGGAAACACGCTGAGACAAGGAACTGGTCTCTAATGTTTTATTGCTTGTACATAACAGGAATCCTAACAAACTGAAGAAGCGTGGGAAAAACCCAGCCATATAAACCCCAAAGGTTAAGGCGGTCCCGATCTGTGTCTCTTTGAATGGCTACCTAATTCCTCAGTGCTACGCATGCGCTTAACAGTCTGGATAGGAGCCCCCTGCTCGCCATCCTTATTCATGACATCACCCTCCCCTCCAGATTCACATTCCATTTCAGCCCCCTCCCCTCCAGAGTCTTGATAAGATTGGCCGTCTGCTTCTAAGGTCCCATGGGAACTGGGAAACGATGGAAAGTCTTCAAAGGAAAACTCCTCCAAGGACGACTCAGTGCTGCTCTCCAGGTCTGATAACGCTTCTGGCCCAGGTGGCTGCTGCTGGAAAATAGCTAGATAATTAGAAAAGTCATCTCCCCTCCCCCCTGGAAAATGTAAGCCTGAGGTGGAGGGCTGCGGTTCCCCCACCTACTCTGTAACTGGAGTCAAGGCTTCAGGCGGGGGGGGGGGAAGTGCGAACTCACGAACTTTTCTGCTTGGGATTCTTCGGCCTGCTCAGCCAAAAGAGGAATCTTGGGTAGAGTGCGAGGCTTGGGTTTGTGAAGGAAAAAGCTGATGGAAACGATGAACCAGTGCTGGAGCATGTACATCCCTGGCATTCTCCCACGTGCGCTCTTCCTCAGGGTACCCTTTCCAGTGTATGAAATATTGGATGTCCCTTCCCCTCCTCCTAGAGTCCAGAATGTCCTCAACTTCATATTCCTCCTCCCCCTCCACAATTACTGGAGGTGGGGGGGGGGGCAGTTGCGATTGCAAGGCACTTGGGGGAGGGTCTTTGGCTAGCAAGGCTCTGTGAAACACTGGGTGGACTTTCATGGTTGCTGGGAGCTGTAAACGATAAGCCACTGGATTTATCTGCTGCGCCACAGTGAAAGGGCCCACAAACTTAGAGTCCAATTTCTTGGAGGGTCTGGTAGAGTTCAAAAACTTGGTAGAGAGCCACACCTTGTCCCCTACCACAATCGCTGGCCCTTCCTGTCTGTGAGCATCTGCGGCCCTCTTGTAAGCACGCTTTGCCCTGTTCAGCTGCTGCTTTAACAACTCCTGTGTGGCTTGTTGTTCTTTAAGAAAATCAGCCGCGGCTGGAACAGTTCCCTGCTGGGAGGAGGTGGGCAACACCTGAGGGTTAACCCTGTAGGGTGCCTGGAAAGGGGACATCTTGGTCGAGGATTTCACAGAGTTGTTATAAGTAAATTCTGCCATGGGTAGCAGGGCTGGCCAATTGTCTTGCCGATAAGTGGTGTAACACCTGAGATACTGCTGTAACCATTGGTTAATTTTCTCGGCTTGCCCATTACTGGCAGGACGATGCACTGATGACAGGTGGATCTGGACCCCTAATGACTGGAAAAGGGCCCTCCAGAACATGGAAGTGAACTGTGGGCCTCTGTCACTCACCAAATGATTCACCATGCCTCTATACCTAAAAACGTGGTTCATGAACAACTGCACTGTGGCTGGTGCAGGTGGGAGGCCCTTGCAAGGAATAAAATGCACCATCTTTGTGAAAAGGTCCACCACCACCAGTATGGAAGTCAGCCCCTGGACCGGGGGTAAATCAGTGATGAAATCCATGGAGATTGTATCCCAAGGCCTACTGAGGGTGGTTAGGGGTTGCAAGAGTCCTGTGGGCTTCCCTGGGAGAGGCTTGGCTTGTCTGCAGGTGTGACAAGAAGCAACGTAACCCTTTATGTCTGCAGCCATCTTAGGCCACCAGTAGTCTCTCAGAGCTCTATGGAGAGTTTTGAAAACACCTCCGTGGCCTGCTGTTTGGTGGTCATGGCAAAGTCTCAGTACTTCTTCCGTCAATGAAGGGGGAATATATAATCGCCCACTATGCCAGAGAATTCCTGCCTCCACATTGAATGGTGAGGCAGTGTCTTGCGGGGCCGTCTGGAGGTCATCCATCCTGGCCCTGGCATACAGGTCTTGTTGCTGCTGAGCTCTGACTCTTGTAGATAGGTCCTCTGCTTGTCTGCCTGTTGTTAAAATCTCTGTTTGGCTCCCCCTCATACACTGATCAAAGTTGTGAGGTTGTAATATAGTAGCCTGTACCTCCTGGTGAGTGGCGGGGGTTGCCTGAAAGGATCGAGACAGGGCGTCTGCCAAGCAGTTTTGTGCCCCGAGCACATAAGAAATAACAAAATTGAAACGGGAGAAAAACTGGTTCCATCTAATTTGGCGTGGGTTGAGAGATCTGGTGTTTTGTAGAACCTGTAAATTTTTGTGATCAGTACAAACTTTCACAGGAAAGGTCGCCCCTTCGAGCCAGTGCCTCCACTCTTGGAATGCTGCTTTAATTGCCAGCAACTCCTTGTTGAAAACATCATAGTTTCTCTCTGCTGGTAAGAGCAGACGTGAAAAAAAGGCACAAGGCAGCAATGTATTCTCGGCTTTGTTTGTATATTGCAATAACACTGCCCCAATGGCAATATCTGAAGCATCTGAATACATTATGAATTGCTTTGTGGGATCAGGGTGCCTTAAGAGCGGCTGGGATGCAAAGAGCTGCTTAAATTCCTGGAAGGCTGCTTGCTGTCTTTCCCCCCAGATGAATTTTGATCCTTTCTTCAAAAGCTGTGTGAAGGGTCTAGCTCTGTCACTGAAATTCTTTATAAAATGCCTATAGAAATTGGAAAATCCTATAATTCTTTGTACATCTTTAATATTTCAGGGAGGTGGCCAAGAGAGAATTGCCTGGACCTTAGCAGGATCCATGGATATGCCTTCTGTGGATACTATATAGCCCAGGAAATGTACTTCAGTTAAATCAAAGGCACACTTCTCTAGCTTGGCGAACAGCTTGTTCTCTCTCAGTCTTTGCAAGACATTACATACATGGGTTACATGAGTTGTAGCATCCTCAGAGAAAATTAATATGTCATCTAGATAAATGACCAGATACTTATCTAGTAAATCAGAGAAAACTTGATTCATAAATCTGGAAAATATGGCTCCTGCATTAGACAAGCCAAAGGGCATAACAAGGTACTCAAATTTACCAAGGCAGTCAGATATTCGTGCCCCTCTTTCACCCAGATCAGATTGTACGCACTCCTGAGATCCAACCTGGTAAAAATGCGTGCCTTCTGTAAGCGATCTAGCAGATCCGAGATTGAGGGCAGAGGATAGGATTCTCTTTTTGTTTGTTTATTTAAAAAACTGAAGTTGTGGACCACTCTCATGGGTGTCTCCTGAGTTGCAGTTGCCAACCGGTCAGGCTTCTTTGGTACAAAGAAGGTAGGAGCAGACGCTGGGGAAGTAGATGGTTGGATAAATCCCTTTTGGAGATTGGAGTCCAAGTAATCCTTTAAGGTGGCTAGTTCTTTGGGGGACATGGGATATTGTTTCCTTGCTGGAATCTTGGCTCCTGGTATCAACTCAATGGTGCAATCACAGTCCCCATGGGGGTGGGGGTAGTGCTGTGGCCACTTGTTCGCTGAAAACGTCTGCAAAATCTGCATGCTTGGCTGGCAACTGGACCCCCCCTGCTTCTGTGACTGTGTTGGTTGCTGGAGAGCATGGAACGGTTTGAATCTTGTGCTGCTGGCATTCCTTAGCTGAGAAGGAGATTGCTCCTGTAGTCCAGTTCAGCAACGGGTTGTGGATCCTCAGTCAAGGCATGCCTAGGATTACCGGCACATTAAGCGATGCAGTAACATAAAGCTGGATCCACTCAGTGTGGTCTCCAGTTGTCAGTTGCACCGGTTCTGTGAATCTTCTAATCGGCCCTGCCTTGAAGGGCTGGCCATCAATGGTCTCCACTTCTATGGGGCATGGCAATTATCTAGTCAGGATGTTGAAGTCTTGTACGGTCTGCACATCAATAAAATTTGTTGAAGCTCCGGAATCCACGATGGCCTCTAGCTTGACCTGGTGCTCTGGGCTGATGTGCATGATTATGGGTAAGTAGTAAAAGGCTTGCCTGGAATCCTCGGAATGAGCCCTCCTTAATTGATTGATGGTCTCCCTGCTGAGCAATGTGGAGGGAGACCGATGGAGTTTCCCTGGTTGGAAGCAGAGGCGGAGATGGTTCCTGTTTCAGCTGTTTGCCTTGGGGGTCTTACTGAAGTTGCTTGGCCTCTCACTGGGCAAGCTCTCACCATGTGCCCCTGGGCTCCCCAGTAGAAACAAAGGGCTCTCTCTCTCCTTCTCTGCCTCTCAGCCTCAGAAATCAGTCTCCTGCTCACCCCAATCTGCATTGGTTCCTCTTGTGCTGATTGAGTGGATGCTACGGAGAGAGCTGGAAATCCTGGAAACGCTCTGAGGGTCCTGTTTCTCCCCGGCTGCATCTGCCTGAGCTCCTCTAGTCTGGCATCTATGACCACCGATAACTGATATAAGGCTTCTAGGGTAGCTGGTGTTCCCTGGCACACTAATTCATTCTTAATTTCCTCATCCAGCCCCTGTTTGAATTGGTCCACACTCTCATTCCAGTCCAGATCTCCTGCTAACAACTTGAAATCAGCAATGTAGATTCCCACCCCCTTGTTACCTTACTTGAGCTTCCGAATTTCCCGGCTGGCAGTGGCCTCTCTGATCGGGTCGTCAAAGTGTGCTCGGAACCCTGCCAAAAAGTTCTGGTAGTCGTTGAGAATCTGGTCGTTGTTCTCCACCATGGAAATAGCCCATTTGGCTGCTGGTCCCTTTAGCAGGCTTAGGATGAAGGTGACCCTGGTTCTGTCTGTGGGAAACTCTGCTGGTCTGCTGTCGAAGAACATAGTGCACTGTGTGAGAAAGGTTCTCAACTGTCCTGCTTCTCCTCCAAACTTCTCTGGTAGGCTGCCCTGGGATCTCAAGACTACTGGCGGGCATGCTGCTGCTGCTGCTGGCGCCGGTTGTGGGTTAGGCAGAACTGGTTGTTGTAACTGCTGTAGTATGGCAGCTTGTAATGTGTTAACCTGTAGATCTACCTGTTGTTGGTGTTGCCGCAGGGCTGCTGCCAATTGTTGGATGGCGAGCCACATTTCTTGGTTTTCTGAAGACATTTCCAAATGTCTCTCCTTAATTTCTTGTTCCTCCCTCTTTCGATGGGAGTAGGAGTTTGTTAGGATTGATGTCCTAACTGCCAGGAAACATGCTGAGACAAGGAACTGGTCTCTAATGTTTTATTGCTTGTACATAACAGGAATCCTAACAAACGGAAGAAGCGTGGGAAAAACCCAGCCATATAAACCCCAAAGGTTAAGGCGGTCCCAATCTGTGTCTCTTTGAATGGCTACCTAATTCCTCTGTGCTATGCATGCGCTTAACACTCTGGATGGGAGCCCCCTGCTCGCCAACCTTACTCATGACAAAAACACTTGTTCAGCAAGCATTTTAATGTGAGGACAAGGAGTCATTGTTCTTAAAGGATAAGATGTGGAGATGATTGAGTTCTTTATGAATGAACTTGTAAATGCATATATTCAACATAAATTAACCATATATATATTTAGGATTTGGTAGTATTCATTTGATGAATTAATTTACATAAAGAAAATACATGGATTCCCCACCAATGAACTTCTCTCATAAATTCATTTTGAATAGTACTTAGTATAGAAAATAAATCTTAAAAGAAATTTAAGCTTAACTGTCCACCCCTTTACATTATGCAATGCATCTATCTTCCAGAATTCCTAGCTATTATGGCAGAAATGCAGCTTGCTGAGCATTTTGTGAGTTGTACTCCCAATATTCCTGAAGGTACAGTATATTTTACAGAATACATTTTACAGATGATTTTTCCCCTTTGTTAGATGTAGTACACATGGGCATCCAGATGAAATTTGTTTTTCACATCTGTATTCAGTAGATATCAGCAATGTAGCTACTCTCCTGTCACTGGTTTCTTACAACTATACCTGCAACATAATCTAAATTAAATTAGTAATATCATGATGAAAGAAAGTAGTTCCCAATTTATCAGATTTATGCTATAGTTGCATTATACTTGTGGTCATTATGTATGAACCCTAACTCTAATACCATCACAGAATTGCTCTTCACTTTGTTCGAAGGATTACTATAGATGTAGAATGTGCCAACAGTGAAATACTAATGGACATTCATCTATCATCCTTGATAAGTTGTTTTTCAAAGCTTGCTCTGCCAACATCTTAAATTTTAGCTCCTACTCTTTAACCAGAGTCCCTACAAAGCTAATCTCCATTGAAGTGTAGTTCCCCATCAGAAGTATTCTATAATTGTACATTAGACAATATATTTCTGCAGTAATCAATGGTTATGCTACAGATTCTGATATTTATATAAATATCGTACTGATATCATACTGATCTATGGTAATTCAGTGCTACTTCTCAATAAAGGTCCCATTTATACTTAAAAACATCATACAAACCTAATATCAATGTCAACAACATTCTAGCATTGACTTCAAAAAAAAATGTACTTGCAACCTTGTATTTGGAAAATAATGTAACATTTATAAGTTTTACACTAGAAGAGTTTTAGGTTTTGATGTTTTAATATAAGCTATGGTCCAAAATCAAAATCCCAATATTTTGTGGCATATTTAACATCAACAAGAAACATCTATAGTATAATAAACTTTTTCTTCAACAATGTAGACAGAATTATTATCACAAGTGAAAAGGAAGTAAAACATCTGCTTTGCATGTAGAATGGCCTGTTTGATTCCTGGCATATCCCAGTGAGGCTGGAAAAGACTGCAAGTTGTTACTGGTCAATATGGACAATACTGTTCTAGGTGAGACAGTAGTCTGACTCAGTACAACTCAGCATCCTACACCTTTAAATAAAATCCTTCATTGAAAATAATCTTCCAGAAGCTAGTTAAAATTATGTTATTCTGGATGATTTGGAGGTGAATTCTGATGTCTTTTGGGTTGTGTTCTGGATGTCTGTGGATTCTCAGAAACCATGATACTCCTTTCATCTCTCTAATCACCCTTGCATCTCCTAATAGACACAAATGGCTGTTTTTTAAATAAGATTTTGATTTTAATTTACCCAATTTATCATGGACATTTTATAGGTTAATTTTGTGCCCAAAGTCACAAGATATGGACACATATAAAGTTAAGAAAGAAATAATAGTTTAGAGAAAAAGCCAACTACAATGTGATTGCAAATAATCTAATATATACTGAATAATATACTAAAAGTAATCATCACAATCAAGAAGGCTTAGCTCTTAGTTTAGATGTATGAAATAGTTTACATATTTTTGAATATCTGATGACTAAGCTGTATAGTCTGATTTTTAAATAAACACTAGAATTAGGACTACAAAAGGAAAAGACCCAGTGGAAAAAAGAATCACATTAGAATTTTTCAGATATTTATGGCATAGTGAAAAATATAATGACTTGAACATGTCACTACAGTGATCATCTGTTCCCAATTAATATTGATGTATTGCTGTTGTAATGGCTTTTAATGATCACATTACTCTGGAATTATTGCTGCTCATATAATTTGTCTTTATAATCATGCATTTATCATATATGCAAAAGATACCTCTCCCAGGTGGCTCATCTCAAAATCCTTATTTCACCGATTCTTAACTGGGTCCAAATATAATCCTAACCATTTATTGTGAATGAATAAGAAGTTGTTCCATCAGAGTAAAAGCTTATTTTCAGTTGTTATGGACATTAGTATTAATTAGTAAGAAACCAGGAGACTGAGAGTTCTAGTCCAGCCTTAGGCATGAAAGCCAGCTGGGTGACCTTGGACCATTATGGGTTGATTTGTTTGATGACCCATTTGTTTGTTTTCTTGGCTGTCCACAACATTCTCAGGAGTCTTCTCCAACACCAAAATTCAAAAGCATTAATATTCTTCCTATCCTGCTTCTTCAAATTCCAACTTTTGCTTCCACAGAGTATCACAGGGAATACCATTGCTTGGACTATTCTTATCTTTGTAGATTACTTTACTAACCTTAATTGTATAATTACTTTTTTATATGCATGAGCCACGTATAACAGTACTAGTCAGTTTTGACATATTTTTGCCTATATGCCACAAATGCAACTAAAGCCAATTATATGCCTACCAAAGGCATATCTATGGCATGGGAACAAACGGCAACATGCTCTTGATAGCCATGCAAATACTATGATTAGTTTACTAAACTAAATATTGAAGTATAATTTCTTAATTAACACTTAACAGTTTTAAGAGGAAAGGGAAAGATAGATACAAAGAAAAGGCTTTCCATTCCCCCCCCCCCATATGATCAGCACCAGGACTAACAGAAAACAGTTGTCTGACACCTACAGGAAGTGACAAAAACATTTATCTATTATAATCTACCTGGGAATTGAGAGTCAGTGTGATGTAGCAATTAAAGCTTCAGGCTATAAATTGGGAGATCATGACTTCTAGTCCTGCTTTAGGCATGAAGCCAGCTGGGTGACCTTGGGCCAGCCACTTTCTCTCAGCCCTATGAAGGAGGCCATGGCAAACCACTTCTGAAAAACCTCCAGTCTCCAGGAGTCAACAACTGACTTGAACTCACACACCTGGGAATTATGTTATTATCCCAACATGATCTACATTTGTATTTTTTCCCCTCTACCAACCCCCCTCCCCAACAAATATCATTCACACTACCTGAGAATGGGACAATAAGAATAAGATTTTACAGGATATTTTTCAGTACAAATATATAAAAAGCAAAGTATAAATAAAGAGATCAACTTTGATTTTAATAAAGCATAGATCAGATCTGTATGATGCCAAAAAAAAAAAGTTATTCTATTATGGTGAAAAGATCATTCATTGGGGCTTTCATCTTTTCTTTCACCAAAGAAGTTGGTTCCAACAGCCCCAGCAAGGAGAAGAATGAAACTAAAGGTGCAATTTTCTTTCAGATTGCCAGATAACTTTATAGCAAAAGTCTAGACTTGTCCACTCAATCAGAAGTAAGTCCAATTGTTTTGAGTATTTTATTTCCCTGGTTAAGATAGTGAAGATCTGCACCCTTAGCTGATGATATTATAATAAATCTGTTTGTTTGCATGATTGCCATTGACATTAATTCATCATTACTTGTTTTTGTGTGTGCGTTTCAAAAGTGATATGCATTTGGAATAAATCATCCCAGATATATCAACTGGATTATGTTGAAAATGTCTTCAAGTCTACATTTTTCTTCTGAAAGTAATTGTGGAACTCTTGCTAATATTATATCTATTTTAAATTATACAATTATACTTTTTTTTATGAAATGACCAAGTAATTTTGTTTATTTGTCCTGTCAAGAGATGTGCCAATTTCAGCTGCATATGATTTAAAGGTCACCAAATTATTGATTCTAAAAATAGGTTTTATAATGAAAACAACTGACCCTGAACTCCAGTGCCATAAGTAATGGTGCTATAATATCAACTACTTTGCATAATATATGTTGGTCATGTATTAGCTTGTAAGTAAGATTGAACATGCATAGACATCTGAGTTTACAAGAAAAAAATCAACTCTGTCTAGAGAACACATTCATAGACTTGGTAGAGGATAAAAAATGCTGTTCATTGGAGTGGAATGAACCATATTAATAATGTTATTGCAAAAAAATATTTGTATTCTCCTATATAGAGAATAGTTTCTGTGAGCAAGCCTGAACACTTAATGATCAGTCATGATCAGAGAGGGCAGAAGGGGACTTAGGCACTGCTTGTGATTCCCCATCCAAAAACAAATGAGTTTGGATTGGTTTTGTTCCTGAAACATCTTGAAGTCATTGAACATTTACTTGTTAAATTCAAAATTCCTGACAAAGAAAGAGAGAGAGATGTGATGAGATGAAATAATTCAAATGCAAGAATCCTTTTTAGCGGTAGCTTTTTTTCACTTTAGCATACAACTAGTTAACCAGCTTAAATGTACAGAATTAGTAGTAGCTTAAAAAGTACCATGCTACTCTTCACTGACATCTCTACACAGAGCTTGTGATTTCCCTCCATCCACTATGTCACACCACCTGTGACACTTGGCAGAATTAAAATTATTATTTGAACATAAGAACTTTATGATCCAAAGAAGATCCTCTCACTTGATGAAGCATACTTTGAAAATAAATCTTGTTTGGAGGGTACGGGAAGAAAATTGTGGCAGCCAGATTTTCCCTGCAGCTGTACTGTTGAGCTCTTTTAAACATTTTATTGAAAGATCTGAACTGTGTAATAAAAGAAACATTGCTGAGTTCTTTAAACTGTTTTAAAAAACATAAAAGGAAATAGGAAGTTACTATTGTCATGAAGTTAAATATATATTCCTCATTAACTATTTTGACATCCACCACCACCTGACCTGCATAGTGTCCAGAACTGTTGAATGCAATAATTTAGAAGACTTTGCTAAAAGCCTAGGTGTTGGATTAATTGTCTCAATATTTTTTTCTTGTTAGAGTTCTACTGCAGAGTAATGTGTTGTGCGAAACTCTATAACACAGAGAGTGAGAACACAACTGTAACTCAATCAAATCAAAATTGTTTTTATTTGCAGTGTTCTAGCAGTGCACACATCTGTACTGGATACTAATGTATGAAGGGAACTGAAAGTTGCCATCAAACTATGCTAGCAATGCTTTGAATGGAATTTAAAGATACAAAGTCAGTAATGGAGGATACCTTATATATTTGTTCCTCTTTAGAAACAAACCATCTATGTTGCTAGTCTAAAATCTTAGAATGGGAGGTGGAAGGAGGAAGACGATTTGAATACATCTTTAATGAAAACACTTTCTTAAAAAATCTGCATGCTTTCTTAATTTGAATCATTATCTTGTGCTTTTGCATAGCTTCACAATCAGTCTTTAGAATTGCTACAGAAGTGCTATTTCAGTTTAAGAATCCAACCCCTGTAGACACACTTCATTTCCTGAGTTCCTCTCCAATAAGTAGCAGCCATTAAATATTCTGTCCTTTCAAGCTCTAGTATCAATAGCAGTTACATTAAGCACTGTTTACCTTGTTTAACAGTCAGTCTTTTATAATGTCAAGATTAATGGGAATGCCAATCAGGGAGGCACATTATATGTTAAGATATGCAGATGAGATTGCATAGGAGAGCTATTGTCTTCAAACAGAGCACCAATTGTGTAAGGTTTTTCTTTCTTTTTTTTTAAAGAGAAAGAATATCTTTTTATGAAATGGCTGGCTTCAAAAGATTCCACAATTATCAGCATTAGTCATAGCGATGGCAGTAGAAACAACAGAAGCAAAAGCCTAAACATGTTGAGTCACATTTTTTTTTTATTAATTTCAGTACTAATAGCAGGTCTGGATTCTCAATGTCAAGAACTCAGCATGTGGTAACTGAGTATTTTTTTTTTTTTAAATGAGAGATAAAGTATAATGATGAGAAAAGTGAAGGAACTACATTATTTGGTGAGAAGTTCCTAGGGCAGAAGTTCCTAGTTTGATTTCCCTATAAGAGCACTGCCAGATTGAGGAATATTCTAACATGAACATTTATAGTTTGTTTGTGGATCGTATTTGAAGACAAAAAAAAAAAGAAATCCTTATAGCCAGGAGATAACTTTTCAAACAAGATTTCCATTCTTAGCTAATCCTGGCTAAACATTATACTATTATTTTTTCTTCCTCTGTATCTAAAATACTGCCAATTCTTTTTTTTTTTTTTTACGAGCTCTGTTAGATATCTCATTCAAAAACACAATGGTTGGGGGGCAATTGACAAACATGTTTTGTTGCAGTGCGGCCTACTAGTAGCTAAGGACTAGAGCTTATATGACATCACCACATATATTACACCACTTTGATGAAACTTTGGCTTGCTGTGGCTGCCCCTGACTATCAGCATTCAATTATAACAATCAACTACCCTGGACAATTTACCTAACAGACTGAATTGAAAGTTAGCAAGATGAACATTAACTTTGTTAAGTATATATCTTACCATGCCACCAAATGGTTGTTATGGTAACAATCAGCAGTAAAATTCAAGTATAAAATAGTAATCGAAAACACAGAACAGGGAAGTGAAACTTCCATACACTTAGTTGGATCAGTCAATTAAACAAATTGTTAAATATAAATTAAGCATAACATATTAATTAAAATGTGGATACCTGTCATAGAAGATATAAGAGAAAGCAGGAAATTCCAGAGTTTGACAGCAGCCAACATGAAGTACCAAACACCTGTACTTCAGAAGTTGGATGGACAAAAGAGTCTTTTGCTTGAAAGTAGAACAATGCTGTAAGGATAATATCAACTTTCAGATAACCTGGTATGACTCACACTGATTTCTATCAAAAACAACAGGTAGCCACTGAATCTATTTGGGTGATCACAGAAGCTTTATAGTTAGTTCTAGTCTGTAATTATTGGACTCACAATTGAGAACAATTATTCTCTTTGGCCCTGCCTGAAGTAACTATTGTAATATAAAATGTTATATGATTTTTTTTCCACTGATCACAACTCATGTGTACAGTATTACGTAATATATTACCCATTATTTTCTGACAAAAAATGATAGGCTAGAGATCAGGAACATTAAGGAAAAAAAAAAGATATTTATGCTACAATCATATCAACACTTGCAAAGGAATAAGTGTCACTGAAAGCTTACTATAAATGTGTAGGATTGCAGTTAAATATAGTATAGTGGATAAAAATTGGCTTAATAATCTGAACTTTTTGTTCAGGTAATTGTTTTATCTTTATAAGAAATTCAAGATATAAGCTACTGGAACCAACCAAGTGAACAAACAAACCCCAAATCTATGTAAAATTGGAACAAAGTAAAGGCCAGCTGGGTCACCCTGGGCCAGTCACTTTCTCTCAGCCCTTGGAAGGAGGTAATGACAAACCACTTCTGAAAAACCTTGCCACGAAAACTGCAGGGATTTGTCCAGACAGTCTCCAAGAATTGGACACGATTGAACAGATTAAAAAAAAAAAAAGTAACAAAGCTAGGATTTTTATTTCACTCTGCATAACTTTCATTGATCAAATTTATCAGCACACAACAGTCTGAGTTGGTAAGAACTTAAAGTTATTAAGTGAATGTGTGAATTCATAATGATTCCTGTTAAAATACATGGAAGAATGATGCTGGAAATTAGGTTGTTAAATTAAACTTATGATATAATTACTGTCATCATTTTTTTCAGTATAGACCAAATGTCTAGAATTTATACCAAAATCTATCATTTATTTTTTCATATGGAGTTTTTTTTTTCTTCAGCAGATTGTTTTAACAGAGATATACAAAGATATTTATGAATTTTAAATGCTAAACTCTGTACAAAAACCCATTGGGAAGGAAGAAATGATGAAGGAACTGTGCTTATCTTTTACTCTGCCATTTCTATTCAGTGTATAAGAGTTAAGGCGGCTTCCATAATATCAGCTTACAAAATTGTGAATCTTGCTCAAGCCACCATTACTTTAACATGTTACTTTTATTTAAATCAGAGTTTTTATAAGCCCATCTGAAAATCAATATTTTGAAAACTGTACAACAAATTTTATTATTAAGATAACTGCACAACATACAAAAATGGTTTTGGAATAGTTACATATTTAAATCTATTTAGCTAAATAGTTATGCCAAGATGTGTCTTGATGAGTCAATAATAAATGGGAAGAGAACTGAGAGCTCATCAAAAACACTTTTGGAGCAAATCTTGATTAATTCTAACTATATATTCTCAGAATAAAGCCCCACTGAGTTCAATAAAACTTACAAAAAGAAATAAAGTCAAGCTTGACCACTGATGATTTTTCTGCCATGGTACTCACCCTTTGGAGCATCATTCCCCCAGACCTTAGATTGGCCCCGATCCTGCTGACCTTTAGGAAGGCCTTGTAGACATGGCTTTGCCAAAAGACTTGGGGGTCTGGTGGTAGTTGAGAACTTCTATAATGGTTGTGTTGAATATGACATACTGATGGATTTTGCCACTGATTATTGTTATTGTTATTGTTTTGTTTTGTTCTCTCCTTTTCCCTCTGTTGTCTTAACATGTTTCTATTTGGTTGGTGCCTTTTAACTGTTGTGAGCCACCCTTAGTCACTTAGGTGAGATGGGCAGCTATGCAAATTGAATGAATGAATGAATGAATGAATGACTAAATAAAATTGATACATTCATGCATTTTTCTTGACAACAATAGAGAATTGATTCGTCATTGAATTTTCTAGGAGTTTTGTTTGTTTGTTTGTTTTTAATTTCCCAGTCAAGCCTGCAATTATGGTGCTTTCTGGAGGTCTCCTATTCAAGCATTAATCAGGTCTCAACCCACTTAACTTTCAATTTCAGACAAGCTCAGCCAAGTGCTCTTTGCTGCAGTTTGCTCTAGCACAAGCAAGGTTGCATTTTATAGGCGTTTCCCAACAGCTAAGTTAAAATTCTATCAATCCTTAAGTTAGCAAAAATCTGCTGTCTCCCCATTGACATTCCTAATCTTGCCTCTATTGTGTCTCTTTTCAGACACTATCAGTCACATACATCCCTCCAAGGGAAAACACTCCTTGAACTGCACTATGATATTATTGGAACAAGGGAGAAAACACTATTTTAACCCGGATACAGTTAAGATTGACTAAGCCTGATAACTCATGGGCTTGGCATAAAATACAGCTAAAGTATGGTTGTGCATGGTTAGATGCAAGTAAGGAAAGGCCCTAGGAGTCCATGTATCCTTGACTATTTACAATTTACTTAATTCTTACAACTAGTGAAAGAGAGCAAGATCCTTTTCCATTATTTGACCTCAGTGAAATATATGTCCTTGGAACATAAATGTTTCCACAATGTTAATGCTACCCTTTATTCATTTTATATAGTCTCTTTTTAAACCCAGTCTCATTGTAAGAGTGCTTCTGAACATTCAGACTATAGCCTCTATAACCTTTTATCTTGTTAGAGAGAAGTACCAGTGTGAACAATTAACTCAGGCCCAAAAGGTAGAGGGTGCTCCTTCAAAATATGGCTAAGCATTTTTAATGATCAAATGATTGGATTTTAATATTTCCCTATCTATTTTTGTGAATACAAATGTTAATATATATTTGTACTGTCAGCTACCAGGTCAGTTGCCAGTCCTATCCCCCCAAGAATGAAGACATTCACATTTTGCTTTCCTTTGAATGAGAAATGTTCTATTCCATGTACAAAAAAAGGCAGATACCCAATCCCTTTCTCCGCTGGATTTAGAGAAAATTGTTGGTCATTTACGATATTGAGAAAGAACTCATGAACCATCTGTGGACCAAAGTGGGGAAGATAAGGAACCATCATTGTTTCCCAATAGAATCTGATTAAAGTTTAGAATGTTGAAGAACTGAGGAGTCTAACAAAATGAAAGCAGAAAAAACTGATGGTTAAGGTAGTGATATATATATATTATATTTCCCCTCAAAACAAACAAATACTGAGAAAGTGCACTTGGATTTCAAGTTCTATTGATAAAATAAAAGGTGGTCCTGTTATCTCACTTTGGGACACTCAAGAGAGATCTGCCAAAACTGTGTACAGATTCTTCTAAGAAATATAGTGCAACCAATAACTGAAAGATCTATTATTTATATGGAATAATGGCTTCCTATAATGAGCATCTTGTATGGATTAAATTTCAAGCCATTATCAGGTAATGTTTCAGAGAAATAGATTTTGGTGTTATCAGCATAATACCCATCTGATACCATTCTGATAATCACACCCCCCCATGGTTCCATGTAAATATCAACTTCAGAAGAGATGTAATTATTAAATGCCAAACAGATTCCTGAGGGACATAATATAATAAATAGAATTTTGAAGAGAACTATCTCCAGATGATACAATCAAAGGAATGGAACCACTGCAAAGCAGTATAACGTAATTCCAATTTTCCCAGGTAATCCAAAAAGGTGATATTTGGAGAGTTACAGAGTTAACCTTGGAGAAAATATGCAGAAACAATCATGAAAACAAAAGTGTGTATTAAGTTTGGGAAACAGAAAGTGTGAGAAAGAAGCTAAGAAAAGCCCAGGCCTAATTCACTGGGATATAAGAGAAGGGAAGGGAAAACACAAGCTTCAAATGTTTTATTATTATAGTCTATATTAATAAAGTTCCAGTTAAACTTATCAAGTCTGTTTCCTGATCTGGCTTACACTGAAGGGCTGACAATAGCATTGATGGTACTGAAAGATGCTGAGGGATCAAGAAGAAGCAACAGTCACACTTTTTTGCCCTCCAAAGAGAACCCTTTATTTACTTCTTTGTTTATAAAATTTATAAATCAGAGAATCTAGAGACTCTAGAATGAGAGGCTCTATACAAAATGAAACACAATATAAAACATAACAAAAACAATAAAATTGTCATCAATAACAGACAATAAAACAACCAGGTTTTAACTATTCTCCAAAAAGCCATAGAGATGGGGGCCATTTTTGTTTCAGGGAGTAGGTGATCCAAAGTAGGATAAGAACCACCAAGAATCCCCATTGCCATACTCCCTCATGTTGTATCTTCTTATAGGAATGGACTTTCAGCAGAATAGACTTGGGATAGGCAGTCTGTAGGCACAAACCATATAGAGCTTTACATGATATAACCAGCAATTTGAATTGCACTTGGGAAAAAAAACTGGTAACACAGGTATCTGCATTTTGCACCAATTGAAGGTCAGGGGCATCAGAAAAGGCATACCTCCTATGTCCCATTAGATGACATTGTCTCATGGAGGAGACCTAGCACATGTTCATCCTGTGAGACCATGTAGAATAGGCAGAAATAGTTAGAAATAAGCAGACTGGAAAATAACTAAGTCCTGTGCCATGTAGAACTTTGTAGATGGTAACCTGCATCTTGAATCTCACCCAGAAGCCTATTAGGAGCCAGTGCATTTGGGAAAATAGTGGTATTGCATGGATGTACTGTGGTGGGCCCATCTCTACCCATGTTGCTGAATTTTGAACCAACTACATCGCTTGATGGTCTTTAAGGGCAGACCTGTTTACTTTATTTATTTATCACATTTACATGGCCACACATCTCACAAAATGTGATTTTGGGTGGTGTACAATCAAACCATAAAAAAATAAAAGTACAAAAATTAATATTATTATTAAAAGGCAAGGAGAAAGTATCAGATATTATGAACAATGGAGCCATCTCAACAGATCACTATTCCCTTGCGACCCCCGGGCCTGTTGACACAACCATATTTTGAAGGACTACCATAAGGTCAGCAGAGATGGGGCCAATCTCACCTCAAGGGATATGATGTTCCACCTGTGGGTACCATGACACAAAAGGCCTGTCTCCTGGGTCCTTCCAGAAGTAACTCCTTAGCAGATGGCACATGAACATACCTCTTCTGCTGGACCTGATGGGATGGGCAAATGTAATCAGGGAGAGGTGGTCCCTCAAATAACCTGGCCCCATGCCATAAAGGGCTTTAAAGGTCAAAAACAGCACCTTGAATTATATCCCAAAGCAAAGTGCCAGCAAATTCAGCTCACAGAGTAGAGATGTAACATGTCCCACTATAGGGGCACACATAACTGCCCACACTACTGCATTCTGTATCAGCTGAAGCTTCTGGGTACTTCAAGGGCAGCTCCATATAGAGCACAACACAGTAGTTTACCTGTGAGATGACCAGACAATGTGTGATCATGAGCAGAGCAACCTGATTCAGGAATGGGTGCAACTGGTGCACAACACAAAGCTGTGCAAAGCCCCTTCTAGACTCATGAAAAATGTATTGCAATAGTCCAACTGGAAAGTGACTAAGACATGAGTGAGTATAAGCAGAGCATCTCAATCTAGAAGCACTTGGTGCAGAAGATGTAGTTCTGCAAAGGTCTTCCTGGCCCCTTGAGCAGGAGCTATGAATGCAGGAGGATTCCCAAACTATGCACCACTTCAGAAACAATAGTGTAAAATCTCCAGATTGAGGTTCAAAGGGGCCCCAGACTCACAGCTTTACTAGAGTTGACTTGAAGCATGATCTTCTCCATCCAAATCCTGATAGCCTCCAGACATTAGGAAAGGATCTTGATGATTCACTTGTCAGCCAGGGGTAGAGATATACAATTGAGTATCATCCTTTGCTGATGAATGACAAAACCAAATAGTTTCATATAGATCTTGAACAGGAATGGACATAGAGTAATTTAATTTAATTTATTCAATTTAGGCACCAGCCAAATCCATAATGACACTGGGCAGCTCAAAATAGGACAAAGAGAATAAAATAAAAATTAAAAAATTAAAAAAAGCAGAGACAACAAAAATAAACAGGATAAGAACAAGATAGAAAACAATGTGGTGAATCTGGCGAACAAAACAAGGAACTCGTATCAACAAAAATACACAAGACCACCCTAGTCCAATGCCTAGGACAACAGCCAGGTCTTTAAGGTCCTCCAGAATGCTATCAAGGTTGGAGACACCCATATCTCAAGGGGAAGTTCATTCCAAAGGGCAAACATTGTAATAAAAAAGGCTCAGTGGCATTTTTTGAAAACCCTGGGTCACAAAAGATGACACTATTTAAAACAGTCCCTCAAATAGCCAGGCACTATACTATGTAGGCTTTTATAGGTCATAACCAGCACCTTCAATCTTGCTTAGTTATCAGGGATGACTTTGAGCCTCTTAGTCCTAAGAAAATTAAATATTAGATGTACATCCTCCTAGTTAAGGCCTCCAGGGAGGTAACACGTAGTTGGATCTATGCAGTGGTAAATTCATTCTTAAGAGCTTAAAAGCCCTACCAGTTCTTAAGGAGGCCATAGTGTACCCACTCTTCAATAAGTCATTGCTGCATCTGACAAAATTGGGCAGTTTTCACCCTGTTTTCAACAATTCCTTTTCAGGGAAGGTTTTGAGAGGGTAATCAGCTTGTAATTCCAAAAGGCCTGGAGGAAATGGATTATTTGGAACCCTTCTGATCTTGATTCATACCTGGATATATTATTTATACAGTACTGATGGTGGTCTATAGCATATTCAGGATGGGGAAGTACATCCATCTTGGTCTTCAATCTCTCAGAAACCTTTGACACCACTGATCATGGTATCCTTCTTGTCAGGTTCAGGGTGCTGAGAGTAAGAAGAACAGTGTTGCGGTGGTTTTTCTTCCTCCAGGGAAGGATAGGATAGGAAAGAATGAAATCATTTCCATATCTCAAAACTTGTGTTGTTTGGAAAGCATTTTATCAGGAGGAACTAACTCTAATCCTCCAAACCTCTGTCAGCTAGAATTGGTCATTTCAACGTCTGTCTGAGAATTTCCTTCTCCACAAATGCCTTCATCAATTGAATTCCCTTTGTCCCCATCTTCCTCTTCTGTGCTATAGAAGAGTACCAGGAAAATCAGAAGGTTGCCAAATTGTCTAGGCAATGCAGAGATGCATTCTGTCTTTCGATATTTGATGCAGCACAGAGCACAATGATCAGGAGAGTCAGCTGGTTGCCTAGGCAACATAGGAACAATTCCATGTTTTCTAGCATTGTGCTATAGCATACACTGGAAAGGTAGGGAAGTGTCTTGCATTGCGTAAGCTCAAAAATGCAGACATATCTTTAATTTTTTTCACTGGATTTGCAAGGGGAATATCCCAAAATAGTTCTTGTGTTTTTTGTACATTATTTTCTATCTTGCTTTTATTTTTTGACTGATATGATTCATTTATTTTCTCTTACAAACTATGAATCTGATATCACAGAAGGCTGCCTGCTATTATAGGCATAACTTATATAGACCAACTCCTCTGCATTAACATTTCAAGAACCAGGCATAACCCCAAGAACTATTCAGTCTAAATATAGTATATGATATTCAGATGGTTACATTAAACCATTAAACTATCACAAGTGTAACCCATGTAGCCTGAATAAATAATAAAATTCATTATGAAAGATACAAATTAATTGCAAAATTGTGGAATCAATAGATTTACATTTACCAAATACTAAAGGGGGGGACTTTTTTTTTTAAAAAAAGCTGTGTCCTAGTTGTTTCATAAGTGGTTAATTATAATTACTCTGTTTTCACATAAGTCATGATGGTTCCTGCAAAGACCTAGAAATTGCTTTTGTGATAGGTTTTTGTTTTAAACCAGGCAGTTTAGTAGTTCTATTGTGCATGGTGGGTGCAGTTGCCATAATTGTCTTCTTTTTTTTCCCCCTACATTCTGCCTTGCCTTCCATAGTACAAATGATATAAATCTATAATCCTACCTTAGTAAACAAGAACTGTGAGCAGTGAGAGTATTGGTGCAGAACTGCAATGAAAAGAAATAATGAAATGGTATGAGGAGACATAAATGTTGGGGGAAAAGGCTGACAAGTGGGACAACAAAATAAATACAGAAAATATACTGGATCATTTTGCAGCATTCTCAGTATGTACATACTTAAAACACAGGCCTTATATCTGTCTTACCCCATTTTTATAACAGCAGAATCTGCACAAAGCTTGAACTGATGTGCAGCACAGTGTTATTGATGCCCTCATGACATTGCTACCAATCAGCCTGAAGCTCATCCTTCAGCCTTATCTGACACCACCAGTTTCTTCCTATATGTTGGGTATATTAGGAATTGCATCATGGGACATTAAGATTATAATCACCTGATACCAATCACAGATGATTGGTGTAGAATCACCAAGTAAGGTACAGGGGATCTGATTCATGATGACATCATTCATCATAGGGGATGGATCCATTCGACAGGATATAAAACAATGCTGGTGGGTCCTGCTGGTGTGTAGACTAATCTGCTGTTCATATGAGTTAGAGTTTGCATTGTCTGTAAAACTGACCAAAATGTGTTATACAAAATTGAAGATTATAATTTGATAGACATGTGTGCAACTTCCTTTTCAGAAAACATACTGAAATAATTTACAGTATATTCTGGCATTCTT
The DNA here is from genome assembly GCF_035149785.1 of Candoia aspera. Lineage (NCBI taxonomy): Eukaryota > Metazoa > Chordata > Lepidosauria > Squamata > Candoiidae > Candoia > Candoia aspera. The sequence continues at coordinate 71,510,383 of NC_086157.1, read as the reverse complement.
AATTCACTTTGTTGGGGAAATAAGTCATTTATACTAACTATAGCACTTGGGGAAAAAAAAAAGCACAGAGATCAGGATCGTGGACAAGAAATAAGAAACAAATGGTCCAGAATATCAATAGTCATGTAAATTCTAAGTGGATTAGTAATGGGAAGTAGAAGCAGCTCTGCCTGTTATCTCTTTGGATAAAATGCTACACTATGGAAAGGCAAGATGATGACTGAATGGTGGAATATATCAAAATATAGTGATAAGAGATAATAATACCAGATAACTATGTTATCCGCAATAACAGCAGATCACAGCATCCTGCCAGCAATGCAACTAATAAGGCCAGAGTAAAATGGTGATTTTTTTACAGTAAACAGTAAGCAGCAAACAAGACAATATTCAAAGCTGCTAAAAAACAGAAAAATGCTCTGATTCCTTTTTCTCCAAAAGCCATCCTGGGTATAAGCATGTTAGTAGATTCATCTTACAACTATGAAAAGGGAATGTCAATATTGCATTCATGCTAAGTAATATTTCATATTTTCTCTCTATTCTATAATAATAATAGAGTATACCTGGTGCACGTGAAATCTGAATAGGATCAATATCCTTTCCTGATGATTCCTCAGCATGCATTGATCACCCTACTTTGTTTTCAGAATAAAATCAGTTAAATAAAATTGTACATGTTTTTCACAGTTTCATTACAGTTGTAATCGGAATTATTCAACCCCCATTGCAAATCTGGCTGATTGTCAAAATGTACAGACTTTCAGCTGTTTTCAATGAACAAATCAAACAAAAGCAATTGAAATATCTCAACACAACGAATGCTTCAAGTAGTGTCCCCAAAGTCAACTGAAAATGCAACTTATAATGACTTCTCCAGTCTCAAAATTATTCAACCCGTTCATGGCAAGCATCTTCAGTACTTAGTAGTACTTTTGCTGTTATGACCTGCTGCAAAGGAGATGCATAGCCAGACACCAACTTCTGGCAGTGCTCCTGAGGAATCTTAGCTCATCCCTCATGAGCAATGGCCTACAGTTCAGTAATATTCTTGGGTTTGCGTGCTGCAACCACCTTCTTCAAATCCCACCAGAGATTTTCTACGGGGTTCAAGTCAGGTGATTGTGATGGCCACTATAGAATCTTCCAGGACCTCTTCTGCATACAAGCCTTAGTGGAATTTGAGGTATGCTTGAGATCATTGTCCTGTTGGAAGGTCCAACGACACTGAAGCTTCAGCTTCCTTGCAGATGGCATGATGTTTTCTCCTAGGATTTCCTGATACTTCAATGAATCCATCTTGCCATCCACACACTGCAGGTTTCCAGTGCCAGAGGAAGCAGCCCCAGAGCATCACCAAGCCACCATCATGCTTAACTGTAGGCAGAGTGTTCTTTTCAGCATATGCTTCATTCTTCTTCCTCCGGACAGCCTATCCATTGGGCCGAAAAGTTCCAATTTTGTTTCATCACTCCACAGGACAGAATCCCAAAACTTCTGTGGCTTATTTATATGATTTTGAGCATATTACAGCCAACTTTTCTTGTGCTTTGGGGTCAGTAATGGTGTACCTCTTGGAGTTCTGGTATGGAAACCTTCTGTATTTAGTACGTGCCTTACTGTGCTCACTGAGATCTCAGTGCCTGTTGCCACCAAGTTGTCCTGTTCAGACTAGGCAAACAGGCAAGATCTTACCAAAAATACTCTTTATTCAACAACTATTTACAATAATTGAGTCCTTATTAAACAAAAACTGAGTCCAAAGATCCCAACTGGGCCACAGCGAGGCAGCAGGACAGGACTTCTCACTGAAACTATGAGCTGGATATGACTGGAACACTGTGTGCTGGAGACAGCAGATCTGAAACTGGAACGGTACTGGAACTGGAACTGTTCTGGCACTGAATCGCTGGATATCTGGAGACTTGCTTTGGACTGGAAGTGGTGACTGGAACCTTGGAGCAGGACTGTGAACAATGAACAAGGCTGAGCTTGACTAGAGCTGTGGACTGGGCTGAAGACTCAAATCAGAACTAGAACTCAGAGCAAGGCTAGACTCAGCTGAAGGTCCTGGACTGGGCAGGATTCTCTGGACTGGAGACTTGGGGCAAGGCTTGGAACTTGGAACAAGGCTGGACTCAGTTGGAAGCCCCAGACTAGGCTGGACACCAGATCCTGAACAAGATAGGTGTGAAATTCCCGAACACGATTGAGCGTGTGAGGCGCGGTTGCACAGGATGGAAAATGAATGGCAGCACTGGAGTTTCAAGGCATGGCTACACTGCTGGGGAACTTGTGGAGTGTCAAGGCTAGATGAAAGGTGAAGGCTGCTGGGCGCAGCTGATGCAGATTCCTCGGTGGCAGCAGATGCGGATTTCAATCCCTCCTCGGAGTGGAGTGACGGTGCTGATTCCTCTTCGGCAACAGATTCTGTCTCCGATGCAGGTAAGGACTCTTCTTCTGAAGCTGCAGGCTTGGAGGATTGCTGGTCTCCAGCAGCTTCCTTTCATTCCAATCTTTGGCACGCTTGGACCCTTCAGTAGCCAATCAGGCTGCTTTCTCCTGCACATGCTTTTCAGCTCATCAGCATGCGCTGATTGGAGTGTTCAATTCCTCCTCCACATCTTGGCCAATCAGTGCCTTGGGTTCTTCTCGCACTGCTAACTCATCCTGGAGTTTCATTTTCCCCGTTTTAGCCTGGTAAGTTTCCAATTCCTCATCTGACTCAAAAAGAGTTTCACTTTCAGAGTCAGAGGGAGGCTTGGTTCTGACACAAGTCTTGCTGCAGGTCTTTTGCAGTCACTCGAGGGTTTCTCTCAACCTGCCTTCTCAGAAATCTGGTTGCAGCCACTGACAGCTTCCTTTTTCTGTCCCATCCAGGTAGTGTAACCACTGTTCCTTCAACTCTGAACTTGTGAACTATGCTTCCAATGGTGTCTCTAGGGACATCCAGTGCCTTCGCTATCTTTTTGTATCCTGTTCCTTGTTTGTGAAGGGTCATGATCTCTTCTCTTACCTTTTTGGACCATTATTTTGACTTAGCCATACTGTATTACTAACATGAAGTCTAACAAACCCGTAGCCAGTTCAGGTATTTCATGTGTTCCAACTCAAGCACACCTCGTGCAACTAATGAAGCCCTTGATTAGTTGCATCAGGTGTGCTTGAGACAACACTTGTTTGCATACTGTATGCATGCTGTTGTGACAGATTCTATTCAAGGGGTTGAATAATTTTGAGACAGGATAAGTCATTATAAATTGCATTTTCAGTTGAATCTGGGGACACCACTTGAAGCATTCATTGTGTTGAGCTATTTCAATTGCTTTTGTTTGATTTGTTCATTGCAAACAGCTGAAAGTCTGTACATTTTGACAATCAGCCAGATTTGCAATGGGGGTTGAATAATTTCAAGGGGGAAAAACCCATGCATAGTTTAGAGGCTTTGAACTTTCCTTCAAAGAAACTCAGAGCAGACCTGCCTTGAGTTTTGGGTTTATCTATGTGGGTTTCCAATGGTCTTTCAGTTTGGAAGGATTGATGTCCTATCTTAGAGTGAAGAGCCACACTGAGACGGTATCTTGGTCTCTACTGTTTATTGAATTACTCTAGCAGACAGAAAATCCTGCCAAACTGAAAGACTGTGGGAAACCCACACAGATAAACCCAAAACTCAAGGTGGGCCTGCTCTGAGTTTCCTTGAAGGAAAGTTCAAAGCCTCTAAACTACACATGCATTTTTCCCCCTGGATAGGGCCCCCCTCCTGTTCACAATGAGTGCTCATGACAGTACGTTACAATTTTATGACCATTTTTCTGACATGTTAATAGACAATTTATGTCCTTTTTGTGGAGAACATACATTCTAAGGACTTGACAATATAGTGACTTTTTAGAAAAGGTTGTTGAATATAAGTTTCACCAATGTTGTTTCCATCTAACACAGGCAGCAGCAAGAAGGAAGTCAGAAACATGGAAAAACTGAGAAACTTGCTATCCAGTTATCTTGAGTACTGTATATTCCTTTTGTTTTGAAAACTAAGGTATCCCAACGTTTTATCGTCTATCACAAATGATTACCAGACAATGACTATTTCAGGCACTCTATCATGCCCGCCTTTCACCATTAGATTAATAGTAGCCAATTAGAGACACTCTTCTGCAAAGCCTTTGTATGCACTTTCTCCAACTCTTTTAATTAGACCTGTAAGCAAGCATGAAAGTGAAGAGGAACTGAGGAGCCTTATGATGAAGGTGAAAGAAGAAAGTGCAAAAGCTGGTTTGCAGCTAAACCTCAAAAAAACCAAGATTATGGCAACCAGCTTGATTGATAACTGGCAAATAGAGGGAGAAAATGTAGAAGCAGTGAAAGACTTTGTATTCCTAGGTGCAAAGATTACTGCAGATGCTGACTGCAGTCAGGAAATCAGAAGACGCTTAATCCTTGGAAGAAGAGCAATGACAAATCTCGATAAAATAGTTAAGAGCAGAGACATCACACTGACAACAAAGGCCCGCATAGTTAAAGCAATGGTGTTCCCTGTAGTAACATATGGCTGCGAGAGCTGGACCATAAGGAAGGCTGAGCGAAGGAAGATCGATGCTTTTGAACTGTGGTGTTGGAGGAAAATTCTGAGAGTGCCTTGGACTGCAAGAAGATCAAACCAGTCCATCCTCCAGGAAATAAAGCCAGACTGCTCACTTGAGGGAATGATATTAAAGGCAAAACTGAAATACTTTGGCCACATAATGAGAAGACAGGACACCCTGGAGAAGATGCTGATGCTAGGGAGAGTGGAAGGCAAAAGGAAGAGGGGCCGACCAAGGGCAAGATGGATGGATGATATTCTAGAGGTGACGGACTCGTCCCTGGGGGAGCTGGGGGTGTTGACGACCGACAGGAAGCTCTGGCGTGGGCTGGTCCATGAAGTCACGAAGAGTCGGAAGCGACTAAACGAATAAACAACAACAAAGCAAGCATAATTATGCTTACAAGTTATCCATCCATCTTTTCCAAAGACAGTGAGGAATGGAATACAATGAATATCTGACTACATGATAACATCTTGAACTAGTAAGAAACAAATCCTAGTCTTTTGTAAACCTTGCATATATAGCAAAGACATCAGTCTATTTTATTCTGAGCTCTTTCTCACTATATCAGTGTAGAGTGGACATTAGGCAAAAAGAAGGAAGGACATGCTTATTTTATCTTTAGTGTATAGGGCTTTGTAGGTGGGGGAGAGATGACTGGGCAAGTAGTGCACAACTACAAAATGCATACAATTGTCCTATTAATTATTAGTTTGTGTGTGTATCTGTGTGTATGTATGTATGTATGTATGTGTGTGTGTGTATCTGTGTGTGCGTGTGTGTGTGTGTGTGTATTTGGCTTCATTTTAACTCTGAGGTTACTCCAAAAATGCCATCGAACTGGGGAAAATACATGGCTAGAATATAATTCATAAAGATGCTGTTTTTAGTTAGAGATGGTCAGCTTGTTCTGATACCATGATATATTAGGTGATGCCTTCAAGTTACTATTCACTGCTAATATTTATCAGTTCAGTGATAAATATATTCAGTACAGTATTATAATTATTATTTTAGGCAAAATAGGTGTTTTATTTGCTAGAACTTTAGTTACTAATGTATTAGCAAATAAAACACCTATTTTGCCTAAAATAATAATTATAATATATTTATAAGAATACTGAGCGGAGAATGTGCAAGGCTAAGGCTTCTTCCATGTACAATAGTGCAGTACAATGTAATACCTATCTATTCAGAAGAACGTCTCAATAAGTTGGGTATCACTATTAGATAAACAGGCATAAGAATACACACACACACACATATATGCGCACACACACACACCCACACACCCACACACCCACACACCAACACCCACCCACCCACACACACACACACTGTATATATGATTGAAATATTCTAAAATTCCATATTTTGCAAACCTTGCCCACACCTGAAGTAAATATACATTTTCCTTTTTGAGATTGTAATTATGGGTGAATCCTAATGGACTCATCATTTTCTCACCGAAAGGTTGGCTTGCTATTTTTCTTAATTTCTTAACCTAACTAAGATTAAGAATTCAAAATAATCCAAATTACAGACATACTTTAGCAGAAAAACAAAAGAACATCTCTATCGTAATTTACTGGTTTAACCAAACTTCTGTATCATTCAGTCCAATGACATCAACCAGCCTTGCATTTCCGATCAGCATGCATGAGATTATGCTCTGCAACCATTGCTCTCATGGGATCTTCTGCTATATATCATGTCCAAATGATCACTTTGGTAGCATATGCTGCCATCCATTTTATTCATAGGAACATCTTGTGAATTTTAATCACAATTTATGACCTGCTATTATGTGCTGATGCACAAAAGAAAAGCACAGGTTGATGGTTGTTCTTGGAAAATGTCAAGAGGCAGCATTCCATAACCACATGTGTGCAATATGAGGTAAAATACTATCAGGTACTTCACATTATCAAGTAACATATAATATGATATAACTTTATATTATGAAATTATAGTTTCTATCAATTCATTTTACAATTAAGACTTTACTTGAAGCTATCTTTGCAAAGCAACTTCATTCACTTCCTCTATTGAAATTCCTGTAATTGGATATTTGTTGAGCTAGTATTTAAGAGACAATACAGTTGCAATCTCTATTGTTCTATTGTCAAAGGGATATATAATTACATTATCTGATTTTTCCTTTAAAAAAATAAATTTAAATTCTCGCTGTCTTGGCAGTATCAAAAACAATCAGCACATACTGTATATGCCGATGTCTTGGCAGTTTATTAAAAACAACCAGAAAATTAATTGGGAAAAAAATCCATCTATGTTACATTGTTAATAAGATCATTTCATATATCTGCTAATAGAGAATTTGAAATTCATTATGCCAGTCACCTAAATGCAGGTAATAAGCTGCATTTAGATTCCTGGTAGAAGACTGGAGTCCCTTTTAGGAATAATATCCCTCACGCCAAAGTTTTGTTTGTTGTGTGTGTGTATGTGTGGTTTGTTTATTTCAGGTTTCCATGAAAATATGAAGAAAATATGGGAGAAAGGCAGCATGCTGAAGATGTTCAGTCTGTGTTACTTCTGACAGTCCTTGAAGAAAAATGGAACTAGGCACTGACAAGGAAAATAAGGATTTTGCACTTAACACCTCAACAGGATTTGAATGTGGTCAAGATTAAACTTATTTATTGGCAAAAATATTTGCTGATTTCAATCCTGATTACCTTTAGGTAAGCATGAAAATCACATTCTTACATACTTATCTAATGTACAGTAAAAGTATACCTTTATGCCCCAAACAATATATCTAATTTGTTATAAAATTAGAACATAAGATAGATGTCCTCAAAATATTTATGAGCCTCTGGGGTTTTTTTCACCCATGATTTATGAAACAAATGAAATAATCTCACCAAAAGGCCTTTAAAAAGTTTAATAACAAATGAATAAAGCAATGTCATTGTAAGACATATAGATCCAAAATGACCTCTCTCGTTACAATAATGTTTTCATGTCAAGAATATCCAATAGCAATTTATGATAGGATCTGAGATGCATTTAAAACCTCTGGTTTAAATTTGGTTTGGGGCAATAAGATTTGGAGGCCTAATTAAGAGCTCAGTAAACTACACACTATTGGTTGGTAGGCTAAGAGCTTTACACCTTAGGGGATATAACTGCCCAGTCAATATGGGCATTGATAGAATGCTGTGATGGAAATAGCAATAAAGGTGAAGCAGGAAGATGTTACTACCCCCAGGGGTCAATACTTATTGCAACACCTGAGACCAATTCAAGCAAATACAATCCAAATTAAAAAAAAATAAAAATCTGTGGCAGCTTTAGAACATTGCAAACCATATTACAAAATGCATCTACAATGTTAATGTACGGCAGACCACTAAGCTCAGAAGAAACATATTTTTATCTTAGGAATGATAGAGTGTTAATCAAAGGGAAGTTAGTCACAGATGTGTTTTTTTATTCCTTGTGGAAACTTAGGTGTGATAAGATAATGAGTTTTAGTGATATGACAACGGGTTGAGAGATTTCACCATATGACACCAAGGAAGTTATAAGATCCAACAAGATGAGTGGAAATTGAAAAAGTTCTTATCTTTACACTTCACAATTTTATATATTTGTCTGAAGGCTAGTCAGTCACTTAAATGAAACTTCCGTACAAGAACTTCTAAGAGTCTGATTAGTTGTAAGATATAAAATATTATATTCACTAATCTTTACACAAAATATTCAGTGTTAGTAGCCACAAGCCACTGGAATCCCTATATTTTTGTAGTCTCACTTCATTAAAGTATTAATAAGGCTAAATGAAGGTTCACCTGTGCTGTATTTTAATATCCCTTGGCTGCCTTTTAATGTGTTGACAAACAATTGCAAAGAGGATTGCAGAATAGCAACATGCTGCATAGATAACATAAACCAGTAACATCAAAAGCTCTTCTTGAAAGAATATTGCCAAACTCTTATATGCATTACATGTGACTCCAGTGGTGAGAACAGCCAATACTCTATTAGCTGACATGGCAGTTATTGCCTCCCCCCCGCCTTCATTTAAATAGGATAAAAATCAGATGTCATTGCTGAAAGGTTTATTTGGGGAAAAAATGTAGAAGCAGTAGTGAAAAAAATGTTTTGTCTAAAACAACAGAAATAGACTAAGAAAGCTTTCTGTTCAAGCATAGTCAAAGCCACATGTCTGGGCAATCTTGACTAGTAAAAAGTATAAAATCAACTCATGGACTTAAAAAAAGAAAGAAAGTCAAGATCAAGATTTTATATGATATAGATGAATCTATGGGCTCTGAGATTTAGGGTGATAAACAGCTATTGACAGAGGACATATACAGTAGTACCATATTAAAAGTTACTAAACTCTAGTCTCCTCAGAGGATCTGGATATTCTTCATTGCACAAACATGTATTCAGGAAACAATGGCTGGGTTACATCCAGAATTAGTTTTTATGACATGCTAAGACAAGCTGCCATTCAAAGGCATCCTTAGGCATGGGGCAAGTGATGAAACATACATTATGATCTTGCAATGCAAACTCTGGCCATTAGATAATTGAAACACAGCCACAAACAAGGTGCCAATTGTACATCATTGTGTTTAGGAATGGACACCGAAGCTGCCATTGAATCTCGTTCAGTGATTGCTTCTCAACAACACAGAAAACTAAAGACAGAAACTTGGGCATCTAGCACTTCCTGTTTATTATTATTCTTATTGTTATTATTACAACAATCCATTAGCACTGAAACAGTGGCTAAGGCATTCTATTTTAATTACAGTTTATTTCTATGATCTCAATTTCAATATTACAGTAAAACAAACCATAACACAGCTAAGCATGTTGTGTAAACTAACATCTAATGATAAGTAAAATGGTGGTTTGCTTGGTTTTGACTTAGCATGATTCATGACTCCAACTACTACAGTTTTAGTATTCAGTACAGACTAATCCACTATGTTCATATTTATTCCACAAACCATAGTCAGAACATGGTTTTGTATGTTTAAATACATCCATTCAGTAAAAGTGTACAGATACCTAGACTTATTTATTGAAAGGCAATTATCTTAATTTGTCAACATTATGTGGTAGTTGTCTAAGTGGTAACTGTAACTCAGTAACTCAAAAAAGAACACTCTGGACTTGCAAAAATGGGAATTCTCCCTTTTAATACAGTTAAAATAAGTGATGCCATTTATGGAGCAGAAATCTAGGGTATTACTTAGCAGAAAGAGCAGAGAATTCCAAGTTGCCTTGACAACTTTTACTTGCTAAATCACATAGAGAAGAATCTGTATTTCAAGAGCATATTGACCTCAATCCAGCTAGAATCAGAAGTATTTGTTGCTTTCCTTCAATGAGAAGTATATGGTATACTTACCTAATTTTTTATCTATGATCTTTTTCAAATGAATGAATGAATGAATGAATAAAATTGGCCCATCATTTTCCCATCATTTTCTACTTCAGATACATTTATTCAGTTTGGGTAACCCAACATAACAATTTGTCTTAAATAAGTTTTTAAAGTATAAAAAGTAAACCTTTAATGTGTCCATTGTCTCATGCTACAGTGCTATGGGTATCAGAATATATTTAGTCTAGAACACTTGGAATTCCTCAGCAGAATGACCAGAACTATGTTGTTTGGAAAAGAGTTGTAATACCAGCCAGGGAAACTAGGTTGGGCAAGGCTCCTTCACATGTTTCTGAGATGAAAATACTTTTGTGTTTACTGGGGTTTTTTCTTAGATTTTTTTCAGATCACATATTTTACTCTGCTAGATTTTTAACTTGTTTGATCTGCTAATGCTGTGTAAGTAATTGCCATTTATTTATATATTCTATGGGTTTATTTAATTTGCTTCTCTGTTGCATTTCTGGATTGCAGTTTCTAACTCTGTTTGATTATGACCATTTCTTTTCACCCTAATAAAAATCAGATTATTTTAATATTTGTTAATTATGTTATATAAATGAAAATAGAACTTCTAGTTCTGGAAAATGTCTATGAATGTATTTGGAGATAATTCCATTGGCTTTCTGCAATTACTACTGTTAGCAGCAGTGGCTGTATACATATACAGTGCTTGCTAGCTGTGTATTAGGATCCCTGAACAAAAGTAACTAGCTATGTTGCAAATAACAACATTTGTTTAGTGTTGAACATAATGTGCTGTTTTCATATGAGTTATTGATTGAAGAATGTTGCACCTGTTAATAGTCATGTATACATTGTTGCTATAGATTCATTTTAGTGTTACATTTATGAGGTTAGTATCAATGTAAACTTTGTAATACAACACAACCAAGCAGCCTCGGGCGCTCTTTTCCCCAATGGATACTGGCTGTCACAGATTTCTGAGAAACAGACAGACAGCTAAACCAAGAATATAATTGGGCTAAGGAAATACTCTCAGGGTGTAGAAGAATGATCACCTGGCAAATAGAGCTTATGATTGATACAGTGTCTAAGAACAACAGGAACCTAAGCTGTCAAGACTGAGAAGTCTGCCTGCACTATGCAGTGAGGCAGAAATAAGAGTGGGGGTGATTGTGAACGGTTATGAAAGGTAATGAAAGATAACAATGAAATATGGCTAAGCAAGTGACAAGAGTGGAGATAAAATGATGGAAGGGAGAGTGCTGGATTGTAATAGGTTCAGCTGCAGACTGATAGTTGGAAGACTTCTTTAATGTTCTCGGTGTTTTCTGCTCTCATATGTTGATTGATGGTAAATGGCACTCTTATTTTGCCCTGACTCCCTCCACTTCTAGAAGCTATTTTCACTGTCCTTTGAAAATCTAAAATATATTTCATGGGGAAAAAAGAGGTTCAGAACATTATTTAGCTCAGAATGGTATTTAATGCATTATGAAGGGAAAGAGAGAATCTTTTATTTTTTAAAAACAAATCTGAAAATGATTTTTTAAAATCTTTTTTCTATGTGGTACCTAAAGATGCTTAAAGCTGAATGTAAAATGCTTGTCTTTGAGTGTCTTTCACAATTTATTTCATCTTAACCACCTGCATTTGGGGTTTTTATATTACTGCAGAACAACACATAAATAAAGTGCATACAATAATAAAATAGAATGGAAACCTGATTTTTCCCTGGGTTTTGTTGAAGATAGTTTTCTCTATCCTATCTAAAGCAGCACAAAATAATAATCAATAAGAGCATAGCAGAATTTATGAATAATCATACACTGAACAGCTTGAACTGCAGTGAATTAAATATCTCAGCTACAATTCTATTCAACAACAGTGATAGAAAGAAGGTGTTTTGAAAGGAAATTATTGAAAGCTGCAGTGAAACAACTAGGCTAGGTGTTTTCTACATAAATGCCTTCTATACTGAGAAGAAAAGTATACATCAGGCCAGTGTAAGCTTTTCTCCTGACTGTGCCGTTGCTGTCTAAAATTGTTAATGTCAAATTTCAGCTTCCAAAAGATAAATTATACCTAAATTTTACATATTCAGGAGTACAACAGGATGTGAACAGTTTTATAATGGTTGCAAAGGAAGATGAACTGTCCATTTTACTTTCTCCCCCATTAAATGTTCTATTCTTTCCATCCATCCAAAAAGAATGTTAGAAAACAATTATATGAGGGAGGGGTCAAGATTTTGTGTATCTGCCTATCCATCAGAAGGAAAACTCTCCAAACATTTACAGAACAGGACCAATTTGGTGTGGGAGAAACCCATAAAAGAACTAGTGACTTTGAAAATTGGACACATCTGGCCTGGGGACTATGCAAAAAAAAAGTTTCAGAAAAGGTTTGTCTGTTTCTTTCCTTACATAATTTATAGGACAGTAAAATAATCTAATTTTATCCCATATCATTAAGTTACATCCCTTTAATGGCTTACTTGCATGTCATCCAGCTTTACTGGATTCATAATCCATAATATTTACAGTGTACCATCTTAGGGATCTTTCTAACATATTCATTTCTAAATCATGGATGAATGATAAATTGTACTAGTAACAGTGAGATTATTAATTATAATTATTATGTATTAATGGACAGCTCATTTTTTACTCATGCAGCCTAACTTATTTCTATATATGAACAGAAGTTTCTAGATAGGAATAAGTTCCGATTACTTTCAAGACAGCAAGTCTTTGGTTGAAACCTGAACTAAACCCTAATAATGATAACTCATTTTTCAGCATATGAACCAAGTGTGTGTGTGTGTGTTTGAGTCAGTTTTTGACTCCTGGTGACTGCCTGGATAAGTCCCTGCTGTTTTCTTGGCAAGGTTTTTTGGAAGTGGTTTGCCATTGGCTCCTTCCCAGGGCTGAGATGAATATTTATTTCATTTTTTAAAGAATACTACTTATGGGCAAGGCAGACAAATATATCTTCTAGTGTCATTTTTATTTACATGCAAGAAAGATCAACAGCATTCCATTTTTTTAAAAAAAATAATAATATAGCAATTAGTATTGTTAAAATTAACTTAAAGTCTAGTTTTTAATATAGTATAAAGTTGCAGTATCCACTGTAGAGGATAAGGCAAGCAAGACAAGAAAACCTCTTAGGATCTAAAAATTATTCTGCAGAGATGGTGGTATTGACACAATTTTTACTGGCAAAAAAAGGGATCCAATTTCCAGGTTGATTAGCCAAAACAACCCAGAAATTTGAAACAAGAAAACATTTTAGAGCTTGAAGTATATAGATCAAGCTATAATTCATATGCCATGTTCCCCTATGGATTCTGAGGATAAGAGGAAAAGGAAAGAAAAAAGCAATTTTTCTGCCCACTTGATTGATGTTCTATTTGACCTCTGGAATGCCCTCTTGCCATAACCTTTTAAATACCATCTGCTCTTTTTGCAAAGACGGTGATGGGAAAGAGTCACTTGGAGACAGCAATTGATTATAAAAGCATTAATCAAGGACATAGATTATCTGCAGCATGACACTGTGTATTGTAGTTAAGCAATTTCACCTCAAATGTGATTGGAAAGGTTAATTCTGTTTTTCAGGCCTAATTTAGATTTTTTTTTTTTAATCTAGCTACTTCTGGGCTGAATCAGCAATCAGGAAGTAAAAAAATGTTAACCTGTATTGTAATATCTAGTCACTTTGTATTTATTAGGATGGTCTAAAGTGCTGTTAAAAAGTACTTGAGTCTTCAAGGAAGAGCCAATACATAAATAGATACCAACATGACTATTGGTATTTTTATTTTATTTTTATCTTATTATTAAGATTGCCATTCCTATGAAAGTATACATCCGCAGTAAGGAACATAAGATAACTAAAATGTTTAAATAATGGTCATTGAGCTGTCTCCTTAGGTAAGTGGTAATTTGAATTCAGTTTTTTTTTTGCTTTTTTTTTGCTCATTTGTTTTATTGTTGGAGGTCATTTCAAGTGCCTTTCTATCCTAAGCATAGCATTTATTCAACAGGGTGACTGAATAGAGTAGAATATTTTTAAAAAATGGCAAAGACAAAGTGGCAAGCCATGAGTGATAAATGAAGGAGGTTATTACATTGACTTTTCATGCACATAAGGGCATAAGTCTTTTAAAAGTTTGAAATAACAAGTGAATGTTCAAGTAGCAGCACCTCAAGCCACAATTTCATCTTATGATCGGCTTAAGAAACCAAAGAAGGTGTCTTTCCTTTATGATTTATCACCTCTACAAGAAAAATGATTTAAAAAAGAAACAGAGCTGAAAAGGTACTAGTTTAACTGAGGAAGGCAACAGCAGAGCTACAATACAAAAAATGATGACAGGGAGCTAGTTTAGCCTAACTATGAAATGAACCATTATGGCTCCTTGATTAACACACTGTTTTCCATAGTGATACACACCGTCCTTTCTTTGCTGAATTCAGTAAAATCTCAAAAAGTTAGTCAATATATCAAATTCTCCAATCATTGCATAAAACTGAAATATAGCTACTTTAACATTTCTCATGTAAATGGAAAGCAGATTGTTACCTTTAGACAGCACTGGGATTTTTAACACAGAATATGCTAAATTAGTGGCAGGTTGGCAGGGTGTGACAATTACCTAATTGTGATATAGCAAAGAGTGAGCTGAGTCCATGCTAATAGGCCTGAATAAATGGAATTGAACTTCTTTAAGAATCTTTTTCCATATAGTCCCATGTATACATTACAGTATGCATGTAACTAAGTGAACTAGTGAAAATTGTGCTGTGCCTTTACAATTCCATAGGTGGATCATTAGGAGATTGGATTAAGTGACTAAATAATTTCTGATCTGATAGCTAAAGCCAGAACATTACAGATGGAGCACTTTCTTTGATAGGCAAAGCAGTAGTCAGTCTCTACACACAGAGACTGGCCTTCACTTACCCTCTAAATTCTAAAATCCAGAGTAATGTTCAAGAAGAGACTCAGATTGGTGTAAGGGTTAAAGAAACTGGGAGACCATGAGTTCTAGTCCTCCCTTAGGCACAAAGCCAGCTGGGAGGCATTGGGCCACTCATTCTTTCTTAGTCCTAGAAAGAAAGCAATGGAAAACTACATCTGAAAATGTTGTCAAGAAACCTGCAGGGACTTGTCCAGACTATTACCAAAGCTGATTCAAAGGCACAAAAACAATGTACAAGAATCTGGACAAGCAACAAGCAGGAACTACCTAAAACATCCAAGCAGGAACCCTCTAAGATCTATCTCCAATGTAAACTTTTCAGTGAACTCTGAAAATGTGATGAGTACGGTTTGATTTGAGTGAGAGAGAGAGGGACAGGGAGATGGAAGGAAAGGGAAAAGGAGATTATTACTAATGAATAAGTTTTACCATATTCACAAAGCCTGCTTATCACAATGTCTGATAATCGCTGTTCTGCAGTTTGTGTAGGACTCTTCTGTGATAATGTGTTAGGTATGTTTGGTTGAAGTCAGAGAAAAATAATATTTTGACCTGGTTTGGTCTTTCTTATGTTGTCCACTGCCTTTCCCCAAATCCATAACCCTTTCCCCTTATCCTTCTTTACCTCTTAGTATATTTGTTTGGTCTGCAATATAGTTCCTATTTTCAATGCCTTATGGCATTACAGGGGCTGGGGAGGGACAGATTTTTTTAATTGTCTGACATATTATACTCAGATTTCAAGCATATATATTAGGTTTCTACTTGGCCCTTTTTTGTTGAGGGTTGTATGAACTACTAAAATTAATATTTATGCTGCAAAATATTATTTTGAAATTTAATTTATATATATATATATATATATATATATATATATATATATATGTATATATATATATATATATATATATATATATATATATATATATTGCTCACAATATCTTTTTCTTTTTTCTTTTGTCAAGAGGTGGCTGGACCAGCTTGTGAGTGCAAGAGTTCTCATAGAGCAACAGAAACAAGAGCAGTGCTAGAACTGGCTTTTTACACTTCCAAAACTGTCCTTTTACACTTCAGGGCAGACATTTATATAGAAATACATCTAGTTCCTGGACCCTTTTGGACTTCTAACCAGTCAACAGAAATCTTAAGATTCTCCCTTGGGGAAGATGGGCGGTAATTAAATTTGAATAATAAATAAATAAAATAAAAAAGGTTCTGCAGACTGTTCTAACTGATGAAATATTGTGTATTTTATGGATTGGGATTTCTACATGGTTGAAATGGGGAAAAAAATTCTCATTTCTGTGGGGTATAATAACCGATACTTACTGTTCTTGTGACAAACAGTTATTAGATATTGCTAGTCAACTGACATTGACCAAACAATAGTTGGATTTGGCTTCTATTGGAAGTATTTGTGCATGTACCAGATCTGCACTGGTATGATTTATAGAAATGTATCTATGGTCTCTGGAGCAACTGTAGAAGTGAATATGTTAGTGAAGCATGTGGGACAAGTGAAAAAAATTGAAATTAGCATGGGGATGCAAACTCCATCCCTTTGATACATACATCATGGTATCACATGCATGTACCTATGGGATGGAGCTTGAATCACAACATCCCGACACTCAATTTGATGAAAATGTCAGTTCTGCAGATACTTCTATTGTGAAGTTCAAAAAGGTCCAGTACTTCAGTAGACTTCATGACTGTCACAGTAAAATTGAGGAAGAGCCAGGCTGAATGATAGAATGCTTTGCAAAGGAGTTAGGGAAGACTTTGGACTGGACTCATTAACAGCTGCTGCCAGTCATTGGAAGCCATGATCACAAAAGTCTAAAATGTGATTAAATAAAGTAAATACAGGACAGCCAGTTTGATGTAGTGTTTAAAGTACCAGGCTAGAAACTGTTAGACTCTTAGTTCTAGTCCTGTCTTAGGCAGAAGTCAGGTGGGTGATGTTGGGCCTGTCACTTTCTCTCTCAGCCCTAGGAAGAAGGCAACAGCAAACACTTACAAAAACGATGCCAAGAAAATGCAGGGGTTTCTCCATGCAGTTTCCAGGAGTCAAAACTGACTCAAAGGTATCAAAATAAAATAAATATTAGCACAGAGGTATCCATAGGGTGGTGGTAATGGGAATGAGGAAAGCAACATCATGGTGACACAGTGCAAGCTCTGCAACTTTTATACGTTGTGATGTCACTCATACACATGAAAGGGACAGAGCTTGTGTCATGATGCTGCTTTCAGTATTTTAAAGAACATGTTTGATCCCATGGACACCAACTCAGCAGATTCCTTATTTTTCAAAATTGTACCAAACTGGTATTTAAGAAATTCTATATAAAAATAAATCAATTGAAGTCTTCTAGCCATCTTGGAGTTTATTTTAATAATAAAAGAGATACTTCCAATTGCACACATAATTTCTCTTACAAGAAAATAAAAGTAAAGGAACATTTTGTCAGTATGACATACATTGACACTTGCAACACTGATTAACAAATGTATTCAAGTATGCCCGAGGGGTCTTCTACATATCGACTTAACCATTTTTAATGTTATCTTGATAAAGTAACTTTTATTCCTGCTATTATTGACAGAAAATGCAGCATGAACTTAGAATAATCTGCTATCCATACTGCCTTTCAGGAACAAAGCCTGTGAAGTAGCAGACACTACTCCCACTGTGGTATTCAAAGCTAATTTAGATTCTGCTACATTGATTTTGACTGACATCATGATATGGGAACATCAAGATCCCAACAGACTGTATTACTCAGTGATGCATAGATCTGTTTAAGAACTGAATGACAGAATCTGTGTTTGTGTGTGTGCACACACAGGTGCTCTAATTCATTGGAGCTTACACATTAATAACTCAGAATGCGAAAGTCTAACATAGGGACAAATAAAGTTCTTTCTGATATTTAGTAATTCTAAAAATTACTCTAACAAATAAATCTTTGAGCTGCAGCTGTGAAGTAACCATGCAGTGAAACATTAAATTGAATTCTAACAATGGACCTAATGATGTTATGATCTCATACCTCTTATATCTATGTTGCATGTCTGATAAATTGGTAGAGTGGAAGGCTAATAATTTCTTGTTGTTTTGTTAGGCAGTGTTTATTTCATTGTATTGTATTGCTACGTAACTGTAGGGATACATTTAAAAAAAAAAATGACCCAATTTGTTGTTATTGTTGTTGTTGTTTCTGCTTTGCTTTCATACTGTGTTTATCTATTTCTTACAGCAAAGCTATCAATCCATGATGTGACAAAGAGTTTGTTTATCAGGTGGCTCATCACAGAACCTGACACTGTAAGTCATCCAAATGTAGGGATAATAAACATGCTGCGGTTTAATGTACTGTAAGATTTATTGCTTTCTCACAGCAGAATGAAGTTGATACCCACTGGTGTCCATTGGGGTAGATGGGAGGACAAATGATGAAAAGTATTTTGAGACTATCAGAACACAAACTCTCTGTGTTACATATTTTTGTGTGACACTGAGGTGCAAGTATGAAAGCGTTTGTGTTGTCACATCATAACAGATGTTTTGTCAATTTGGTATGATAGTGGACAGCAGTGGAGATGGACATGGACATCCATTTGGATGTTTCTTTTAATTTCCATTATATTATATTATGCTATATTATGCTATATTATGCTATATTATATTATATTATATTATATTATATTATATTATATTATATTATATTCACATATATACATAGTTAGGACTTCAATTATTACACTGTATAACAAAAACAAAACTAAACTGAAGATTAATACACTACTGATATAATGTATAAGAAATTGCCTTCATTCCAGCTTCCCATTTGGGTCCTATATATGTAAAATCTCTCTCTCTCTCTCTCTCTCTCTGTTGTGTGCATTTCCTGACATTTCTTTGAAACATATGGAGTTCTTTAAGACCCCTGATGCAGCTGACATAGATTCTTCAACCTGCCCTGACTTTTTTTCCAACTTGCTTGCCCCTTTCAGGGAAACAATACTGCAGTTGCTGTTAATTTATTTTTGGAAAGGTCTTGTTACTAAAAGGAGATAATCTGACTGCAGACACAAGAGCAGGGCTTTTCAAACTTTATCAGGCCAAAGAACCTGTTAGTTTTTTGGTATTATTATTGTTTTAATAATAATAATAATTATTATTATTATTATTATTTTACCTCTGTTTTCTGCCCCTCAGGCACACAAAGTGTGATAAATTGTCATGAGCACAAACACCTCAGTGGGGGATGGGACCTTCAAATGTCAGCTGACAATTCCCACACTTTCTGCTCTACCTTAGAAAAATTTCTACAAACGTCATGTATTTAAAGGACGCTTATTTTCGAGAGTACTCCATAATGTCCAATCAACACAGTTATGCTTATTTTAATTTTATTTATTAATTATCAACAAAAAAGCCAATAAGAATTGAAATGCACATATTAAAATGTTATATAATATATGTTTATCACTACTTGTTGTATGCATGTGTTCTAAATCATCTTGCAACCTGAATTATTTTTGTGGGAGGGAAGGGGAGCAAACAATGCCTCTTTTCATATACAAACTAAAACATTATTTAAACAATGATGTGCTATCAAAAGATGAATTGGAAGAAAATTGTACCATTAGTAAAATTTAACTACTTAAAGTTGTGTAATAAAAGATGGCCACATTTCTGTAATGACATTATAATTTAGCACTTAATTGCTAAAAAGAAGTCTAATTGAGAGCTAAAATAGATTATGGATCAGGGTTTTTTTTTTAAAAAATGCTTTTAATGTCAAAATTCTATACTGAATTAATTCAGTTATAATTAACTTCAGCTTTAACAAAATTAATGGGAATCAGTATCTGCTAATTTTATTCCATGATCTGTATCTGAAAACAATGGGGATGTATTTATGCAAAGTGAATTTAATATTTTGCACAACTTCATGTTGTGTGCCAGTTACACACTTTCCTGGACCGGGAGGCCCGTCTCATCCCCATTACATTGACCCATCCCATCCGATCATGCAGAGAGGGCATGTTATGGACCCCGTCTGTAAGAGAATTCCATCTTGTGGGGTCCAGTAGGTGGGCCTTCTCTACAATGGCTCCCACTCTCTGGAACATCCTTCCTCCAGAGATAAGACAGATTTCATCTCTTGAGGCCTTCCAAAAACAACTAAAGAGCTGGTTTTGCCACCTCGCTTGTGGTGGGAAAGGAGGTAATCTCCCCTGGAGATGGTTAGCACCCTAAAATGGCCCCTTTAGATACATGTGAGTGATATTCCAGCTCTTATTGTCATCTGGATTTTATATTGTATTTACATTCAATATTGTATTTGTATGTATATTTATTTATGGTATTTAAATGTTTGTTTTTTCTTTGTTGTAAACTGTCCAGAGTCCCCCTTTTGGGGGGAGATGGGTGGTGGCTAAATTTAATAAATAAATAAATATTTAAAATGAAAATGATCAAATAATTGAGAACAATACCAAATATTCATTCATTATTAATAATATTTTATATCAGTGACAAGATGTTCTGCTGATATCTTATGTCCCAAACCAACTGGCATTTTTTGCACTTCTATGTGTGTGTGTGTATGTATGTATGTATGTAGAGTATGTATGTGTATATAAGTATAAGTCTGTCCTTCAAAGTAGCTTTCATCTGATCTCTAGAAATATATTAGGCCTTGTGTCTATGACACAAATAATTCACTGTCTCTTCCCCAGTCACCTTTGCATGTCAGAACTAATTTTTGTGTGCAATAGCCTTTTTCTGCTACAAAAGAGGTTAAAGGTATATATCACTCTCTTTACTGCCTTCTTTTTACATTTATTTTTGCACCAGAAAGATGACAAATTCAGTCATCAACTTGGATCAAAAATACCATGGGTACCCTACATACCCCCACAATTTTATGCTCCTTTTTTTATTCTTTGGTTTGTTTGTAGGGCTGAAAATTACTGATGAGAAAATGATAGAAGTTTCAAGAGAGGTTCTGTTTTCATGGGGCCTTCAATCTCTGGATGTTGTTTCAATTTCTGGATTGAAGAGAATCAAGACACTTTTGGGGGTGGAGGTTCCTTCAAGTCAATGTTGACTCCTGGCAACTGCCTTGATCAGTCCCTGCAGTTTTCTTGGCAAAATTTCAGAAGTGGTTTGCCATTATTTCTTTCCTAAGGCTGAGAGAGAGTGACTGGCCAAAGATCACCTAAAGTAGCTAGCTTCATGCCTAAGGTGGGACTAGAACTCACTCCTGGTTTGTAGCCTGATGTCTTAGCCACTACACCAAACTGGATCTCTGGTAGCAAGAGAGATTATTTGAGGCTAAAACCAACCTCCTCCAAGTTTTTGTAGTGGGTTATTTGTGTACTAGATGATTTCACATGAAATATTTATGTCGTCATTCCACATGACCAAATTTAGAATTGTATGCACCCACAACCTCAGTATAACCACTTTCCAAAACTTGGTCCAAGATACTAAGTTTTGGCAATCAGATTTAAACACACACACACACACAATCTCTGGTAACATTATGCTAATTTGCAGAAATTTGAGGTTCCTGTAGGAACGAAGCCAAATAGAAGTAAGTAACCTGCCTTAACTTTTTTGGGGGGTGGGTGGGTGGGTGGGCAAGGGTGTCACAGTTACAGAGTGCCCAACAATGTATATAATAACCTCTTTATTTCATTTAGTCAGTTATTGCAGTCCCAACATCAAACTGCATTTAGAATAAATGCTTGCATAGAACAAACTACCTCACAGAATTTAGAACCAATGCATATTAAAATGGCCACCTAGACCAATGTACAGAAGACTGTTTCGAAATGGATCGTCCTGGAAAAATAAATGAGGAAACTCAATAAAAAGGTTTACTAGATTTGTTTTACCATCTTTGATCAAGAATATGTGTATTTATGGATAGGTGAATGGTTTCAGCTTTCTATATCATTCACAGTTTTTGCAGCCTTATTTATTTTTTTAACCAAATATTTTAAGAAGATATATGGTTTAGGACAAGATTCAAAATAATTTATGTCATAGAGTTTTTGTTCTGACATACACTATTATTGGGAGCCAGACCAATATATGAAATCCTACTCTAGAACAAGATATAAATACTGCATTATCTGTACCATTTAATCCAATCCCCTACTCCACCCCTTGTTCTAAGGAACTCACTCTAACCCTTGAAGTCCCAATTGTGCACCAACTTAAACTTACAGAATACAGGAGAAAAACGTTCTGGGGATATTGCTAGAAATAAACTATCAACAGATGGAAGAATTCTTTGTAGCTATTTCAAATGGCAGTTCAGTCTGAGCTGCAAAAAACCCATGGATAAGAGATTTAAAACATTCAAAAATTATTGAATGTTTATTAATATCTTAATTATTTCACTAATAAAAGAGTGTTAGAAGTTTGTATTACAGTTTCCAAGATTTTGTACCTTTCCCCTAATTTTTACATTAAAATTATTGAAGTCTTTAGGATTCTTAGGATCATAGCTTGGAGAACTGGGCTTGTCAGAAAGACAGAAAAAGAAAAACAACAATTTACAAAATGAATAAATAAACAAGCACATTCCTGTTGGGTTTTAAACCGGCAAACCTTGTAAAGGTAAATATGTATCAACTGTGCTCTTCCAAATTCACTGCAAGTATAGCTCTAAAAGACTTTAGAAAGAACAGGGCAGTAAGAAAAGGACATGTATTTGTTAAGCTGCTTTTGGTCAATGGATGTATGTGCAGTCTGGTGTACTGACTGTGTAAATGTAATTAAATTTAGGCAGTGCAATTTCTGCAACAACTGAATAGTTGCATTATCAGTGGTTAGAGCTGCACTTTCAGGACTAAGGTAGCTGCCTTTTGGTATTAATATAGGGAGAAGAAAGATATATTTTCCATTAGTCATTTAAATTGAAATAAGTGTTATTTAATATCACATTTTCTTTTTTTTAATAAGAATTCTATTAAAGTTCAAAGATAAAAGCTACAGAAAAAAAAAACTATCAAAAAAACCAAAAAAAGTGTGAAAACACAGAAGAGTTTTTTGTTTTTGTTTTTAAGTTGCAAAGAAAGGTGACTTCCTACTTTTAACAGCAAGGATATACAACCATTTTCCATAATCAATCCCTTTGTTGTTGTTTATTCGTTTAGTTGCTTCCGACTCTTCGTGACTTCATGGACCAGCCCACGCCAGAGCTTCCTGTCGGTCATCAACACCCCCAGCTCCCCCAGGGATGAGTCCGTCACCTCTAGAATATCATCCATCCACCTTGCCCTTGGTTGGCCTCTCTTCCTTTTGCCTTCCACTCTCCCTAGCATCAGCATCTTCTCCAGGGTGTCCTGGCTTCTCATTATGTGGCCAAAGTATTTCAGTTTTGCCTTTAATATCATTCCCTCAAGTGAGCGTCTGGCTTAATTTCCTGGAGGATGGACTGGTTTGATCTTGCAGTCCAAGGCACTCTCAGAATTTTCCTCCAACACCACAGTTCAAAAGCATTGATCTTCCTTCCCTCAGCCTTCCTTATGGTCCAGCTCTCGCAGCCATATCTTACTATGGGAAACACCATTGCTTTAACTATGCGGACCTTTGTTGTCAGTGTGATGTCTCTGCTCTTAAATATTTTATCAAGATTTGTCATTGCTCTTCTCCCAAGGATTAAGCGTCTTCTGATTTCCTGACTGCAGTCAGCATCAGCAGTAATCTTCGCACCTAGAAATACAAAGTCTTTCACTGCTTCTACATTTTCTCCCTCTATTTGCCAGTTATCAATCAAGCTGGTTGCCATAATCTTGGTTTTTTTTGAGGTTTAGCTGCAAGCCAGCTTTTGCACTTTCTTCTTTCACCTTCATCATAAGGCTCCTCAGTTCCTCTTCACTTTCAGCCATCAAAGTGGTATCATCTGCATATCTGAGATTGTTATTGTTTCTTCCAGCGATTTTAACTCGAGCCTTGGATTCCTCAAGCCCAGCATGTTGCATGATGTGTTCTGCGTACAAGTTGAATAGGTAGGGTGAGACTATACAGCCCTGCCGGACTCCTTTCCCAATCTTAAACCAGTCCATTGTTCCGTGGTCTGTTCTTAATGTTGCTACCCGGTCGTTATACAGATTCTTCAAGAGGCAGACAAGATGACTTTGTTAACCCCATACCACTAAGAACTTGCCACAATTTGTTATGGTCCACATAGTCAAAGGCTTTAGAATAGCAATAAAACAGAAATAGATGTTTTTCTGAAACTCCCTGGCTTTTTCCATTATCCAGCGGATATTGGCAATTTGGTCCCTAGTTCCTCTGCCTTTTCTAAACCCAGCTTGTACATCTGGCAATTCTCGCTCCATGAATTGCTGAAGTCTACCTTGCAGGATCTTGTGAAATGAGTGCCACTGTTCAAAAGTTTGAACATTCTTTCGTGTTTCCCTTTTTTGTTATGGGGATATAAGTTGAATTTTTCCAATCTGATGGCCATTCTTGTGTTTTCCAAATTTGCTGGCATATAGCATGCATTACCTTGACAGCATCATCTCGCAAGATTTTGAACAGTTCAGCTGGGATGCCGTCATCTCCTGCTGCCTTGTTATTAGCAATGCTTCTTAAGGCCCATTCAACCTCACTCTTCAGGATGTCTGGCTCTAGCTCACTGACCACACCATCAAAGCTATTCCCGATATTGTTATCCTTCCTATACAGGTCTTCCATATATTCTTGCCACCTTTTCTTAATCTCTTCTTCTTCTGTTAGGTCCTTGCCATCTTTGTTTTTGATCATACCCATTTTGGCCTGGAATTTACCTCCAATGTTTCTAATTTTCTGGAAGAGGTCTCTTGTCCTTCCAATCTTATTGTCTTCTTCCACTTCCATGCATTGCTTGTTTAAAAATAATTCCTTATCTCTTCTGGCTAAAAATAATTCCTTATCTCTTCTAGCTAACCTCTGGAACTGTGCATTTAATTGGGCATATCTCCCCCTATCACTGTTGCCTTTTGCTTTCCTTCTTTCTTGGGCTACTTCTAGCGTCTCAGCAGACAGCCATTTTGCCTTCTTGGTTTTCTCTTTCTTTGGGATGTATTTTGTTGCCACCTCCTGAACAATGTTGCGGACTTCTGTCCATAGTTCTTCTGGGACCCTATCTACTAAATCCAATCCCTTAAATCTATTCTTCACCTCCACTGCATATTCCTTAGGAATATTAGTGAGCTCATATCTAGCTGATCTGTGGGTCTTCCCTAATCTCTTTTGTCTGATCCTAAATTGTGCAAGAAGAAGTTCATGATCAGAACTACAGTCAGCTCCAGGTCTTGTTTTTACCGACTGTATAGATATCTGCCACCTTTGGCTGCAAAGGATGTAGTCAATCTGATTTTGGTGTTGTCCATCTGGTGAAGTCCATGTATAAAGCCGTCTCTTAGGTTGTTGGAAGAGAGTGTTTGTTATGCACATTGAGTTGTCTTGGCAAAATTCTATCAGCCTATGTCCTGCTTCGTTTTGTTCTCCCAGGCCATGCTTACCTGTAATTCCAGGTGTCATTTGACTGCCCACCTTAGCATTCCAGTCTCCTGTGATGAAAATAACATCTCTTTTAGGCGTGTTGTCCAGTAGATGCTGCAGTTCCTCATAGAACTGCTCTACTTCAGCTTCTTCAGCATCTGTGGTTGGGGCGTATATTTGGATCACTGTGATGTTAGATGGCTTGCCCTGAATTTGAATTGAGATCATTCTATTGTTTTTTGGATTGTATCCAAGCACTGCTTTAGCCACTTTGCTATTAATTATGAAGGCTACTCCATTTCTTCTGTGGTCCTCTTGTCCACAGTAGTATATCTGTTGGTCATTTGATGTGAAGTGGCCCATTCCAGTCTATTTCAGTTCACTGAAACCCAAAATGTCTATCTTTAATCTTGACATCTCACCAATAACCACATCCAATTTGCCCTGGCTCATAGATCTTACATTCCAGGTTCCAATGGTGTGTTGATCCTTAGAACATCGCATTCGCCGTTCACCACCAGCACCGTCGGCTGCTAGCCGTCCTTTTGGTTTTGAGCTAGCTGCGTCATCACGTCTGGGGCTAGTTGAGCTCATCCTCTGTTCCTCCCCAGTAGCATTTTGACCATCTTCCGACCTGGGGGTCTCATCTTCCGATGGTATACCAACATATCTCTGGTTGTACTGATCCATTTAGTTTTCACGGCAAGAATACTGGGGTGCATTGTCATTACCTTCCCCAGGGATCGCATTTAGTATGACCTCTCTGTCATGACCTTCCCGTCTTGGGTGGCCCTTCACGGATTAGCTCATGGCATCACTGAGGTGCTCAAGCTCCAGCACAATGACAAGGTAATGATCCTTTGCTGAAGAATCAATCCCTTACTCTATATTAAACCAAATCACATTATTTCTATAAATCATTACATTGGTACATTATAAAAATCACTAAATACTTTTGCTCCTTCCTCTTATTTACCTTCTAATCAACTTCCACCCCAAAGAGTACATTTATTTAATTATTTCCTTCCTACTACTATTCTATACATTCCTGTCTACTATAATAAGGATCAAACTAGAAAACTTATGAATTGTCTACCATTATACTTGATAATACAGCAGTTTTAACAATCTCAATCATGTCAGACCCCAAAGCAAACATCATTTTTTTCTTTTTTTTTCTTTTGTTATTATACCTTAATAATCTTAATCCAAATCATTAAAGATAAATGAAGTCAGCCAAAGCAATCCAGATAAAAACTCTTAAACCCTCCTCTCACTTCAAAATAAACCATAGCATTTACATTACACATAGAGCTTTTTTCTTAAAAAAATAAAACAGTCCAACTGCCCCCTCAAAAACTCTGACCTCTCTTCAAGAGAACTCACATACATATTAACCCCTTCTTTTCCAAGGTACTCCATCAATAAATCTATTTCACTTATGGCTTGCAGATTGATCCCTCCCTTTAATATCTTCCATTCAATTATCCAATCTTCATCCAGTATCACAACAGAAGTCAAAGAAACATTCCTGTCACTGTTAAATTCCTCAGTTTCATCCATGGCATTCCCCAACCAGATGACATATTTTAGACCTCATATTGTTATGAGTATGGATAGTGAGCAGGAGGGGGGCCCTATCCAGAGGGGAAAACACA
Source organism: Candoia aspera (assembly GCF_035149785.1). NCBI lineage: Eukaryota > Metazoa > Chordata > Lepidosauria > Squamata > Candoiidae > Candoia > Candoia aspera. Next base: position 71,483,226 of record NC_086157.1, on the reverse strand, counting down.
TGTGTAGTTTAGAGGCTTTGAACTGTCATTCAAAGAAACTCAGAGCAGACCCACCTTGAGTTTTGGGGTTTATATGTCTGGGTTTCCCACACTCCTTCAGTTTGGTAAGATTTTCTGTCTACTATAACAGTTAATAAACACTAGAGAAAATCTCCTCATCTTAGCATCGTCTTTTGCTTAAGTCAGGACACATATTTTCCACAATGTCCTGAATGCCTTTCATAAAAACTTGGTAGGAATCAGAAAAATCTGTTTAAAATTTTGGTGGAAGTCAGAGTAGGTCTGCTAAAACTCCTCCATGTCTCACACAGTAGATTATGGCGCCCCCTAGGAGCTTAAGCAGCAAAAGTCGAAGATCTAAAAGAATTCTGTAATGTGTTTACACAAGCAAAAGTGAGATATGCAGTCAGTTCCCAAGAGAAAGTGAACAGGAAACTGAAGGTTCTGATCAGCCAATTCAACATGTAGGAGAATAGTAATTTCTTCAAATCCAGTACAAAAGTATTAACAGGGGACAATTATTTACTCACAATCCTCCTTAATATTTAAATGGGAAATAAGCCAAGACTTAAAAAGAATTTTTAAAAGTTAACCGCAAAAATAATGATAAGCATCAAGAGACTCTGCTTCATCTTGTTGTAAAAAGGTACATACACTTAATATATATATATAAATTGGGTGATTTAGAAATGGGATGGCTGGTCTTAATGTCCCTTTAAGGCTACAGCACAGCTTGGAAATGGTGACATCCCAGCCTTCCAGAGGCTCTTACCAGATCAATGTGAACACTGCTTGTGATCCTCTGGCTGTAAGTCACCATTCCAGAGTACAGATGGGATCATTCTGAGTGTTTTCTTTGTCTGAGAAAATGCTCCTGGGCTTCAGGAAAAATCTGCCTGGGCCTAAAAAAACTGCTGCATTGTGAGTTCTGCCTGCAGAACCCATGGGCACAGCTGTTCAGACTGATATGTCCCCACCAGAAGTCACTTAATATCACATTTTCATAAAGATGCTAGTGATCCTGAATAGGTGACCCTATTCTGCATTATAACAAAACAGTGTTTTATTCATCTTGTTAAGACAATTGTTTCAGATCATTGGGCCAGTCTTTTTTTGGTGTAGGAATTATATGTATTATAATTAAAGGGGAAAAAAATCCTTTCTTTCTCTACACACAGCCAATAATGTCTTTATCAACATGGATAGTAAATGCAGACATCATCTTGTTGTAAAGAGAGACCATTAAACTGACTGTAGGATATAACTGAAATGAAGCATTTTACTCCCCCATGCTTTGCTTTTATTGTCGAAGTGTCTATAATCTAAATTAATCACAATGGGATATGAGGGGAAAGGATATAATTCCCAGAACTAAAGAGGTATTCATTGAAACAGTACTGCTTCATTTCCATTTTCCATCTTGATGGGTAGTTCTTCCAAGTCTTCCAGTTTCTGAAAAAGAGAACCTGTTCAGTCATTTAGAAATAATATATTATTTAGTGTTCTCTTATGTCATAATTTAGTACCAGTAGAATTGGCTATGTCTAACTATTGCATACAGTGTACTACCCACACTACCTTTGCCATATCTCAGAGGTCTCTTTCTTTCAAATATACTGTATGTACAATTCTTGAAGAGCCTTGTGTGGTGCAGAGTGGTAGGCAGCAATATTGTAGCTGAAACTCTCCCCAGAACCGGAATTCAATCCCAGCGGAAGCTGGATTCTTGGGTAGCCAGCTCAGGTCAACTCAGCCTTCCATCCTTCTGAGGTCAGTAAACGAGTACCAGCTTGCTGGGGAAGGTGACAACTGGGGAAGGCAATGGCAAACCACCCCAACATAGTCTGCCAAGAAAACATCGCAAAAGCGGCATCCTCCCAAGGGTCAGACATGACTCGGTGCTTGCACAGGGGACCTTTCACCTTTAACACAATTCTTGAAACTTTCTCACTTACCCTTCAGACAACTATAGCTACATTTTTTAATTATATTGTTTCAAAATAAAATATAAAAATCAACATTTATGAATAGAGTTGTATAATCTTAGCTATTCCATTTTTGTCATCCATAAGTTCACTCCATTCTGTTTTCATGTCATTTTTTAAAAAGTATTTGGGAAAATACTTTTGTTATCTATTTATGATTACTCATTTTTCCTATGATACCCATATTTGTTCAAAATTTCCTCTAATATATGTATTTTTATATGTAATTTTCACAGTGTCTTCTTTAGAATGTTATTTTGTATTTTTCCTAAATAAAATCATCTTTAAATGTAATTTTTTAACAGGCAGTAGCTGCCCTCCAAAGTTTGGAGAACTGTAAAAATCAAAGGATAATTGCATGCTTGTTCTCAAAATTTATTTATTTTATTTTCTATCCCACCATTATTATTATTATTATTATTATTATTATTATTATTATTATTATTTTATAAACAACTCAAGGCGGTGAACATACCTAATACTGCTCCCCCTATTTTCCCCGCAACAACAACCCTGTGAGCTGAGTTGGGCTGAGAGAGAGTTGGGCTGACTGCCCCAAGGTCACCCAGCCGGCTTTCATGACTAAGGTGGGACTAGAATTCAGACTCCAGGTTTCTAGCCCGTTGTCTTAAGCACTAGAGCAAAATGGCAACTGAGGCAGAATTTCTTCTTACCTATTTCCCACAAGTGATATTGTGGCAGGAAGCTGAAAACAATAAATACTATATGAACTTATTAATTAAATGACATTTGGACATAATAATTTTGAACACCCATATAAATGACAGTCAGTAATAAAGAATAATTAAAGAAGCAGGATACAAAATAAAAATTGTGGACAAAAGAAGTTGGGAAGTTAGATGTATATAGCGACTGCTACCAATTATTATAGCAATAATACTAGCATTAAATAATTTTCACAGCTATTGTGGCTTATGCATAATCCTTTAACTGAGATATTTGTATAAGGTCTATTAGGTATCAATAAACATTAAATGGATATCAGTTAGAAGACCTGATAAAATAAAAGATTGTACATAAGTGTGCAAATTCATGGCTTTAGCACAGCTTCTTTCTGAGTCCATTTCATCTTTTCTGCTTGAAAATGTGCACATTGATTAGTTGTCAGGCTTCCGCTCACTGACTCCAATCTTTACAGCTGTTATTTCTGCAAATCAGTATGCAACTGCCATCTTACATGTTTATTTCTCCTGCATGTTGAAATAATAGACAATTAACTTTAAACTAAAGATATTCAGATGCAAATTGGATTGGGGAATTTATAAAAAGAAAAATGCTATTTATTTGTAGAAAGCAAAATTCATTTATAATTAATTTTTATTCAAAAATGTCTCAATGTGGACTTACCTTAGTCACCATTTGAACCTATACATGCTTATTCTTTTTAATTTTATGAAATTGTATTTTAATGATAATATACATTATGGAAGTAATTTCCTATCTACTAGTGAAAATGTAAATTTATTAACTTTTTACTTGGAGAAAGGTCAATAGTTGCTCCTTCCATTTTACTTATTTAGGGGTCTAATAAACTGAATATACATTTTTGTTATAATTGTGATACAGGTAGTCCTCGCTTAGTGATCACAATTGGAACAGGCAACTCTGTCACTAAGTGCCATGGCCGCTAAGTGAAACACCAGATACTGTGACTTTGAATTTTACTTCCACCTTCTCTATTAACTCTGCTTGTTGTAAGCCAGTTGCAAAGCACACAAATTGTGATCACATGACCACGGGTTGTTGTGATAGTCTAATGCAATAAGAAAAAAAGACTGTCCAAGGATCAGAGAACAGTAAACCTAGTAAAATACAAAGAAAACTAATTAGGTCAAAATATAAGGCAAAATCCAGAGACATTGTGTATTAGTAATCCAAAATGCCAAGCCAGAGATGTCACCCACTCAAACTATGCTGATTAAGTAATGTCATTTTAGCATATACTAGAAAAACAGTATGGCTCCACTCAGATGTTAGTCTCTGTTGGTAGTTCACTGGAGAAATGGCTGCTCATGAGCAAGTCTTCTTCAGATTAAATCAGCTATACTTAAATAGTCTGTCATTGCACAACCTTCTGATTTTCCTCAGGTTTTATTCCTGACATTTGATGTTGGTGCTCCTGAACTCCTGAGAAGGTACTCCTGATATCACTTGCCCTGGCTAGTCTGAACTATCTGGCTTCTGAGACTTGTGGGGTTTATGATCTATAGAAAACGAACTTGTTAACTGATTGATCGATTATGTGCCATCAAGTCAGTGTTAACTCTTAGCAATCACATAGATAGATTTTCTCTATGATAACAGAACAACCAATTTAGGAATAATATAAAATACATAGTATAATTCTTCATTGCTTTACAACACTAAAGACAATTATCAAGTTCTATTCTTGGTGATTACAGCTGTGCAGTTTTTCTGACAGTGTAATGGAAGTTATTTGCCATTGCTTTCTTCTGGAAAACATTTTTTTCCAGCCTAACCAACAGCTCTGGAATTTCCAGATGATTATCACATCCAAGAACTATCCAGAGCCAGTCCTGCTTAGCTTCTGTGATCAGCCACTCTCCAAGATATGTTTATACTGATAAATTGATTGACTGACTGAATGTATCTGCATGATGAAGGACATTATAGGCGATTACCAGTTTCTTGAATTCAACACAAAAGCCTATAGGAATCAGTGCAACTAGCAAAGTAATGAAGTTAGATGGGTAACCTCTGTGTGCTCCTAACTACCACACTGCTGCATTCAAGTCCAGAAGTTGTAGTTTCTGGATGATCTTCAAGCAGCTAGTAATCATCATGCCAAAAACACAGTGTCTTTGATTTTGTAATCCACCATTTAAACTTGCAGTAGTTTCCTATGCCTAAGGTCAGAAGGTCAGCAGACAGCTCCAGGAACAGGTTTGTTAAAATCTGTAAAAGCACAAGAGCCAACATAAGTAAGTTAATTTGATAAAGTGAATGAAATAGGATGAAATGTGTTTTTCTCTTCTCTTAAATATTGTTTTATTGTATAAATGGCAATGAAATAGCACATCTGTCAAGATAAAAACAGTTGCATTGTCCATCAGCAAAACAATGACAAGCATCTTTGGGAAACTCTATGCCTTCTTCAGAGGTGGCACCCAGGACAGAGCATGGAGCCAAAAAATTAAAACATATATCCAAAAAACAAAAGCAACAATCCACCCTCAAGACTCAAGAGCAGAAGGATCCCAAATGAGTACATTTTCAGAAGCAAGTTTGGAGTTGTACCCTAAGAACCATTGTGTGGTTCTGTAGTATGCTGAGCAGGCGAATTCAACTTATTTGAATGTTCAACCTCTTACAGCTGGGGAATTCTTAATATATCTGGGCTTATGCAAGATCAGGTCTTCTGGAAGGATAAATAAGAGTCTCATTTCCCAGAAAGTTTGTTGTAAATGTCTGACCTATTTGGATTAACATTTGTGTCTCGCCATCATCTGCCTCATGAAACTTGCCCTGCAGCTATAATTTTAATATGTGTTTGCCTAATCCCTGTAGTCCCAATAACAACGTATGTTTTTTTCTATGAATAAGGATGGACTGTGATGCCCCCTTTGTCAGACTATTCATGCTGGGGAATGGATGGTTGAATGCTATGAACAGTGCTTGTTTCAAGACAGAAAATAGGAAATAGTTGCTAGGAATATATCACTATCAACCTAGAGCACATTCCAGACAAGACATACTATAGATGTTACTGGTTATAGTATATCACACCAAGGATGTGCTTGACACTCTGCTTTCCCATAAGGATCAAGCATGTAATTTAATGCTTTTTAGATCCAAGTTTCTTATTTAATTTTCCACTCCAGGTAAAGGAACTTAATGCAATTTAATTGAAAAAGAATCCATAAAGGCATGAAAAAATAATGCAGCAATATTTTCAGTATACTGAATATCAGATTTTTTTTTTTTCAAAATGTGTGCTGTAGAATTATTCTGACTCCATATTAAACCTCAAGTTAGAATACATTTCCACAGAATTATGAGCAAGTGATTTTAAAAGTTTTAGGAACAATCTACAGAAAATTTTCCAGTGCACACCTCCTTAAAAATGAATTCAGAATGCTGAGTGCATTATGTGACTTAACATGATGGCAAGCAAACAGTGCTTCTTTATTTCACTATTATGTTGATTATGATGGATAGGAGAGGTTCTTTGTTCTTTTTGGTTTGCTGTTACTAACTTTTATCTTTCACTTTTAAATGCATACAGTAGCAGAAGCTCTTGTTCATGTTTGCTAGTAAGTCAATCTTTCTTCCCGGCATCAAGAGATGACCTCTTAAGACCTAAAGATTTATCAAGTCAGCAGTTTATTCCCTAAGGCCTCTATCTTCAGTCTCTTCTTCTTCTAGTCACGTCTATTGAAGGACTTTGTAAGTCCCAATGAGGAAATTGACTAATCTGCTTCTTTTTAAAGAACAAGAATGACACCTTTACTGGCTACACTTTGTCTGTGAGATCAGAAAGCTAATAAAGGGAGACTTCATCTATTTGGAAAAGGTTCTTGGTAATGTTAGCATTATAACAGGAACAGAGTTGGTGCTGTGTCAGTGGTGAAAGTTTATTGTTGTTTATTGCTGGAATATGTTCTTGTGTTTGTTTGAATTATAACATAGGTCTGATTTAAAATAGAAAGGTAGAATTAATTTTGCTAGAACAGTTTCTACACTGTCAAACCATTGTAAATGTAATTTGCATGCCTTTTGCAAAAATTCCATCTTAAACAAACCGAAATAACCAAACAACATAATTGTGTATATATGACACCTGTAGGGGGAAAAATACATCTACAGTTGTAGTATTTTAAATAGGCAACAAAAAGTGAAAGAGGATTATAAATGCCAATTGTGTGGAGTTTAAATAAGTGTTTACATAAATTGTATCATCTTACAGCTATACAAATTGATGTATTGATAGCTAACAGCATATTTTGTTGCACATCTCCAGGCAACAATATTTTTTAAACTTAGTGATTTATATTCAAATGCCAGGTCTAGAGTAGCGTTGTTTTGAATATTCTGAATTATTTTAATCAAGTTTTAGGAAGGAAGGAAGGAAGGAAGGAAGGAAGGAAGGAAGGAAGGAAGGAAGGAAGGAAGGAAGGAAGGAAGGAAGGAAGGAAGGAAGGAAGGAAGGAGGAAGGGAGGGAGGGAGGGAGGGAGGGAGGGAGGGAGGGAGGGAGGGAGGGAGGGAGGGAGGGAGGGAGGGAGGAAATAGTTTTCAATTTTTTTTCAGTAATGAAAAAAAATGAGAAAGCCACCAATCTGCACTGGATGATGTTATAAAACATCTTTAAAAGAAAACACAGCTTGAACACATCGCAGTAACTGAGTCTGGATCTATCCAGGGCATGATGGACTTCAATTAAGTCATTTTTTTCCAGTCATCTTAAGGAACATAAATAGTGAATAAACTTAAGATAAAAAACATTTTTGGCAATTGATACCATGTGTGTTTTTGCACTGACTATAAGAGAAAGCTATTGATCTTTTTTTTTAATGACATGTATCTCTGTACACCAATAGTTTCACGCTTTTATTCAGATGAACATGTTTCTTCATTTCATAGTATTCTTACATCTCTTGTATTATTAATACAAGAGTCCCAGTCAGTGATGATGAGGGAGGAGAGATCATGATGGTGGTTGCTTCTTTATAGAATGTTGCAGAATGTCAGTTTTCTCCCTCATGTTATTTAACATCTATATGAAGCCACTGAGGAACGTCTTCCAGAGGTTTGAGTTTAATACCATCAGTATGCTAATAAATACTGTATTAAGTATATATTACAACCTTGGATTGTACTGGAGATGGTGTCTTCTCCCAGTACCTGGAGATCACTAGGGTCTGGATGAGATAGAAGGCAGTAAAACTGAACCTTGTAAAACATAACTATTATTTGTTCATTGGGGTTCCTCTATACCTCTTGTGTTGTTTCTGGATGGGCACTGACCAGGAACAGGTCTGTGACTCGTGATTCCTTCAGCAAGTTCTTGATATATAAGCAGGTAGAGGCTGTGATTGAGGGGGCCTTTGCCCAGCTTTGGCTGAGCATCAGTTCCTGCCTTACTTGGGGTAGGGAAACCTGATTTTGGTGTCTGGTGCTTTCATCACCACTCATCTATGCTATTGCATTACTCTCTATGTGTGGCTGCCCTTAATGACCACCTGGAAGTTTTGGTTGGTACAAATTGCAGCAACCCGGGTGTTCACAGGTGCTTGTTTGCTGGGGACATGTTACAATTATTCTGTGGGGCCTGCATTGGCTTGGTAACAGGTTACCTGCAGACTGCATCACTCTACTGGAGTTGTCCCAACCACTTCAATTGTGTTGAGAGAAGCAGCTGATGATCCCCCATTTTCTGGTAGTTAGAGAAGCTGAAGCCTGGAGAAGTTGTTTTTCCTTAATAGGACCAGCTTTGGAATGGTCTCCTGTGGGAGGTTTTATTGGGTCCGATGTTGTCTGCCTTCCAGAAACCGCTGAAAGCAGAGATTTTCCAGAGAGCATTTGGGGATTGAAGCCAGTTACTGGCTTTGGGTTTGTAAGTACTACATTTTTTATCTTCTATTATTATGTTATTTTTCTCTTATGTGAGCTTCCAAGAATGTATTTATGATTGTGGAAGGTTATAAATCTGATAGACAGACAGACAGACAAATAAATAAATAAATATTTTTGGCCTAACAGATTCTCAAAAGCTCCCATACAGCTATTTAGAATTCTAGCAGTTATCTGCTGATGAAGATTGAATTGCAGGTAATTTGCATGTTGATGAACACAGGCCCAGACATTTTCTTCCAGTGACTTCATAACATTTTTAAACTCATGAGCATTGCCAAGGACAGTGAACATGAAGTAGAACAGGAACACTGTAGCATCACTTTCTTAGCTTGCCCTCCTATATTACGAAGCATCAAATTACTGACATGACTGAGTGACCCAGAAAGATAGATGGGCAACACTATATGAAGCTACAGACTCAAGAAAACAAACAGGCTGTACTCCCAACTTCCACTCCTCAGCATTAATCATTTTTCAGAGTGAGCAAGACAGTTTCTGTCCCAGAGTGAAGCTAAAATCTAGAGTATAATGGATTCAAGTAATTCAAGTAACCATTTTTATCCCAAACTTCTTTCAGTACCATACTGAATTACTTTAGATTCTGAATTTGGGTGGAATAGTGGCAATATCTGCTTCAAAGTTTGTCAAAATGATATCATCCATGCTGGAATGAATATGAGCAATTTTGTCTGCAAACCACGAAGAAAATTAGAAAGTTCTATATAATTCCCTAATCCAGTAGAGAATTTTTTTTTCACTAGTTGAAAAAAAAATCTATATGCAGTAGTAGCAGAGAAGTAAAACCTACTGTATTTTTTGAGATCACAGTGCATACTCAGCCTGTCATTTTCTCTTTCATCATGCTCCTCATGATTTATTTATACCACTTTCCTTCTTTGGGGTATAAGCTATTTTATGAAATATATCTCCTTGGAATAACAAAGCACCACTGATAACTACTATAACTACTCCAAGGGTACGTGGAAGTGATTGTGTCAAAGGCAGAAGTAATTTGCCCTTTATAATGAAATATAAGAGAATTGGGAAATTCTCCCAATCACCCAAGAAGAACTATTGAAATCCATGAGGCAGTGGGAGAAAACCATTAAAAATGATCAATCATTCTTCAAGCAAGGGCCAATTGTTTTGATGTGATTGGATAAGCAAACTCATATTCAATAATTCACATTCAAAGATTTTTATGGACACTAATTTCAACAGTGCATTTATTTATTCATTCAATTTAAAACAAATATGAATGTCTATGCAAAGTAAAAAAAAAGCTCATTGAAAAAAATGGGACTACAACTGAACATAAAGAAAGCTAAACTAATGACCACAGATATAGAAATCAGCCATGTAACTGATAATACAGACACTGGAGTGGTAGATAGCTTCTGCCTTTTAGACTCAATCAGCAAAATACCTAGCAGTTGAAAAATACTCTGCAGGCTCAGTGGAGCTGCAGTGAAAGCCTAGGAAAGGATATTCAATTGCCGTGGTATGTCTATAACAAAAGGTACTGGAATTATTCAGGCAATGTTTTTCCTGTGCCACCCTGTGGATGTGAAATTTTTACCCAGACAAAGCAGGATAGAGAAACTGTAAACACATTTGAATGCTGATGTTGGAGAAAACATTTTTAGATACCATGAACAGCCAGGAAAACAAACAAAGGGATCATGGAATACATGATGCTGGAATTATTACTGAAAGAATTAATGACCTGGTTCCAACTATCATCTTTTGGCCATGACATGGAGACCCAGTTGCCTTAAGAAGTCCATACTGCTTGGAAAAGTTGAAGGGAAAGGATTAAGGGACACCAGCAACAAAGTAGATGGATTTCATTACAACATCAATGAATGTTGGTCAAGTTAAAGACAGATCATTCTAGATTCCACATCTATCCATGTGGTCGTTAACAGCCAACATCAAATTGATGGCATTAACTCACTCACTCAAAATGCAATCCAACTCAAAAACATTAATCTAAAGTTTTGATATTCCTTAAGTGAAAATTAATTATTAATATCCAGACTAATCAAGTGGTACTATTGAAAGAAAAGGCAATTGTTATGAATTTTGTGGTATAGATAGAAACATTCAAATGAAATTATTTAATAATTACTTAACACATTTCATTTGTTATTTAATTATGAGATTAGCAATCATATATGTTTGTCCATTTGTCTATGAAATATGCTGATGTCCCTGGGACAAGGCAATTTAGTTCTCTGACAAAGGATTCTTGATATAGAATTACAAACAGACCAAATCAAGATGTCACAATACATTTTATTTTAAACTAACATCACATACATCATGATATCAGTATGCAAATAATGTTGATGTATAGTTCATATCATTTGCATCATGATAAGATAATATCTCTTCCTTCTGACCCCCTCCTCTGTATATCCATGAATACACAGTTAGAACAAAATTAGAGAAGCACATATGGTAAACTTTGGCTCCTTGAAAGGTGATATTTAAATTATATATACAAAAGAACCTAGTCAAAAGTATCTCCTCTTTCCCGTCTATTTCACAATGTGTTCATACTTGAATATTACATAGCTGGTGATCTCCACAATTTTTTTTTTTTTCACCACAGGCATAGGACATTTTAAATGCAGTAAATTAAATAAAGGTTAAAAGTAAAATGCAGGAAGGCCTGGCATGCTATGGTCCATGAGGCCACGAAGAGTCAGACGCAACTTAATGACTGAACAACAACATAGGACATTTTCAGAAAGCTGAAGATAATTTATGAAAAGGTTTCTATAACCATTATTCTGTTAGAAGTTTACTAATTTACATGGATGTTTAGATGTTCTGAGTTCATTATACATAAAAAGGAGTGGATAATTAAATGTACTTATTTCAAGATTTCACTGACAATATAATGTCATTATTTTCAAAGATTCATTTTCTTAAGCTTTGGTGGGAACATAAATTTTCTGAATGCTTGTCATACCAAATTTATTTGATATTTATGAAGGTTTATGTGTTTATATGACCTCCTAGTAATTAGAAAGCTATTAAAGTGACCATCAGAACATGAAATATCCATGAACACATTTATATAAATTAACGTATAAAAGCTACCAAGTTTATTGAATTCTAGCAGAATCAGGATTCATAAAATATCACTGATGTCAAAGATCTAAAAACTTCTGTTTGGTTTATGTTGTAGCTTCAGATTAGATTTTCCTACTTTAGGTACTTGCCTCATATTGTACAATATACATTAGATTGCAGCTAAGTGAAATAATTCTAAAAAGAGCACAGAATGAACAATTATTTTTCATACTGGTGTGAAGCAAATGCCTCAAATTTACTATAGTAGATTCTGTGACTGAAATTATACTCACAAGATTTAATCTGTGATTATATTCTTATTCACTAGGACATTAGATTGGAACTGAAAATGTTTCGGTGTGTATATCTATAATTATACATATAATTTTTCCCTTTAATTGCTGCTTTTTCTTTTATCTTCTGTCTACAGAAACCTAGCAAAAATGACTCATCCTTAGCACCAAAGTCCAGAGTCATTTGCATTACATATGAGATGCAATGTAGACTCTACGTCACTGAATAAAGATGTTTTCCGTACTGAGGAACTCATGGTCAGAACCAACAATACACATTCTGGCCTGAATACAGTTTTTCTTTGGAGCCTTTGTTTTAACACTAATCTGTGACAAAAACATCTTTCTAGTCTCTTACTGCATTTAAGAAGCTTTGGGTAATGCTTGTATTGATTTGGAATAAAGCAACTGACAACACTACAATAAATTTTTACTGCTTAGTACTGATCATTATGGATTTTTTTTAGCTGTTCTGCAGAAAATTGCTTTCTAGTGCTTTAGATAGGGTCCAACTATCTTAACTTAATTATATATAATGTAACAAGTTGCAATTCTTACCACAGATATTTGGAACTTTTATTTATTATTTATTTATTATTTAAATAAATATCACCACCCATCTCCCCCAATGGGGGACTCTGGGCAGTTTACAATAAAAACAATAATAAAAACATAAACCTCAGTCATAGTCTAAAAACATAAATAAGATAATAAATATAAAATCCAAGAGGAGATGGAATCACAATCAATAGGGGGTGCTATGCGGCCACCACCCCCAGGTGGAACTGTTACCCTCCCCATCCCAAGCAAGGCGGCAGAACCAGATCTTCAATTTCTTCCAGAAGGCCAGGAGTGAAGAAACTCATCTCAACTCCGGAAGCAAGATATTCCAAAGGGCGGGCACCACTGCAGAGAAGGCCCACCTCCTGGACCCTGGTAGATGAAATTCCTTTGCTTATGCGGTCTGTAGATGCCCTACCTGCCTGACCGGGTGGGGTGGGTTGATGTTATGGGATGAGACGGTCCCTCAGGTAGCCTGGTCCCATGCCATGTAAGGCTTTAAAGGTGATAACCAACACCTTGAATGGGACCCGGAAGCAAACTGGTACCCAATGCAGTTCGCATAACAGTGGTGTCACGTGTGCCGATTTTACAGCATCAATAATTGTCCATGCCACCGCATTCTGGACTAGCTGAAGCTTCCAGATACTCTTCAAGGGTAGGCCCTTGTGGAGCACATTGCAATAGTCTATGTGGGAGATGACAAGGGTCATCTCCTCTCCTATCACCACTGATTGGGAACTGCCCTGGAGGAAGGAGGTGAACCAGTGCAAAACTAAACTGTCCACCCCTAACCCCCTGAGCTGCCCCAAAAGGATACCATGGTCTATGGTATCAAAAGCTCCCCGAAGATAGCCTGTCCTCCAGGTCCTGTCATAACATCCCTGGCCCATCACCACCTCGATCAGATAGCCTGTCCCACAGCCCCCATTGTTCTGTAGTAGGATATTGGTCACAAAAATAACAAAAATAATAATTTAAAAACTAGCAAGGGAAAAGACCAAGGAAAAGAGCTATATCCTGAGCTATGTTCCTTCTGCAGCTCAGAATATTAGGGTTTCAACAGAAATATTAATGAGTATTTCTCTCTGTGTTGCAGGTTTTCCTATTACTTATACCAAAATTTAAGTGAAGTTATAAAATATTTTTTTTTTAATTTGAGGCTAATTATCAAAACTTTCTCAGTCTTCTTTTTTTTTAAAAAAAATATTATTGCATTGTACAAAAGTAAAAGATCAAAAATAGTGATGCATATAGAGAAAGCAAGGAAGTAAAATATAGTATAGTACAATAATAAATTGGAAAAAGAAGTGTTCAGTACTGTAGTGCACTTTCCCCTTCTTTTCATTTTCTTTTCCCAACCACTAAGTACCACTTAGATACTTATACTTTACTTTAAACTTTAATGATTATTGCTTATATCTATTCAAATCATTTTGTTCAGTTGTTTTTAATCAATTTATTTTCTTCAAAAGCCGTAATCTAAATGCCATAGCTTGCCTTGTTGTATAATATATTGTGTGTAAGAGACCCATTCTTGATTGATTAAAGACTGTATTCTGAAATCAAATCACAATAGGATCTTTCTAAAATCAGAGCCTGCTGCCTGAAAACAATGCTGGAAGGTGCACTTGAAGAACAGTTACTTTCTCAATTGCATAAGGGAAGCATTTGCCTTCTACTGATGTAATTGTAGAGATAAAGACTTTCTTGGGTTAAACAGGCCAAGTTCTCAGGTCACATCCAAGTATATTTGAGAAAAATTGTGTAGTTCTCTTGGTAATGCCTTTTCTTGGATATATTTTCAACTTTACAACCTACTCTACAGCCTTGGAATTTCCTGGCTGTTTTCCATTCAAGTACTAATCAAGTTCAGCCTAGCTCAGGTTTATCAAGATTTGCCAAAGTTAGCTAGGTGCTCTTACCTAGGAATTCTAATGGAAGTAGTCCTTCTCAAAACAACCTTTACTTATAGTTCATGGAAAATAGGATCTCAATGTAATTCATCTTCATATGTTCCCAATGGATAACAGCTTGCATTCATTCTATATGAGAATGCATAAACAGTTGTAGGTTCCCAATGCCCACACACTACAGCTGCCTCAAAATGAAGAAAACACTGGTGGGTACTGTATCCTTGACAGAAGTAGTATACATTGGCCCATGATAAATAACCAGCAGTTTATCAGCAGGCAAGAGAATTATGCAATTTCACGATGTCTATACCCACTGTATTTGTTCTACAGAGAAACTTTTGAAGTACCCTCATTATTACATGTGCATATTATGTGTTGCAAAGCATGCTGCAAAAGAAGTGTGATAAATTGATCTGGGCACTGAAATAGTTCAGTACATGCAGATCTGTACATTCCAGTGTGAAAAATTTAGATGTTATACACAACAGTAAGACATTTACCTTTTGCTTTTAAAACAACAGATAGTACTGAGCATCTGTTTTTGTACAGATGACAGCCTATCTGGACATTATACACACACACACACACACAGACATATACACACAAATGTTTATTGGGATGAATGAAATTGTGCCTTGGAAAAGAGATAACTTTTGAAGCTGTGGCTAGATTATTACTGGGAATTCTGTATATGACTGAAGTAAATCTAGTATGTCTCTATTTATTTTAGTTTTTTGAAGAAGCTTTGTTTAAAGAGACCACTGGCATTTTTCTAGTCCACTAAATTGAAGAGTTCTTTCTATGTTCTCTTAAATCCTACAACTTAGATTGTGAATGGAAACGTTAACTTGTGCTTCAAAAATACTACAGGTCTTGTTGCCTTTGGAATAAAAATGAGGTTATAGGTAAGTGAAGGTCATCCATTCTCATCAAGACCTTGTTTCCTTGACTGTATTGCCTGCTTGGCAATGGTTTTAGTGTTATGTTGGTACAAATATCATTGAGGTCCATGTTATTTTCTTAACTATTTTGCTGTGAAAATGTTTGCCAAGGAATTTGTACAAAGTCTGATTTATGATATAGATGAATGGAAAAAAGTAAGATTTTTCAGTGACAGCATATAAGACCTGAGGCTATTTATGTATTAGGTATCAGATAAATGACCATTTATCAGAATGATTATTGTTCTCTGTAATTTATTCTACTTCTGAATGATGAATATATCTAAAATTTTTACCATTTTACGGTAGATGCACTCTTGTTTCTTTGGTTAAAAGCAGTCTTCAATGTAGTCTACAGTCATGTTTATAAGAATGGCATCATAAACAACAACCTGAATATTTTAATTGAACCCTATTCTTTCAAAATATTTTTTATATCATATATTTCCACAGCTTCTATGTGTCAAAACATTTAAGCAGGCATTGAATGGTTTTGATCTTATAGTTTCCTGTGGGGCTTTATAATTCAATACTGGAATGTAATTATAGGATGCAGCAAGCCTGGAACCATCTCCTTAACCTTGTCAGCCTAAGAAAATTGTAGGCCCAATGCTTTTAATGGCCTTTACCATCAATGAATTACTGTTTTGCTTGAGGGTTTTTGTAAAAAAAGACAGATATCTACCTCCTTTCTCACTTCTCTTTTATTTCTGCCCAACATTACTTTTTTCCCCCCTTAATTAACAGCAAAATATAACTTGCAACTGTCTATTGTTTATTTTTAATGTCTATATTCTGGTATTGGCATGCCCTAAAGTCTGGTTTTGCACTGATTTAAAACAACTGGTAAATACCTGTATTTACTTTTCACTGATTTATATTTTACATATGTTTCAGTAATCAATTAAATATTCCAATATAAAATTAAAGTATGGATAAATTTATTTAGTTTGTCTTTTCTCTGAATGCTGACCTTATTTTAAATTACAAGACATAATTATAATTCAAAATTCAAAATGTGCAGTTTTCTAGAGTTTGTAATACAATATGTGTGTGTGTGTGTGCACCTGCACCTGCACTTGTGCCAGTGCGTGTCTTGGTGTCTCTGTGTGTCTATATGTGTCTCAAAGAAAATACACTTTTATTATGATATATCACTAATTCAGGTGGTATAATTTCAAGCTTTATTGTTTATAATTTAGCTTTTCAAGTTTCTAAAACTATCTGTATTCCATATGAGAACAGAAACAAAAAAGAACAAAATATAAACTTTGTCATACAGTAGAAATGTATGTACAGTAGAAATTACCTCCTAAAAGACTATTTAAAATGAAATATTTTAGATGAAACTATAGTGGCTTCAAATAAATAGAATATAAAAGCATCACTAAAAATACAGGACTGTCATGTTTATATGCTTCAAGGCATATTTTCCTGTTATCCTAACATACAATCCTCTAGAGTTCTGATATGTGAATAACTGACAAAATTGCAGCATGCCTGAGGTTTATAATCAGAGTATAATCCAATATTTGTTTAATAGTAGGTTCCTGATGTTCCAAACAGGTCATTGTGGTTTTATTAAAGTTTTTTTTAAGGAAAGACATCTCGTTGACCAACTTCTATTACCTTAGTTAATCTTCTCTGGCTCATTTGTACAAATTGTGGCTATCTAGTTTTTGGGATAGGAGGGACAACTCCTATAGACCCCTCTTTTTGTAATGTCCAAGTGCCAAAGTCTACTATCAGAAGATATGATATACTTGTGACAGTAAAACTATCTTAGTGAAATACTTTCAGTATTGAAAATACTACTCTGATACAGAGATACAGTATTGATGTGCAACAGCATGTGAAGAATAACCCAGGCAACAGAATGATTCACATGTTTCATTTTTTGAGTTAACCTTCTGTAGGGATAAAACAAAGCATCAGTCTTTCAACTTTATAAAATAGCCGTATTATTAACATAGCAAAATGTGGGCATGCATACTTTTCTTATCTAGTAAAGATTGGCTGGGGAAGTAAACAGTTATACATGTAGGATCACATCATGGATTCTGCATCTGCTTTATTTAAAACTGCTTTTCTGCATTTAGTAGATATCTTGTAGAGAGATACCTACTGGTTTAAAAATCATGCCCCTAAATATCCTTATCTTCAGGCACTGACATAGAAGTTCCATTAGTACTTCTGCTTGTTTGTTAAGAAAGTGGGCAGGCTGCCAAGTTAGCTAACTGAGGGAAAAAAAGGTTGAAGTGTCTGCTTCTTCCTCCCCCCCTCTTTGATAGATTCAGGGTTTATTATACAGAACAAAAGGGATAGAGAATGATTTACAAAGAGACTAATTCTTAAGCAGTGCTCAGCAGTCTTTTTTACTTTGTATTTGGAAAACTGAAAATATTTTGTTTTTGATTTTTGTTTTCTTCTTTTGGGAGGTTAGTTTAGAGATACTTTAAAAATCAGATTTTTTTGAATATTGCTATATAAATTGGTGACTCATTGCTATCAGGCTAATGAGCATCAGCTTTTGCTCTTCTATGACTATTTCTTTTAAAAAAACCCAAAACATAAACATTATATTTAGAAATATAAATTCAGATACTATATTTTTGCAGTTTGTCCAGAATGCTGTGTTCAGACTATTGACAAGGATCTGTTGAAAAGTCTTCTTTTACTTGTTACAAGGCTATTAGAAGCACCATATTGTCCTTTTCTGTTTCTATATGAAAAAAAACTTTATTTGGGGGAAAAAGTTCACAAATAGTATGCTTGATGACTTGAATATTAATTAGTATTTTAGTGATAAATTTTCAATTGTCTTTTATTTATATGCGTGACTATATATGTGTGTTGTGTATGTAAGTATGGGTGTGCATGTGTGTGCAAGTGTGTGTGTTTGTGCATACACATATAAACACACACATGTATAAATGAGGATCTATGACCAGCTTCAGTTGGTGCAACTGCTATGGCTCTTCCTTGATTATGGTAACCCAGTTTCAATTGTTCAGATGTTAGTAACATCACAATTGGATTAATGTGATGTACTCATGAACTTATGCTGTACATAAGGCTACTATAGGATAGTCTTAAAGCTGCAGTTCATACACTATGCAACTCCCATAATGGTAAGTGATGGTTAATGTGATCATAACACCTATCCTTAGAGTGTTGCATCAGCTGCACCAAATTCAAGGTGCTCACCCGAGGGTCTATAAATCCCTAAGTGGCTTAGACCTCAATCTTCAAGAGGATACAAAATACAGAGTAACTGCCTTGGACCTTTCAGAAAAAGAACTGGCATTAAGCAAGCAAGCAAACAAACGTATTTTGAAATGAACTATATTAGCAAAACCTATTTAGTAATATAAATGATATTTTTTAAATTGCCAATAAAGAAATAGGTGGGAAAGGTTTAATAAAGAGATAGGAAAGTGAAATGGATAAGAGATAAACTCTTTTGTCTATCTCTAGGTTAGACTCAGCTTTAACAAGACATAGAGAGCCTGGCTATGATTAGTTTGTCTACTACAAATAGGAAAAAAATGAACTGATTTGTCTCTACATATGCTGTGGCAGTTATCACTATCATCTTGACTGACTTTCTATCTAAATAGAATCTAAATAGAGCAGCTGAAGTATTCCACATAGCAGACACCCTGTTAGCATGACTCTATTGACCTCAGCTACAGGCTGCAGTGAGCCATGAAAGCCACATTTCTACTAGCCTTTCACAATATGAAAAGATTTTCTTCTTTCTGATAATAGAAATTTATCGAGCCATTGCTACTATCATACCATTGTTTTGAGTACAAGCATTATAAAAAAGAAAAACAAATCAATATTACATTTAAGTGTACAGACAGCAATATTTCAGGTAATTATTGTCCCATCCTGCAGAAGCCAGATGACTATAATATACATTTATTGAATTTACTTATGATTCTCCCATTGCCTTTTCCAATGTTTTAAAATGTGTTCTTTATTTACACTGTTTCAAACTAAATAATTTTCTTTAGAATTACTCATATTTTTTTTCTTAAAAAAAGTAGCATTATTCATTATTTGGATCTAAACAGAAGGGCTTGTCTTCAGTGGGGTTTATTAATATTTGACTTTTATATTTAGATGCAGATAAGATATTAGAAGATATTGTGGACAAATCGTTAAAGCCATAGTTTTCCCAGTTGTACCATTTGACTGTGAAAGCTGGACTATTTGAAAAAGCTAAACTAAGTAAAATTGATGCCTTTGAAGTCTGGTGCCAGAGAAAATTTATTTGGATCACAAGAAAAACAAACCAATCAATACAAAATGAACTAAAAATAGACTACTTACTAGAAGAACTAATAATGGAGGTAAAGCTTAAATATTTGGAAATATAATGCAAGACAAGAGTCATTGGATGCTGGGGAAAATTGATGGCAACCGAATAAAAAAGGCTAACCAAACACAAGCAGAAGTATACAAGAACCAAAGCAAGCTATTAATGGTGGCAATTGTGGTAAAATACCTACCAGGTAATGAATAATCAGAAGCAATTAAACAATGGAACAACAGACATGAACATAGCAATCAATAAGACAAGTGCTATATATAGGAAAAGTCCTTTGGAAAGAAGAGGTATATTAACATATTTTAATATAATACTTATATTTACAATATAAAGGTGAATAACAAATGGTCCTCTACTTGTCTACTTGACAACAGTTTTTTTATAATCTTCACATATCCCAACTCCTGTTTTGATTTTTTTTCTTTATTCGTTCAGTCACTTCCGACTCTTCGTGACTTCATGGACCAGCTCACAACAGAGCTTCCTGTCAGTTGTCAACACCCCCAGCTCCTCCAGGGACGTGTCCGTCACCTCTAGAATATCATCCATCCACCTTGCCCTTGGTCGGCCCCTCTTCCTTTTGCCCTCCACTCTCCCTAGCATCAGCATCTTCTCCAGGGTGTCCTGTCTTCTCATTATGTGGCCAAAGTATTTCAGTTTGGCCTTTAATATCATTCCCTCAAGTGAGCAGTCTGGCTTAATTTCCTGGAGGATGGACTGGTTTGATCTTCTTGCAGTCCAAGGCACTCTCAGAATTTTCCTCCAACACCACAGTTCAAAAGCATTGATCTTCCTTCGCTCAGCCTTCCTTATGGTCCAGCTCTCACAGCCATAGGTTACTACGGGGAACACCATTGCTTTAACTATGCGGACCTTTGTTGTCAGTGTGATGTCTCTGCTCTTAACTATTTTATCGAGATTTGTCATTGCTCTTCTCCCAAGGATTAAGCGTCTTGTGATTTCCTGACTGCAGTCAGCATCGGCAGTAATCTTCACACCTAGAAATACAAAGTCTTTCACTGCTTCTACATTTTCTCCCTCTATTTGCCAGTTATCAATCAAGCTGGTTGCCATAATCTTGGTTTTTCTGAGGTTTAGCTGCAAGCCAGCTTTTGCACTTTCTTCTTTCACCTTCATCATAAGGCTCCTCAGTTCCTCTTCGCTTTCAGCCATCAAAGTGGTATCATCTGCATATCTGAGATTGTTAATGTTTCTTCCAGCGATTTTAACTCCAGCCTTGGATTCCTCCAGCCCAGCATGTTGCATGATGTGTTCTGCCTACAAGTTGAATAGGTAGGGTGAGAGTATACAGCCCTGCCATACTCCTTTCCCAATGTTAAACCAGTCCGTTGTTCCATGGTCTGTTCTTACTGTTGCTGCTTGGTCGTTATACAGATTCTTCAGGAGGCATACAAGATAACTTGGTATCCCCATACCACTAAGAACTTGCCACAATTTGTTATGGTCCACACAGTCAAAGGCTTTAGAATAGTCAATAAAACAGAAATAGATGTTTTCCTGAAACTCCCTGGCTTTTTCCATTATCCAGCGGATATTGGCAATTTGATCCATAGTTCCTCTGTCTTTTCTAAACCCAGCTTGTCCATCTGGCAATTCTCGTTCCATTAATTGCTGAAGTCTACCTTGTAGGATCTTGAGCATTATCTTACTGGCATGTGAAATGAGTGCCACTGTTTGATAGTTTGAACATTCTTTCGTCTTTCCCTTTTTTGTTATGGGGATAGAAGTTGATGTTTTCCAGTCTGATGGCCATTCTTGTGTTTTCCAAATTTGCTGGCATAGAGCATACATTACCTTGACAGCATTATCTTGCAAGATTTTGAACAGTTCAGCTGGGATGCCCTCGTCTCCTGCTGCCTTGTTATTAGCAATGCTTCTTAAGGCCCACTCAACCTCACTCTTCATGATGTCTGGCTCTAGCTCACTGACCACACCGTCAAAGCTATCCCCGATATTGTTATCCTTCCTATAGAGGTCTTCCGTATATTCTTGCCACCTTTTCTTGATCTCTTCTTCTTCTGTTAGGTCCTTGCCATCATTGTTTTTGATCATACCCATTTTTGCCTGGAATTTACCTCCAATGTTTCTAATTTTCTGGAAGAGGTCTCTTGTCCTTCCTATTCTATTGTCTTCTTCCACTTCTGCACATTGCTTGTTTAAAAATAATTCCTTATCTCTTCTGGCTAACCTTCTGTGCATTTAATTGGGCATATCTCCCTCTATCACTGTTGCCTTTTGCTTTCCTTCTTTCTTGGGCTACTTCTAGTGTCTCAGCAGACAGCCATTTTGCCTTCTTGGTTTTCTTTCTTTGGGATGTATTTTGTTGCCGCCTCCTGAACAATGTTGCGGACTTCTGTCCATAGTTCTTCCGGGACCATATCTACTAAATCCAATCCCTTAAATCTATTCTTCACCTCCACTGCATATTCCTTAGGAATATTAGTGAGCTCATATCTAGCTGATCTGTGGGTCTTCCCTAATCTCTTTAGTCTGATCCTAAATTGTGCAAGAAGACGTTCGTGATCAGAACTACAGTCAGCTCCAGGTCTTGTTTTTACTGACTGTATAGATGTCTGCCACCTTTGGCTGCAAAGGATGTAGTCAATCTGATTTTGGTGTTGTCCATCTGGTGAAGTCCATGTATAAAGTTGTCTCTTAGGTTGCTGGCAGAGGGTGTTTGTTATGCACATTGACTTGTCTTGGCAAAATTCTATCAGCCTGTGTCCTGCTTCATTTTGTTCTCCCAGGCCATGCTTACCTATAATTCCAGGTGTCATTTGACTGCCCACCTTAGCATTCCAGTCTCCTGTGATGAAAATGCAATCTCTTTTAGGTGTGTTGTCCAGTAGGTGCTGCAGATCCTCACAGAACTGCTCTACTTCAGCTTCTTCAGCATCTGTGGTTGGGGCGTATATTTGAATCACTGTGATGTTAGATGGCTTGCCCTGAATTCGAATTGAGATCATTCTATCATTTTTTTGGATTGTATCCAAGCACTGCTTTAGCCAATTTACTATTAATTATGAAGGCTACTCCATTTCTTCTGTGGTCCTCTTGTCCACAGTAGTAGATCTGGTGGTCATTTGATGTGAAGTGGCCCATTCCAGTCCATCTCAGTTCACTGACGCCCAAAATGTCTATCTTTAATCTTGACATCTCACCAATAACCACATCCAATTTGCCCTGGCTCATAGATATTACATTCCAGGTTCCAATAGTGTGTTGTTCCTTAGAACATCGGATTTGCCGTTCACCACCAGCACCGTCAGCTGCTAGCCATCCTTTCGGCTTTGAGCTAGCTGCGTCATCACGTCTGGGGCTAGTTGAACTCATCCTCTGTTCCTCCCCAGTAGCATTTTGACTATCTTCCAACTTGGGGGTATCATCTTCCAATGGTATCCCGCCATATCTCTGGTTGTACTCATCCATTTAGTTTCCACGGCAAGAATACTGGGGTGGGTTACCATTACCTTCCCCAGGGATCGCATTTAGTCTGACCTCTCTGTCATGACCTTCCCGTCTTGGGTGGCCCTTCACGGTTTAGCTCATGGCATCATTGAGGTGCTCAAGCTCCAGCCCCACGACAAGGTAATGATCCTTTGCTGAAGCCTGTTTTGATTACATTCTTCCAAACTGGTTTTGTCTGAATGATATTCCAATGATAGTCCAACTATGATCTAAAACTATCTCATTTTTCTTGAGAGAGAGAGAAATCTCCACTAGAATATAAAAATAGTAAAATGATTATCAGACAATAAAATAATAAAATAAAATAATAAAATAATAAAATAAGAGGAAGATTGAATATTATGTTGCCTATAATATCCAACCAGAGTTTATCCTGGAAATCTTCAGCAAGAATTAATATTCAGAGGCACAGTGTTTTAGAACCTATGGTCTTTACCCATGATAATATGTCTTTACCCATGATAATACCCATGTATATTACTTTTACCCATGTTTATTACTTTTTCCAAGCTTCTTACATATTAATAATCACATATCCCATAGATGCAATTAGAATAGATCAAAGAAGATATATTGTAATATCATTTTAGTATCATTCAAAATCATCACTGAGAACATTTCTTTCCAATAAAAACATAGTTATTGAAATGTCTCCATGAAATTATTCTGGGTAAAATATGTATGTATGTATGTATGTATGTTAAGATCCTGGAGTTTGGAAGGACAACATTGTAAATAAAATGAACAAACTTGAGAAAACAACTGAAAAGAGAAGAGCAACCTTCAGCTTCATGTAGCATTTGATTACCAGTAACTTCACAGCCAGGGATGATAGACACTGAGATCTCATCCCAGGACTATATAGACAGAGGCATCTGGGATAGACTCATCAGTCATATGTTGATAACTATTATGATGGATTCCACTCTCTCTATGTATTTTTATTTTCATAAGTATATTTATCTATGTTTTTTCTTCCCTCTTTCTTTGCTTCCTTTCTTTTCCCTCTTTCTTTTTTAAGTGAATAGTCATTTCCTAGTCCATTAAACTGCTCACATTTTCCTCTACATCACTTCAGGAAACATGGATTTTTGTAGACTGGAAATACAATTATTGGTGAGCTGACATGCAGTCTACTTTAAATTAATCCAGTTCATGAAGATGGAAGGGATGACTTTGAAGTGGAACAAACAGAAAGAGCATAGACATGTAATTCCAAACAGAAGAATGGAGGGGGGGGAGGGCAGCACAGGTGGGCAGGGATGATGGTGAGTCAATTATCTTCTTCCTTTTTCTTTATTATAACCCCCCGTATGTGTAGGTCAAGAATTGTCCACCTAGCACATCTCTGTTTAAAACAACCTAGTCATTTTTTTTTACAAAGGAAAAAAAAAGGGGGGGAGTGTTCATTCCACTTCAAAGCACACAGTATTTATTTTATCAGAAGGGGGAAAAATGGTAATATTAAATGACTTTCACAAATGTTAGGGCCCTAGTTCAGCCTAGCACTGAATACAGTCAGTTATTTTAAGGTCCTGTCTTTCTTATCATCTTTCCTAGTCCAATTTTAACCAAGGTCCCGTAATTCTTTCACATCAATGGACTGCAAGATGCTAAATTAATACTAAGGGAGAAAAAAGTGTCCCTAATCTTCTGTTGAGAAAGAAACACAATGTTTTTTTAGAGGTGGCTTCCATGTAATGATTATCTTTTAGTAAGATTATTCTTTAAATATTTATTAATACTGTATCTGTATTGAAGATATTTGCCATCAATACTTTAAGTCTGTTTAGTTAAGCAGATGTTTAAGTAAGCTAAACAAATCAATTTAGTAGATGAGTAGCAATTATTATGTCTACATCAGCAAAGCTTAAATGAATCCTTATTATTCTGAACAGCTACACAACTTCTGTGTCCAACAGAGTTTATTAAATCCTTGATTCAACCTTCTGATCCTCAGAGTTATAAATCTTTGAGCAATCTATGGTAAAAGCTAAGCTAGAAACCTAATTAGTGTAGACACTTAAAACACTGAGTAAAGTAACTCAGCTCAAGAATTATAATTGATAAAAAGTTCAGAGAAAAAGTTCAGAGAAAAAAATGAAGGACCCATTGTTTTGTGGTAATTTAGAGGGAAAAAAAAACCTACCTTTCTTAACTTTAAATCAGAATGATAAGATATCAGCACTATTTACCTGAATAAATATGCAGTTCAAACAATAAACCAAGGACATTTTAGAATTAAAGTCAAGAAGTACCTCAAAAATGAAAGAAAGATGAAAAGAGTGGATTCTACCAACTACTGCTTGGTTCTGTAATAAATATTATTTCATATTTTGTGTGTGCATGTGTGTTTGTATGTGTGTACATACACAAAACATATACATACATATATATGTACACACATATGACATATTAGGGCTTTGAAGCACTTTGGGTTTGAAAAAGAAAAGGGCTTTCGTAGAGTACCTTTGAAAGTGACTCCTTAAAGCAGCTGCATCTTTTCCTGGAATCACATGGTTGCTCTCTTTAACTGCAATATGAATCCAGGGAAATGTGCATTTCCAAATAAGTTCAACATACATCCTACAAAGCACAATTTTACCTTTGAATCCAGAGTTCTGTACAGCCCAATTATATATACAAGAAGACTATTTTTTTTCAATTTTAAAAGAACCAAAAAGAAAAAAAAAAGAATGCAAATTCCTGTCTTCATTTCCTTGGTTGACAAAAGAAAAGTTGCAGTTACCCACTTTCAATTCTGCTGCATAACCATAACAATATAACACTTTTTCTGTCAAAGATCGATACTATTTTAATAACAGCCCAAATGACTTTAGTGGCATCACAACAAAGCACCTTGATAAATTATCAGAAACCACATTTGATAAATTTAGCAGAGTAAATAACTCTGTTAAATGCAATAGAACATATTTGGGGGAAAATCCATTGGGGTGGGACAAAGTATGCTCAGTAATACATTATGTTATCAGATTATGCTGACAGAAAGTAAAGACAGTAAGAATCTGATAGATATCTGGGGGTGATTTTATCAGCTAAAAATAGTATGATGTTTCAGAAAAACTATGGTAAAATCTGGAATGAGGTAAAAAAAGATTTGGTAAGATGGGAAAAATTACAATTGTTTCTTATGGGGAGAATTTCTGTGATTAACATGAATGTTTTGCCTAGTACGCTGTTTCTTTTTCAGAATATACTGATTTTGTCAACAGATTTGCCATTTAAACAATGGCAGAGACATATTTCAAATTTCATTTGGCAAGGCAAAAAAACAAGAATTAAATATAAATTGTTACAAGATGTCAAGGAACAAGGAGGGTCTGCATCTGGCTAATTTAAAATTGTATTTTGATGCCTGTTGTTTGCTTTGGATGAAGGAATTGATAACTTTGGAGAATAAAAACATTATTACAACTTGAAGGTCATGAATTAAGATTTGGGTGGCATGCCTACTTGTGGTATGACAAAGTTAAAGTTAATAAGGATTTTAAAGACCATTATATCGGGAATGCCATATTGTGGATCTGGAATAAATAAAAGGTAAGATTGTCTCCTAAAGTACCTTGTGGCTATCTCCTCAGCAAGCATATTTTAGAAGAGAAAATGTGGGAGAAATAAAGTGGTTAAAGTATAAAGATTTGTTAAATTTTGAGGAGAGTGAACCAAACTTTAAAACAAGAGAAAAGTTCGAGTTGGAAGAATTTACATGTCATTGGTTTATCTATATGCAATTGTTAGAACGTTTTAAGTTGGATAAAAAGAATTATAGATTTGTTAATGAAACAACTTATTTTGAGATTCAACTTTGTACAAATGATGAACCTGTTATTACTAAGATGTAGAAGATGTTGTTACAGATGAATTTGGAAGATGAACAAGTCAAGGAATGTATGATTAAATGGGTTAGAAACTTTGGATACAATATTACATTGGAGCAATGGGAAAATATGTTAACTAAAGGTTTGACATTTATGTTGAATTATAACTTAAAGGGATTTTTTTATAAAATGATGTATCATTGGTATCTAACTCCTGATAAGTTGTCAGAAATGTTTAATGGTATAATGAATGTTTGTTGGAAATGTTTACAGGGTGAAGGAACTTTTTATCATCTTTGGTGGACCTGTGAAAAGGCTAAAAAAATTTGGGATCAGATATGTATTACCATTCAAAAGATTCTTAAACTGAATATAACAAACAAACAAACAAACAAACAAGCCAGAACTGTTCTTATTGGGTTTGATGGAAAAAGAATTGGAGAAACAACATGGAACATTGTTTTTGTATGTGATCACTGCTGCTAGATTATTATATGCACAATGATGGAAAGATCCACAAATACCTACAGTGGAAGAATGGATTATTAAATTAATGGACTTGGCTCAAATGATGAAGTTAACAGCTTTAATAAGAGATGATACTGTTTTTAGATTTGTCTCTTTATGGCAACCTTTTTTATATTACGTGCTTGTGTCAGAAAAAGAATAAGTTTTGATTGCGGGTTTTGATGATTAGATGGTTTGTTTTGATAGAAATAATGTTAATATGGATTAATTAATGGTAAGAGAATATCCGTTTTAATTGTGCCTATATCTGTATTGGAAGTAGTTGGAAGCCACCTTCTGTTTTATATCTATTTTCACTTTTATAGTTTTTGTTCTTTTTGTTCTATCTTCTATCTTTACGGTACTCTTTGTTTATATACTCTTTGTATTTTTAAGTGTATTTTGAGATATAATACAATAAAATTCTTATAAAAAAAGAACCTGATAGGTGAAATCATCAGAGGTTTTGGACAGATGTATATCTATGGAGTTAAGGTAAAGCTGTGCACGTGCTGAGTTAGGGTTTGAATTTGGTAAGAGGCTGCACAAAGTTCAATAAACTGGAGCCCAACTATACAAGAACACTAGGAATAGATGATACATATCTTAGAATTGTGTGTGCAATGTATTCCCAGTGAAATAATAGATTTGTACTTGGAGGTACTCCTTTGTCACTTAAACCCAAAGCGGTATTAATCACACGTCCACCTAAGTTTAACAGTTCTTACAATTCCTGGGCAGGAATTATGTGTTAAACAAATCAGGCTACTCTACTGCACTATATATGGGGCAACCCTTCAAAATAACCTGAAGCATCTGGTAGCATAGAATTCTTTTTTCTAAATTTTAACCAGTGGACCCCGATGGAACCATATCACACTGGGTCTGAAAGGGTGAAATCAACAAATTTTCAATAAATCAACAAAGGTCTGAAATCAACAAATTTCCCAAGCTCAAGTGCTTATCTATCAAGCCCTAACTGGCTTGAAAGCCAATATTTAAATAAGTGCCATTTTATGCAGAGAATGCTCATTTCCAACTATTTCAAAGCATTATGTGACACACTAAGGGACAGACTATTTCTTTTGTGACATCCTAAATGTGTAATGTCTGCCCTCACATTGCACTTCAGCAGGTAAAAACTGTCCTGTTTGCTTAGCTCTTGCACTGGGTGCCTGATTTATTTCATCACTGTATTGTGTATGTTGACTACTTTTCTGTGAAATCTGCATTCACTTTAATCAAAGTATCCATTCAACTTAATGTGCAGTTCTAAACACTAACATATGTCTGTAATTATGGAAAAAGCTCCTTATATAATGGCTGTGTTTTGTGTGGGTGTGGTTTTTTGTTTGTTTGTTTGTTTGAAGAAGGCCGAAGCCAAAAGGAATAAGCTCCAGTATAACAGCTATATTTTCACACACTTGTCAGTGGTAATTGAACCTGTTGTGGAATAATGATTCTGTGCCGAATAAGTAGAAAGGCAAGCATGTAAATAAAAAAGTTTATTCAACAACGATTGTTGGATCTGCTCGGCGGCAGCAGATACAAGCTTTGGGATAGTTATAATACTTATGAATACGCATGATACAATGTGACCATTTCTCATTGGGTTGGTGCATGTTTTTGCATCATATGGTTACACTATACATTTTTTGCACATACAAGGGCACTTTGTTCCCTAGATGGTCTTTTGAAGTGCTGACTGGTCACTTCTTCAACCTAGAATATCCTGACATGCATACTTATTTATTACCTTGGTTTCTTTATGTGTGACCTGTCCATTTAGAGATAATGAAGAAGGGCCTGTATTTCCCCCTACTTCTCTGAAATAGAAATGGATTTTTTTAAAAAAATGCTCACATTGGATTTCTGTGTGTGCTATTTAGCTTTCGGTGGCTTCTGGTGATTTATAGCATGGTAACAATGCAGGCACTCTCTGATAAATTTTTGTCAAGTAGATTTCATTTAAAAGTACACTCTGTGTGTGTATGCATGTGTGTGTGCGCACACACACACACACACGCAGGAAAGAACACTGTGAATAGGTACAAGGAAAAAGAGGGAGAATAACTGTAAAGGGAAGGTTTTTTTTTTTTTTTTAATGACAAGGCCTAATAATCTCTGCATAAAATGGTACATATCATCTGGAGCAAAGAAAGTATTTCTGCTAACAATAATAATCAAATAAGATATATTTCTATACTATAGCCTGTAGGATCCAAAGAATGGATCTTCACAGTATAGCTTGAACACAACAGTTTAGGATTTAAAAAAAAAAAAGAAAGAATAAATTATTTCACTTCATTTATATGCAATCCTAGGCAACAACTGTGGTGTTGGAGGAAAATTCTGAGAGTGCCTTGGACTGCAAGAAGATCCAACCAGTCCATCCTCCAGGAAATAAAGCCAGACTGCTCACTTGAGGGAATGATATTAAAGGCAAAACTGAAATACTTTGGCCACATAATGAGAAGACAGGACACCCTGGAGAAGATGCTGATGCTAGGGAGAATGGAAGGCAAAAGGAAGAGGGGCCGACCAAGGGCAAGATGGATGGATGATATTCTAGAGGTGACGGACTCGTCCCTGGGGGAGCTGGGGGTGTTGACGACCGACAGGAAGCTCTGGCGTGGGCTGGTCCATGAAGTCACGAAGAGTCGGAAGCGACTAAACGAATAAACAACAACAAAGGCAAGTTTAATCAGAAATCAGAAATAGGATGGTGACCGGGAGCAGATGCCGACACTGACCGCTGCTCTGAGGGGAGACTCCTGGGTCTCACTTCTTCCCTCCCCCCCAACTCTCATATTTGATTGGGGTTTGGAGGGGGACTTCTGGGATCCCTGGCACTCATACCGGATGGGTCGGGGTTGGACAGAGCCCCCTGAATGGAGTGGCAAGGGGCGACGGACTTGGGTGAGCCCCAGCAGTGTGGTGCAGCACGGCGAGTCCCAAAGGCTTGGCAGCACAGCAGATTGGCGGTGCATTGGACTCGGGGGGATTCGAGTGGCAAGGGGAGCATTGGTGGTGTAACCCCTGGGGATGCTGGATGGTGGCCTGCAGCAGCCTGGTGGCTTGGAGGCACAGAGGAGCAGTCTGGCAGACCGGAGGACCAGCCTCAGTGGACAAGCCTGGTGGGGCAGTTTAGTGGCATGGCAGACAGATGGCTTGGCAGCATGATGGCCCGACTTTGGAGGGCCAGTCTAGTGGAGTGGTTTGGCAGTGCAGCAGACCAGCGGCAAGACAGACCTGCTGACCCTCCTTGGAGGTCCAGCCTGGCAGAGCAGGTGAGTGGCGTAGTAGACCAGCAGCACAGTGAGCCAGCGGAATGAACTTGGAGGCCCAGTTTGGTGGAGCAGGTCAACTACCAGCGAGACAGCGAACTGACAGACCGACCAGATAGAGCGCGGGATAGACCCAGGGCTATAGGCCTTGGTGTGGCAGGCCTGGGGATGGGGAGGAAGCTGGGCATGGGGATCTGGGTCATCCCCTCCCTACCTGCCTGGAAGCAGTAGAGAGCTATTGGGGCTCCTCCAGTGTGAATGCGGACTCCCTCCTGGGGTGAGAGATGAGGGGGGAGTCAGGGAATGTCTGACAGTGTGGGAGAGTACTCACCTCCTGAGTGAGAGGCAGAAGGTGAGGGGGAATGAATGAGATGCCCCTGGCCTACCAGTGAGAGAGGCCAAACAGGGAGCATTGGGACTGAAGAGTGAATGGGTGGGTGATGGCTGGGCCCAGATGGTGCTGAGACTGTGAGCTGGTGCGCCAGAGCACTTGCCATTGCCCTGTGGATAACTATGTATGTGTGAGGGTGTGTGAGTGGATGGAGGGACCTCTACTCCAAGAAGGAGACTCCGGAACTGCTGGAGTGGGGCTAGATTTGGAGTCTCTGGGGGCTGCAGTGCAGGTCATACTATTGAGGTGATGATGGGTAGGGGACATTATGGCAGGAGCTGGAGGGTGGGCCATCTTCCGGGAAGACACCCCCAGTGTTTGTTACCAGTGGCATGTTCCGGCCCTCTGTGCTCAGACCCAGGCCCTGGTCAGCAGATCCATAGGGGCCCTGGTCTGCAGCTGCTACTACTCAATGCCAGGTCTGTTAACAACAAAGCCCCCATCACAAGTGACTCGATCACTGAGAAGGGGGCAGACCTGGCATGTATTACTGCAACCTGGCTGGGCCCTGAAGGGGGGCTGCCCCTTTCAGAAATGTGCCCGGCCGGGTTTACGGTATGGCACCAGCTGAGACACCAGGACAGGGGGGGAGGGATGGCAGTTGTCATCCAGGAGTCTCTGGTGGCCTTCAGGGGCCCTGCCCCACAAGTGGTTGGCTGTGAGACCCTGTTTTTCAGGTTGGGTGCCCGAGAGCAGTTGGGAGTGTTGCTACTATACCAGCCTCCCTGCTGCATGGCTACCTCCCTGCCTGAGCTGCTGAAGGCCATCTCAGGGTTGGCAGTAGA